>NW_027507788.1:219559427-220000777 GCF_037356315.1 Lithobates pipiens
TGTGCAGTGTACGACTGATTGTTGTCCTATGGACAGACTCTCCCACCTCAGCTGTAGTTCTCTGCAGTTCATCCAGAGTGATCATGGGCCTCTTGGCTGCATCTCTGATCAGTCTTCTCCTTGTCTGAGCTGAAAGTTTAGAGGGACGGCCAGGTCTTGGTAGATTTGCAGTGGTCTGATACTCCTTCCATTTCAAAATGATCGCTTGCACAGTGCTCCTTGGGATGTTTAAAGCTTGGGAAATCTTTTTGTATCCAAATCCGGCTTTAAACTTCTCCACAACAGTATTACGGACCTGCCTGGTGTGTTCCTTGGTCTTCATGATGCTCTCTGCGCTTTCAACAGAACCCAGAGACTATCACAGAGCAGGTGCATTTATACAGAGACTTGATTACACACAGGTGGATTCTATTTATCACCATCAGTCATTTAGGACAACATTGGATCATTCAGAGATCCTCGCTGAACTTCTGGAGTGAGTTTGCTGCACTGAAAGTAAAGGGGCCGAATAATTTTGCACGCCTCACTTTTCAGTTTTTTATTTGCTAAAAAAGTTTAAAATATCCAATAGATTTCGTTCCACTTCACAATTGTGTCCCACTTGTTGGCGATTCTTCACAAAAAATTAAAATTTTATATCTTTATGTTTGAAGCCTGAAATGTGGCAAAAGGTTGAAAAGTTCAAGGGGGCCGAATACTTTCGCAAGGCGCTGTATACATGCACAAAACGCTCGCCCTGTAGCAGTAAATCTGCTATGGGGCGGTCAGGAAGGGGTTAATATGTCTGCAGCACGCAACAGGGTCTCTTCACCAAACCAACAACATTCTGTAAGCAAATCTCCCGTTCTGCTCTCTAAACACGGTAAAGGACGACATATGGACTGGGATTAAAGGAAGTTAAAACAGTTTCAGGAAATTAAGCAGATAAACTTGAATGGAAGCAGAAAGCATCCCGCAAAATGTAAAAAAAAAAAAAAAAAAAGGGCTTCTGTGTCATCAAGCAGAAAATACAATCTCAGGGCGATATTAGCGGCTTAATTAAGTTTTTAGGTCCGGGCTCACAGGAAGCTCCGGAATACGGCTCAGCCGTCGCTGCAGTTCAGTCGTTTTGCTTCCTAAGATTCGTTGGCTCTCGGCATGCGCCGGCAGCCAAAATAGGGAATCAGGAATGGCCAATGTTCAGCCAACAGGAGAAAAAAATAAATAAACCTTGTAAATAAAGTTTGGGAAAGACACATGTGGGCAAACACCTTGGCGGGGAAGCAAAGGGAAGGGAGGCTTGTAGGCAGGTGCAGTTAGCTATTTTGCCACTTGGCGGCTCTGTACAAGAAAAAGTGCCGGTGTCTTGTTGAGAACTGTACCCCGTTGGATAGTGTCCGCCCCGTACGGAGGACAAGGAGGAGACGCCGAAGGTCTCTGAAGCACTTAATAGTACCTTCTGCCCTGAGTCCAGGTTCAAGCCCCACCATCCAAGTGGACATAGAGTTAGAATAAAAATTTGCTGAGCGAAGCGAGGCCGTGCCCGAAGCGTGGCGAGTCCGCGAGGGGCCCGTTTACAAAGTGCTGTTTGACATCATCTATGTTCACTTGGATGGTGGGGCTTGAACCTGGACTCAGGGCAGAAGTTACAATTAAGTGCACACCTTCGGACACTTTTGGCGTCTCTTTGTCCTCCGTACTGCGCAAGCGCTGCGCCTGCGCGGTACAGGGCGGACACTATCCAGTGGGGGGGACACTTCTCGGCAGAACACCGGGTTACAGTAAGTAGGGTCATCAGGTGCTAGGGCCCCTTTTAGGTTGAGTCCTTCTCCAGTGATGTCACGGGTGAGTCAGTGCCCTGTTATAAGCCAGGTGGGAGGAGCTCTAGGGGGAATGTGGCATGGGGAGAGGGGGGCAGGTGCAGTTAGCTGTTTTGCCACTTGGTGGCTCTGTGCCAGAATAATGCCGGCTTACACTAAGTATATAAGTTATAAGCCAGGTTGAGAGGATCTGTAGGGCAGATGGGGCATGGGAGTCAAACACCAGCACAGATGTAATGGAGGCGTCTAGGTCCTGGACAGGGCAGGAGGCTGGTAGGTGGGCCTCTAGTCAGGAGGAGCTGGCTGTAGTCTTTCTGCCCCTGATGGAGGTGGGAGGTTAGGGGCAGGGCCGGCCCTAACAGGCAGTGACAAGGCAGCATTTTAAGAGGGACGGCAGCGGGTCACTCGTGCCAGCTGTCTCCCGAGATCTGCCTGTGAGACCGCATCCAATGAGTGTGCAGTCCTTGCTGTCTGTGAGACAGTTTCACACTGAGCAGATCATTCTGCTCGATGGGACCCGGGGGTGGGCTGCTCATCAGAAAACGGGGGTGGGCGGGACCCAGCAGCTATCAAACACCAGGCAATAAGATTTGTGATCTGGCCGCTATGTGTATGTGACCTCGCCCCCTTTCTTAAGCAGCCCAATCATTGGCTGGTGTTTGATAGCTGCTGGGTCCTGCCCCCGGGACCCACCCACCCTGGCATCATTGCTGAATTGTGACAGCTGGTCTCTCTCTGATTGCAGTTACATTACATGCCAGTTTCCTCTATCGGTGCCACCTGTCAGTGCCAATCAGTGGCACCTGCCAGTGCCAATCAGTGTTTACAAACTGTGTCACCTGTCAGTGTCTATCAGTACCAACCAATGCCACCTATCAGTGCCAGTGTTTCCAATCAGTGCCACCTACTAGTGCTGATCAGTGCCGCCAATCAGTGCCAGTGCTTCCAATCAGTGCCCAGTGCCACCTATCAGTGCTCATCGGAATCCGGGAGCCCCCTTTCATAAGGGGGCCCCTGGATCCCGGCCCCCACCCTATGTGAATGGGCATGGGGTACAATGTACCCCTACCCATTCACCTGTGAAAAATATGTAAATAAAACACAACACACAAGGGTTAAAATAATTTATTGCACAGCTCCGGGGGTCTTCTTCCCTCTTGGGAGGTCTTCTCGCTGGACTCCTCCGCTATCTTCTGCTCTTTTACTAACTCTTTTACTAGCGGAGGAGCCTGGCTTTCTTCTTTGTCGCCACCCCCCGGAGATCTTCTTCCGATACATTTTGTACATTGAGCCCTTGTGCATTGCGTCTACGCGTTTCGCTGTAAAGGCTTCCTCAGGACACGGGGAAAGGTTCAAAGACGCAGCAAGAAAGAGCAGAAATGAGATATATTAAAATTAACATTCACAACCCCACACACATATATACACAAAAGCTTTGCATTGTATGTTACATTTAAAAAGCATGTGCTCAACTATCTAGAAAACAGGGGGGGCAAACAGACCAAAAAAATGGTGGAAGAGACCTTCAAATGGGCTACGCCTCAAGTACAAACATCACGGCAACCGGGACAAGTAAGTCGGAATATATGGGGAGAGTCTGCCAAGCTGCGATAAGATAAACAGCACGTGGCACGTTCTGACGAATGATATAGATATAGTAAAACAGGATTGGTAAACATCGCCCAACGTGTATTTTCTATGTGTAACTTTTTACATAGAAAGGATATTGTCATAGACCAGTTGAGAAGAAAATGGAAAATCAGCGTTCATTTTGAAGGATTTAATTTCTGGCCGGTACAAGAGATTGTATTGGCACCGATTCCGGCATCTCCAGCACCTACTTTACACAAATTGGTACTTGGTAGCGCGCCACAAATTAGCTCACATCCGGGGGAGGAGAGCCGAACCTCCCCTCGTTACTTTGGATGGTTTCTAAAAGCCCCTTCAAGATTTTTTCTATACGAGGGAACCTTGGATTACGAGTATAGCCCGTTCCAGGAGGATGCTTGTAATCCAAAGCACTCGCATATCAAAGCGAGTTTCCCCATAGAAGTCAATGGAAATTAAGGTAATTCGTTCTGCGTTGACTTCTATTACATGCAATACCGCATGTGGCCAGAGGTGGGGGGGGGGGCGCCGGAGAGCCTCGGAAATACACCAGGACAGCTCGACTGAACTCAAAAACCCTTGGAAAGGCTCGGCGACACTGAGTACTTCCGAGTGGTTCAGAGTATTTGCGAATGGCTCCGAACCGCTCCGTGTGTTCCAGGCGCCCCCGCACGCCGCTGGCCAAATGCGGTACTGCACACCCCATTAGATTCAATTCTGCTCGTATTGGGAGTCAGAATAAAAATAAAAAAAGTTGCTCGTCTTTCAAAACACTTGTCAACCGCGTTACTCGTAAACCAAGGTTCCACTGTAATTACGTTATTCTGCACCCAGGGCCAATCACTGATTCCAAAGCATAATGGATCTGATATGCATCCCCCACCTTCCAACCTACACGTTTACCGGAAGTGGTCTTCCATATACACTATATTGTCAAAAGTATTGGGACGCCTGCCTTTACACGCACATGATCTTTAATGGTATCCCAGTCTTAGTCTGTAGGGTTCAATATCGAGTTGGCTCCGCCCTTTGCAGCTATAAGAGCTTCAACTCTTCTGGGAAGGCCGTCCACAAGGTTTAGGGATGTGTCTATGGGAATGTTTGACCATTCTTCCAGAAGAGCACTTGTGAGGTCAGGCACTGATGTTGGATGAGAAGACCTGGCTCGCAGTCTCCGCTCTAATTTATCCCAAAGGTGTTCTCTTTAGTTGAGGTCGGGACTCTGTGCAGGCCAGTCAAGTCCCTCCACCCCAGTTTCGCTCAGCCATGTCTTTATGGACCTTGCTTTGTGCACTGGTCCAAATCATTTGGTGGAGGTATGGGGGGGGGGGGGGGGGGTTATGGTGTGGGGGTTGTTTTTCAGGGGTTGGGCTTGGCCCATTAGTTCCAGTGAAGGGAACTCTTAAGGCATCAGCATACCAAGACATTTTGGACAATTTCATGCTCCCAACTTTGTGGGAACAGTTTGGGGACGGCCCCTTCCTGTTCCAAGGTGACTGCGCACCAGTGCACAGAGCAAGGTCCATAAAGACATGGATGACTGAATTTGGGGTGGAGGAACTTGACTGCCCTACACAGAGTCCTGACCTCAACCTGTGCCACTCAGAGGTGGACTTGGCCCTGTGCTTGTCAGGCTGTGGGGGGTTACTTATCGGAACTTGGAAGCCCCCTTTGACAAGGGGGCCCCCAGATCCTGTGTACAATCCATTTGAATGCGTATGGGGGTAGTACCCCTAATAATTTGCCCAAAAAAAATAGGCAAAGTAAAAAAAATAAAACAGGAGACAATCCTTTATTATAAATAAAAAAAGAAACAAATGTCTCCCAAAGTAAATCCAGCATCATTCATGATAAACGTTGGACGCTGATCGCCCCTGACACTCACCACACCTGACGCTGACCGCAGCTGATGCTGACCATACCTGACTGCACCTGACGCTGGTCACACCTGACGCTGGCCGCACCTGACGCTGGCCGCACCTGACGCTGACCGCACCTGACGCTGGCCACACCTGACGCTGACCGCACCTGACGCTGACTGTACCTGGCCGCACCTGATGCTGGCCCCACCTGAAGCTGGCCGCACCTGATGCTGGCCCCACCTGACGCTGGCCACACCTGACACTGACTGTACCTGGCCGCACCTGATGCTGGCCCCACCTGAAGCTGGCCGCACCTGATGCTGGCCCCACCTGACGCTGGCCCCACCTGACGCTGACCGCACCTGACGCTGACCGCACCTGCGCTGACCGCACCTGAAGCTGACCGCACCTGACGCTTGCCCCACCTGACACTGGCCCCACCTGACGCTGGCCGCACCTGACGCTGACCGCACCTGACGCTGGTCGCACCTGACGCTGGTCGCACCTGACGATGACCGCACCTGGCGCTGACCGCACCTGACGCTGACCGCACCTGACGCTGACCGCACCTGACGCTGGCCCCACCTGACGCTGGCCCCACCTGACGCTGGCCCCACCTGATGCTGGCTGCACCTGATGCTGGCCACATCTGATGCTGACCGCACCTGACGCTGGCCCCATCTGACGCGGACCGCACCTGAAGCTGGCCATACCTGGCGCTGGCCCCAGCTGACGCTGACCACACCTGATGCTGACCGCATCTAACACTGGCCACACCTGAGGCTGATCACACCTGACACTGACCGCACCTGATGCTGGCCCCACCTGATGCTGACCGCACCTGACGCTGGCCACACTTGATGCTGGCTGCACCTGACGCTAGCCGCACCTGATGCTGGCCCCACCTGACGCTGACCGCACCTGACGCTGGCCAGACCTGACACTGAACGCACCTGATGCTGGCCCCACCTGACGCTGGCCACACCTGACGCTGGCCGCACCTGAAGCTGGCCACACCTGACGCTGACCGCACCTGACGCTGGCCAGACCTGACGCTGGCCGCACCTGAAGCTGGCCACACCTGATTTCTGGCCGCACCTGACACTGGCTGCACCTCTCATTGACTTTATTTGACACTTGGCTCCCACGGCTTCCCACCCGCAACTAAATAAACTTAAGGGCGGGGGTCACCGAGTGACCTCACCTTTCAACCCTGCCCCTTGTGACGTCATCGACTGATGCATGCTGGTATACACAAAACATTACTCACTCCAACTCATGCAAAAGTGCCCGCCTACCAGACCTAAATACCCCATCACCAAGAAGTGGGTGTACACAGCAAATTCACATCAGAAGGACAGGCGGTATATCCCTTTAAGAACAATGATCACCAACGATTTTTTCACACACTCCCCCATCCACTTTACAAGTATGCTTATCTGTCCAGTTTCATCTCAGGCAAAAGAACCCCCCCCATGGTGTAAAATCATTTCAAATCCATAAGCTCTTTATTAACCCCTTCACACAGTGGCGTAACTAGAACCTTCAGGGCCCCGATGCAAGAAACCATGAAGGGCCCCCCTGAACCCCAGCCAGGGCCCTTCCCTCCGAGTCTCGCGGTGGAACTCCAGGGCGTGGTCGCAGGTATGACCTTCGTGAGCCCTGTAGTTCCACCACTGGCATCAGTAGTTTGTTTTTATTTTTTTATTTTTAGGCGCCCCATTGGGGGACTGTTCCTAGGCAGGATGGGGTCCCCGTCCCCAAAAGAGATGAGGTCCTTTTCTCCAGGGCAGATGAAGTTACTGGCCCCACGTGAGAAGGGGCCCCTGTCCCCAGGGGGAGATGGAAGGGCTGGCAGACAAGCCTGCAGTGTCCTCCGGGGGGCTCTCATAGGGCTGCACTGCATCTGTGTGCTTAAAGTTTGTTTACCCGGAAGAAGTATGCAGTGCAGTGTGGGCCGGGGGGGCGGGACTCTGGCTGGGGAGAACAGACATCGGACTGAGTGGCAATGCATGGAGCAGGAGAGGGGTACTCTGAGGAGCCGGTCGAGGACACAGGTCATCCGGGGAATGCACAACTAAAGAGCAGCCAGTGCGATAGTTGAGCATGGAGCTCTGCTAGTCACCCTCCCCCTCCAGCCACCCGTGTGCGTGGTGCACTGGTACCCCTTGCTGCCTATGCTGCTGCCGGCCATATGTAGAGGGGGCTGCATGGGCCCCCTGCGTATAGTTACGCCCCTGCCTTCACACCTAAGAGTAAAAGAAAAATGCCTAAGTACAATTTTGCAGCTTTCACATGTGTTAGAAAATCCAAACATAACGTCTCAATTACTTTGTATATATTCAGGTCGATTATACCGCTTTTATCCTTTTCAGGAAAATTCGGGCGTTTATTTGGTTGTAAATGGTAATGGATATCTCCTGATTTTCTTTTTTATTATTAAAGGAAAACTGGCCCAAAGTAGTTAAAAAATTTTTTTTTTTTAAATGTAACTTTTTTTTTTCTTGCTAATACCATAACCTACCACCAAAGCACAACCCACAATAAATTCTCCCGCTCCTGACGATCGCAACCATACCACATATATGTGTGTTAGTTTTTTTCTTGTACTCAATGGCGCGCATTTTGCTTCTTTTTTATTTTTTTTAATCCTACCTAAAACACACCGATACTAATCTAATTCCGCGTACACACGAGCGGACTGTATGGCGTACTTAGTCCGTCGAAACACATTTCAGCGGACAGTCCGCTCGTGTGTGGGCTTCAGCGGACTTTTTCAGCGTGCAGTCCGGCGTACTAAGTATTTCGGTTTTTTCAAAATTCTGTCCGTCGTACTTTGGTTTCAGCGGACAATCCGCTCGTGTGTAGGCTAGTTCGACGGACTAAGAATGGCGCATGCTCAGAAAGGATTTACACGGCGGAAGGGTGCTTTGCTGTGTATTGGACTTCCTATTTCTAGTCCCGTCGTACGTGCCGTACACGTCATCGCGCAAGCTTTCGACGGACTGTTTGTGCATCCGTGTGTGGTCAAGTCCGTTCAGTGGAAAGTACGACGGACTGTCCGTCGGATTGTATGACGAACTAAGTACACCATACAATCCGCTCGTGTGTACGCGGCATAACCCTTTCATGCCCAAGCCTATTTCTGACATTTGTTGCTTACAAGTTAAAATCCGTATATTTTTTGCTAGTAAATTACTTAGAAGCCCCCCAAACATTATTTATATATTTTTTTAAGCAGAGACCCTAGAGAATAAAATGGCGATTGTTGCAGTATTTTATGTAACACGGTATTTGCGCTGCGGCCTTTTAAACGCAATTTTTGGGGAAAAAAGACACTTTCATGAATTAACCCCCTGACATCCGCGCTATGGCCGAATGACGGGCACAGCGCGGATGTGAATTCCCGGGAGGCCGCCATATGACGGTCTCCCCTGTGCACGCCCCTGGAGCGCGCTGTGATCCGAGTAAGGGGTCGGTCCCGGCCCATTACCATGTGATCAGCTGTCAGCTAAAAAAGTGTGGGTAGTGTTAGCAGCTGCTTATTTTTATTTTATTTTATTTATTTATTTTATTTATTTTTTCATTTTTATTTATATATTTTTTACATTTATTTATTTATTTATTTTATATTTATTTACATTTATTTTTATTTTGTTTGGATTTTTTTTCATTTACTTTTTAAAGAAAAAAAAAAGCTGACCACCGGCTCACCTTAAAGAGTCATCGGTCCCGAAATTGAAGAGGCAATTATGCCTCATAATTGCAACCTGAAAGTGCCCACAAGTGCCACCTATCAATGCCCACAAGTGGCACCTATCAATGCCCACAAGTGTCACCTATCTATGCCCACAAGTGCCACCTATCAATGCCCACCAGTGGTGCCAATCAGTGCCACATAGAAGTGCTGCCTATCAGTGTAACTGATCAGTGCCCATCACTGCCACCCATCAGTGCCCATCACTGCCACCTATCGGTGCCCATAACTGCTGCCTCATCAGCGTACATCAATGACGAACAAGAATTACTCATTTTAAATTTTTATAACAAAATAATAAAATAATATATATTTTTTAAATTCAGTCTTTTTACATTTTTTTTAACAAAAAATAAAAACTGCACAGGTGATCAAATACCACCAAAAGAAAGCTTTATTTGGTGGAAAAAAATTATAAAAATGTAATTTGGGTACAGTGTTGTATGACCGCGCAATTGTCATTCAAAAAAGCGTCAGCGCTGAAAGCTGAAAATTGCCCAGTAAGCAAGTGGTTAAAAAAAAAAAAACGAAACAGTCAAGTTAACCCAATCTTTTTGTATAATGTGAAAGATGATGTTACGATTAAATAGATACCCAAAATGTAATTCTTTGAAATTGCGCACTCTTGTGGAATGGCGACAAACGATGGTATCTAAAAATCTCCATAGGCGACGTTTTTAAAAAATGTAACGGTTACCAGGTTAGAGTTACAGAGGAGGACTAATGCTAGAATTATTGCTCTCGCTCTGACGATCGCTGCGATACCTCACATGTGTGACTTGAACACCATTTACATTTGCAGGGGCGACTTACGTATGCGTTTTCTTTGCTACGCAAAAACACAGGGAGGGGAGCGTGTAAACATTTTTAAATCCTTTTCTTATTTATTTTATTTTCTTATTATTTTTTTTACATTGTTCCTTAAAAAAAAAAAAAATTCTGATCACTTTTATTGCTGTCGCAAACAATGTAAACATCCCTTGTGACAGTAATAGGCGGTGGCATGTACTCTTTATGGAAGGATGGGGGGGGGGGGGTCCCCAAATCCCTCCTTTGCACTTAAAAGTATTCAGATTGCCAAAGTCGGCGATTCTGAATACTGTAATTTTTTTCAAATCGGCGACATTGGCAACCAAGTAAACCGGAAGTGACGCTGTGATGAAACGCTGGCTGGTGGATCGGGTCTCCCAGTGGGATGGGAGGCCCGGGAAGAGCGGCGGGGGAGGGGGGGTACATCCCCTCCCGCTCCTTTAGGATAACAATCGAGCGGCTTTTAGGGTTTTTTTTACTGGGGTAATGCCTGCAGCTGCCCCCCGGTTTAACATGTGGGTGTAACCTTGTGAGCTGCCTAACTCCTAACCTGAAACAAAAAATAAAAATAAAAGTAAATATCAAAATAAAATAGGACTAAAATAAAAAATAAACAAATAAAGAAATAATAAATGAAAGAAAAAATACACAAATAAATGAACAAAATAAAAAAAAAAATAAAAAAAAATGCAAACAAAATAAAAATAAATATAAATAAATATAAAATAAATAAATAATTAAATGTAAAAAATATATAATTAATATATAAATAAAAATGAAAAATAAATAAATAAATAAAATAAAAATAAGCAGCTGCCAACACGATCCACACTTCCCAGATGTGACAATATAGACTGATATACCAAATGTGCGGCACTAAAATTAAATACAATAAAAAAAAAAAGAATTTTTTACTGGGGTAATGCCTGCAGCTGCCCCCCCCCCCCCCCCGGTTTAACATGTGGGTGTAACCTTGTGAGCTGCCTAACTCCTAACCTGAAACAAAAAATAAAAGTAAATATCAAAATAAAATAGGACTAAAATAAAAAATACAACAAATTAAGAAATAATAAATGAAAGAAAAAATAAACAAATAAATGAACAAAAGAAAAAAAAAAAAGAAAAAAAAATGCAAACAAAATAAAAATAAATATAAATAAATATAAAATAAATAAATAATTAAATGTAAAAAATATATAAATAATATATAAATAAAAATGAAAAATAAATAAATAAATAAAATAAAAATAAGCAGCTGCCAACACTACCCACACTTCCCAGATGTGACAATATAGACTGATATACCAAATGTGCGGCACTAAAATTAAATACAATAAAAAAAAAACACATTTTTTACTGGGGTAATGCCTGCAGCTGCCCCCCGCCCCCCCCCGGTTTAACATGTGGGTGTAACCTTGTGAGCTGCCTAACTCCTAACCTGAAACAAAAAATAAAAGTAAATATCAAAATAAAATAGGACTAAAATAAAAAATACAACAAATTAAGAAATAATATATGAAAGAAAAAATAAACAAATAAATGAACAAAATAAAAAAAAAATAAAAAAAAATGCAAACAAAATAAAAATAAATATAAATAAATATAAAATAAATAAATAATTAAATGTAAAAAATATATAAATAATATATAAATAAAAATGAAAAATAAATAAATAAATAAATAAAATAAAAATAAGCAGCTGCCAACACTACCCACACTTCCCAGATGTGACAATATAGACTGATATACCAAATGTGCGGCACTAAAATTAAATACAATAAAAAAAAAAAAAATTTTTTACTGGGGTAATGCCTGCAGCTGCCCCCCCCCCCCCCCCCGGTTTAACATGTGGGTGTAACCTTGTGAGCTGCCTAACTCCTAACCTGAAACAAAAAATAAAAATAAAAGTAAATATCAAAATAAAATAGGACTAAAATAAAAAATAAACAAATTAAGAAATAATAAATGAAAGAAAAAATAAACAAATAAATGAACAAAATAAAAAATAAATGTTTACGTTATTTTTGCACGAGTTTTGAATATAGTAGGGGAGGGGGGCATAGTAGCGCAGGAACATCATTTTAGTATAGGATTCCTGGTTACTGTGGGGGGGTGTTTACTTTTCCAGCAGCTACATCAAGATAGCGGGGAATCAGAAGTAGCTAGCGCAGGGTGTGATTGCCTTTGAAATCGCATTTTTTTCAGAAGGAGGTCCGCGATGGTGTCACCCGCTTTCCTCTTAGAGGAGGTTTCCTTTTATGATGTAGAGATGGAAGAATGGGCACATTTTTCGGAGGATCTGAGGAGAGGACATCTGCAATGTGATAATTAATTGGCTTTATTTTTCGGTATCTGAACCTTCTTCAGTACCTTGATTTCCATCACCTCTGATAATGGCGCATCTGTTGCTGACAGGCGTGCCTGGAATGCAGCAATTATGGGAGGAATAAGAAAGCCGATCGCAGCCGCCGCTATTAAATATGATGTTGATTAAATGCTGTCAGCGAAGAAATACAACATTGTCATCAGCCAGAATCCCAAGTGACCAATTAGTCCTCCTCTCTGTAGGAAACGCAGCCCATGGCTATTTGTAACTTAAAGAAAAGTTATAGGAAAGACAAATTCTGTCATTATAGTGACCCATGCCCGGGTGAGGATTGCTTTACTGGCCAAAAGGATTTTTATTCCCGTCCATCCAGTCCTCAGATTTACACAGCACAGTAGTCCTGTCTACCAGAAGAGGGAACCTGGCCTTTCTCTGCCGCAGTTTCGTTTTCACTTACAGGTCTCCTCCCCACCCTCACCCCGCGACGGTACAGTGCAAGGATAAGCAGCTCGTCTCACCCTTTGCCCTTGTACACACGGTCGGACATTCCGACGGAAAATGTCCGATCGGACCGTGTTGTCGGATAATCTGACTGTGTGTGGGCTCCATCGGACTGTTATCCGACGGACAAAGTTTTAGAGCTGGGCTATAAAACTTTCCGACAACATGATCCGATCGGAATTTGTCCGATTGTGTGTAGAGAATTCCGATCGGACAAAGTGCCACGCATGCTCAGATCAGATTCCTAGACCAAAGTTATTGGCTACTAGCCTGAACATAGTCCCGTCGTAACGAAATAACGTCATCATGTTACGTACGATCGGATTTTCCGACAACTTTGTCCGACCCGTGTGTATGCAACACAAGTTTCGGACAAAATCCGATGGATTTTGTTGTCAGAATGTCCAACCCGTGTGTACAGGGGCTTACTCCGCTCTCTCCTCCTATCAGCATGCTCCATGCACTGCAACACACCTGACTGGCTTCATATAATATGAATACTTCAATTTTATGGGGGCTTTTTGCTGCGCGTTTTGTCGCGCGCCAATAGAGAAAAATGTTTTTGCCATTTGTTGCTATATTTTTCTGCTTTGTCATCCATCATTTATTTATTATTTATTTATGTATAATTATTCTTTTTTTTTTATATTCTCTTTTTTATTTTTTTGTTATGGGTTAGAGTTAGAAGCTAGGGATTCATTAATTAATTACCATATTTATCGGCGTATAACATCTTAAGATAACACTTTCATTTTAAGAGGGATGTTTCAAGAAAGAAAAGTACATTTTAAATAAAGAACTTTGAAGCAAAATAAGGGTCAGTGCCCATCTATGCAGCCTCATCTGTGCTCATCAATGCAGCCTCACCATTGCCCATCAATGCAGCCTCACCATAAGGCCCCTTTCACACATGCTGATGGTATGTCCGTATTTCATCCATCCGTTTGCGGATGAAATACGGACATCCATTCATCCCTATGGGATAGCGGGTGTCTGCGGATGAGCATCCGCAGACACCCGATTTCGTCCGCCTCCGCAACAGTCCGATTCTGCAGATGGAGGAAAATCCTATTTTTCTATCCGTCTGCAGAGCGGATCGGATGAACACGGACACACGGTCCGTGCTCGTCCGATCCCCATAGAGGAGAGCGGAGAGCTGACAGGGCGGTCCCCGCACAGTGTGCGGAGACCGCCCTGTCCGCAGCCGGCTCAGCGGGGACAACGGAGCGATCCCCGCTGAGCGAGCGGATCTTCACGGGGCGGATCATTACTGATCCGCCCCGTGTGAAAGAGGCCTTACCCATCTATGCAGCCTCATCTGTGCCCATCAATGCAGCCTCACCATTGCCAATCAATGCAGCTTGCTGAGTGCCTATCTGCAGCCTCACCATTGACCATAAATGCAGCCTTATCAGTGCCCATCAATGGAGCCCCACCATTGCCCATCAATGGAGCCTCACCATTGCCCATCAATGCAGCCTCATCAGTGCCCATCAATGCAGCCTCATCAGTGCCCATCAATGCAGCCTCACCATTGCCAATCAATGCAGCTTGCTGAGTGCCTATCTGCAGCCTCACCATTGGCCATTAATGCAGCCTTATCAGTGCCCATCAATGGAGCCCCACCATTGCCCATCAATGGAGCCTCACCATTGCCCATCAATGCAGCCTCATCAGTGCCCATCAATGCAGCCTCACCATTGTCAATCAATGCAGCCTCACCATTGCCAATCAATGCAGCCTCACCATTGCCCATTAATGCAGCCTTATCAGTGCCCATCAATGTAGCCTCACCATTGCCAATCAATGCAGCCTCACCATTGCCAATCAATGCAGCCTCATCATTGCCCATTAATGCAGCCTCATCATTGCCCATTAATGCAGCCTCATCAGTGCCCATCAATGCAGCCTCACCATTGCCAATCAATGCAGCCTCACCATTGCCCATTAATGCAGCCTTATCAGTGCCCATCAATGTAGCCTTATCAGTGTTTATCAATGCAGCCTCACCATTGCCCATTAATGCAGCCTTATCAGTGCCCATCAATGTAGCCTTATCAGTGTTTATCAATGCAGCCTCACCATTGCCCATTAATGCAGCCTTATCAGTGCCCATCAATGTAGCCTTATCAGTGTTTATCAATGCAGCCTCACCTTTGCCCATTAATGCAGCCTGATCAGTGCCCATCTGCAGCCTCACCTTTGCCCATTAATGCAGCCTGATCAGTGAAAATCTGCAGCCTCACCTTTGCCCATTAATGCAGCCTGATCAGTGCCCATCTGCAGCCTCACCTTTGCCTATCAATGCAGTCTGATCAGTGCCCATCTGCAGCCCCACCTTTGCTCATTAATGCAGCCTGCTGAGGGCCCATATTCAGCCTCACCAGTGCCCATTAATGCAGCCTTATCAGTGCCCATCAATGCAGCTCCACCATCAGGGCTTTTTTTCAGCGGGAACGCGGGGGCATCTCCAGCACTGAATGTGTGTAATAGCATGGGGTGTGGGGTCTGCTGGAGGTTCTATTGATGTTAGTTGCTGGGGGATCTATTGTCACTGGCGGGGATCTGAATTTGTGTGAGGGCCTATAGTTGCTGATGGGGGATCTATTGTTGCTGGGTGGGTCTTATGTTGCTGGAAGGGATCTACTGTTGAGGAAGAGGTCTATTTTTACTACCTGCTGGGGGATCTATTGATGCTGGCTGCTGGTGGGGGGGATCTAATGTTGCTTGGGTGGATATTTTGTTATTGGGTATGATACTTTGTTGTGGGTAGTTCACTGTTGCTGCAGGGAATCGATTGTTGTTGGGTTGGAGTCCATTGTTGCTGCGGGAGTCTATTGTTGTGTGGGGATCTATTGCTGGGATTCTATTGTTGCTGGCTGCACAGGGATCTACTGTATTTTACAGCTTTTCTTTTTACCATCAACATGTTCCATACAAATGATGTAGCACCACAAAATGATACCTGGTTCTGTATTCTCTAAACGGGGCAGTACTGGTAGGTGGGCAGGGGATGGAATCAAGGGACATTGGTCAGAGGTGGGCAGGGGGCAGAGACAAGGGGTGACTCAGACAGGGGGAGCTCCTGCACCTATTCTCCGAGAAAAAAAGCCCTGCTCACCATTGCCCATCAATGCAGCCTCATCAGTGCCCATCACTGCAGCCTCAACAGTGCCCATCAATGCAGCCTCTCCATTGCCAATCAATGCAGCCTGCTGAGTGCCCATCTGCAGCCTCACCATTGCCCATTAGTGCAGCCTTATCAGTGCCCATCAATGTAGCCTTATCAGTGCTTATCAATGCAGCCTCACCATTGCCCATTAATGCAGCCTGATCAGTGCCAATCTGCAGCCTCACCATTGCCCATCAATTCAGCCTGATCAGTACCAATCTGCAGCCTCACCATTGCCCATCAATTCAGCCTGATCAGTGCCCATCTGCAGCCTCACCTTTGCCCCTTAATGCAGCCTGATCAGTGCCCATCTGCAGCCTCACCATTGCCCATCAATGCTGCCTGGTCAGTGCCCATCAATGCAGCCTGCTGAGTGCCCATCTGAAGTCTCACCATTGCCCATTAATGCAGTCTTATCAGTGCCCATCAATGCAGCCTCACCATTGACCATCAATGCAGCCTGGGCAGTGCCCATCAATGCAGCCTGCTGAGTGCCCATCTGCAGCCTCACCATTGACCAATGCAGCCTGATCAGTGCCCATCTGCAGCCTCACCATTGCCCAACAATGCAGCCTGCTGAGTGCCCATCTGCAGTCTCACCATTGCCCATTAATGCAGCCTGATCAGTGCCCATCTGCAGCCTCACCATTGCCCATTAATGCAGCCTGCAATGATTTGTGTGAGGAGGGGTGATTTCAGCAGGGCGGTGAATTTGTAGAAGGGGGATTTATGCTTACGGGGTAAGCAGGCAGATTAGTGCTCACCAAGAAAAATAAAAATGTGTGGGGCGGGAAGCAGTGAAAATGTTTTAAAACCCATACTGGGGGGAAGAGGGGTAAAGAGGGGTGGGTGGCTATTTTTAGGAATGTGTGAACTAAATTGGGCTCTCTGTATATTTAAGTGCAATTCTTCCCCATAAATTCTGTCCACTTCACTATTTTATATCAGTACAATCGCTGCGATTAGATCCGAACGAAGCTCCCTCCTATCACCTTCCAGGGAACGGGTACATCCTTTTTTTTTTTTTTTTAATATATGATGATTAACAAGCTATGAGCAATTTTTGCTTTAATTGAAATGCGTTTTGCATTAACGGCGGCTCGTCCTTAATTTCTTCCTCGCCGTTAGGTATCAGCTAGGCATGCTTTGCTTTTAATTAGCCGACGTTTCATTTCCACGGCATGTCTGATTTCCACCCCGGATGGAACAGGTCGGGCCGCTACATTCACCGGACTGGAAGGGAACCTTGTTTTCAGACGAGGAACGAAACATTAAGGGCTGCCTTGGTCTTTAAGACCAATGTTCACATCTGTGTGGTTGCAGCTGTTGCGCTTTTTCAAGGCACGTTTTGCGGTGCATTTTGCGTTTTTAACCCAATATTTTTGATGCATTTTTGCATGCAGTTTTCATGCATTTTGTGTGTTGTGTTTTTTTTTATTTTTTATTCCTTTTAAAAACACTATATATAGCTGGTTGCTAAGGAGCGGATGGGGAAGCCAGCCGCTGCCGCCTCTTTAACAACCGATGAGTCATCAGCTGTCCGCTGAATAAAAAAAAAACGATTGCCGGTGTTCTGACATATAGTGTCCTGCCATCATATAGTGTCCACCCCATACTGCGCATGCGCAGTACGGAGCAGACGAAGCTACGGAAAATCTCTGAAACTGAACGGCGCCTGCGCCGTGAGTGGAGGTGGTAGCCCCACCATCCAAGCGGACATAGGGTTGTGAATATTAGAGGGCCCCTCGCAGGCGAGCTTCGCTCGCCACGCTTCGGGCTCGGCTCTTTTATATTCCTACTCTATGTCCACTTGGATAGTGGGGATAGAACCTGGACTCACGGCGCAGGCGCCGTTCATCCTCGGCAATTTTCGGAATCTGTGTTGCTGTGTACTGTGCATGCGCAGTATGCAGCAGACACTATCCGATGGGGGACCTTATATGATAGGACACCGGCAAAAAAATTGTGAAAAAAAACAGCATGATCCAGATCCATGTCAGGCCCCGCAGACCCCCCACAACCGCAGCCCAGGGCTGTGGGGATGAGGCCCTTGTCCCCATTAACATGGAGACAAGGTGATTTGGGGTGGACCCCCAGCCCCGAGGATCCCCCCCTCATGTTGAGGGCATGTGGCCTGGTATGGCACTTGCTTGTCCCCTGCCTTTCCTGACCTGCCAGCCTGCATGCTCAGATAAGGGTCTGGTATGTATTTGGGGGGGGGGAACCCCACTCCCTTTTTTTCCTTTCTTATTTTGGTACAGGGCTCCCCTCCAAATTCATACCAGACCTGACGGGCCTGGCATGGATCTGGGGGGGGGGGGGGGGGGTACGTAGTTTTTTTCATGAATTTTATTGTTGTCAATTTTTTTCTTTTACACTTAGCTGTCAGCGGGGAACCCCTCTGACAGCTGATGACTCTTTGGTTGTTAAGGACATGATGGCCTGCTTCTCAGGCCCACTCCTTAGCATCCAGCTATATACAGTGTTTTTAAAGGGGGAAAACAAACACAAAACTCATCAGCAACACTTGCCTTTCTGGTGTAACTCCATTGAAGTCTATTACACGCAAAGACGCAATCTGCTGAGGGAAAAAAAGTCCCAGACCATTTCCAAAAACGCGTCGGCCGACCCTCCCGCCTGACTAAAAGTGATCCTGCGATAAAGACTTGTAAAATGACTTTCCCACCCAAAAGGGGAAGCTGTGCTTGTCTGCGCCCCCCCCCCTCCGCTGTCACATTTGGCACTTTTTGTGGTAGGGCGACTTGGTTTTGACAGGTACCCACTCCCACTTCCTACTTGGTTCACCATGGCAAAGTGAATCGGAAGTTCAGCCCCCCCCCCCCCCCCTCCTCGCAAGGCTTCAGTGCTGGTCTCCCTTAGCCAAGATGGCGACGGCAGCACCCAAAAGCCAATTCAAAAATTGGGCACATCACTGGCTGCTTAGACAGGTAAGTGCCCTAATAGTTAAAGTCAGAAGCTGTGTTTTTTTTTTTTGGAGTGGGGGGCGGAACTCCTCTTTAACCACTTCAGCCCCGGAAGATTTTACCCCATTCCTCCTTCCACTTTTTGCGATTCGGCACTGCGTCGCTTTAACTGACAATTGCGCGGACGTGCGACGTGGCTCCACCACAAAATTGACTTCCTTTTTTTCCCACAAATAGAGCTTTCTTTTGGTGGTATTTGATCTCCTCTGCAGTTTTTATTTTTTGCGCTATAAACAAAAATAGAGCGACAATTTTGAAAAAAACGCATTATTTTTTACTTTTTGTTATAATAAATATCCCCCAAAAATATATTAAAAAAATATTTTTTTCCTCAGTTTAGGCCGATACGTATTCTTCTACATATTTTTGGTAAAAAAAAATTAGCAATAAGCGATTATTGATTGGTTTGTGCAAAAGTTATAGCGTCTACAAAATAGGGGATAGATTTATGGCATTTTTATTATTTTTATTTTTTTTACTAGTGATAGCGGGAATCATTTTTATCGGGACTGCGACATTATGGCGGACACGTCGGATACTTTTGACACATTTTTGGGACCACTGGCTTTTTTTTACAGCGATCAGTGCTATAAAAATGCACTGATTAGTGTAAAAATGTCACTGGAAGTGAAGGGGTTGATCACTAGGGGGGCGATCAAGGGGTTAATTGTGTTCCCTAGTGTGTGTTCTAACTGAAGGTGGGAGGGGACTGTCTGGGGGAAGAGATAAATCGGTTTTCATACTCTGTATGAACAGACGATTGTGTTTCTTCTCCCCTCAGAGAACCGGAAACTGTGTGTTTACACACACAGAGATCCCGGTTATCGGTGTGTCCGAACGTTTGCAGGAGCCTGGTGTTGATCGCGACCGCCAGGCACTCGCATCGGCTCCGTGGGCTAGGGGGCGCGCCCCTAGTGGCCACAAGGCGAAGCAATGTTATATAGCGTCATTTCGACCCAGCCGCGCCATTCTGCCGCCGTACAACGGGGGCGGTTGGTCGGCAAATGGTTAATATGAAGAGAACTGAAGTGCAGCATTTTTTAGCACCTCCTTGGGCCCCTTCTGGAATCTGGGGGCACAGTTTGGTGCCTATTGGTTGCTATACAGCAGTGATGGTGAACCTTGGCACCCCACGTTTTGGAACTACATTTCCCATGATGCTCGTGCACTTACAGTGTAGTGGAGCATCATGGGAAATGTAGTTCCAAAACGTGGGGTGCCAAGGTTCCCCATCACTGGTATACAGTAAACAACCCAGCTGCTCTCCTTTTCGCTGTCATACCTGATGGCAGCACCACAAGGGTAGAACCTTGCTCTGGTGGGTTTAGCCTGATCTAAAGTGACCCCATGACATGATTTCCCGTCGTGTCACCGTCACAACATCCTGGAGGATTGGAGTGGCTCTGACCCTGGCTTGTACATGGCTGCCTTATCAAATTTTAAACGGAACCCTTTAGCTTGGCGTTGATCTCCGGCAGCAATTGCCCTTTGCAGTTCCACTTGGAATCTGGTTTTTATGTCGATTAACATAGTCCTGACCTTTCCGCATCGAAGGGCTTCAGGCTGGCTGCACCTTATGAATTCAATCCGCATGACAGCGGCGGTGCTCAGGGCTCATGTACAAGTGCTGGATAGAAGACGCTGGCAGGCAAGCGCCGCCGCCACGTATCTGTTCTGCTGCCAGAGAACTAGTGAAGGATTTCGGGGCTCGTTCAATAGAGACGTGTGAAGAGCAGTTATGGCTTCTCAGAGGGCATGAATGAGTAAAGGCATTTCTTTCATCGTGGATTGAAAACTCTGTAATCATCTGTTTTCCTTTCGGGGAGGCTTTCCTTCACTTCCTGTTCTGTATACAAATCAAGAAGCAGCAGTTTTTAGACCAGGGGGTGTCAAACTCAGTTTCATTGCGGGCCACATCGGCATTATGGTTGCCCTCAAAGGGCTAGTTGTATCTGTAAGAATAGATGTCTAGGGCACCTCACCCCTCCTTACATCAGCCCCCACCCCCCCCACTGTCAGAAGTCAAAAGTCCCCCCACCTTCTCTTACATCAAATGTCAAGAGACCCCCCCCCCCCCCACCATCAGAAGTCAAGAGTCCCCCACCCCCTTACATCACATATCAAGAGCCCACCCAATAACAGGAGTAAAAAGTCCCCCACCCTCTCTTACATCAGATATCAAGAGCCTCCCCCAACTATCAGGAGTCAAAAGTCCCCCCTATATCAAATGTCAAGAGCCCTCCTCCACCATCAGAAGTTAAGAGTCCCCCGCCCCCCTTACATCAGATATCAAGAGCCCCCCCCACTATCAGGAGTTAAAAGTCCCCCACCCTCTCTTACATCAGATATCAAGAGCCCCCCACTATCAGGAGTCAAAAGTCCCCCCTATATCAAATGTCAAGAGCTCCCCCCACTATCAGGAGTCAGAAGTCCCCCCCATATCAGATATCATAACCCCCCACTATCAGAAGTCAAGAGTCCCCCACCCCCTTACATCAGCTATCAAGAGCTCCCCACTAACAGGAGTCAAATGTCCCCCACCAGATATCAAGAGCCCCCCAACTATCAGAAGTCAAAAGTCCCCGCCTACATCAAATGTCAAGAGCCCCCCCACCATCAGAAGTTAAGAGTCCCCCACCCCCCTTACATCAGATATCAAGAACCCCCCCCCCACTATCAGGAGTTAAAGGTCCCCCGCCCTTTCTTGCATCAGATATCAAGAGCCCCCCACTATCAGGAGTCAACAATCCCCCCCTATATCAAATGTCAAGAGCCCCCTCCACTATCAGGAGTCAGTAGTCCCCCCCATATCAGATATCAAGAGCCCCTCCACCATCAGAAGTCAAAAGTCCCCCACCCCCTTACATCAGATATCAAGAGCCCCCCAACTGTCAGAAGTCAAAAGTCCCCCACCCCCCCTTACATCACATATCAAGAGCCACCCCCACTATCAGGTGTCAAAAGTCCCCCGCCCTCCCTTACATCAGATGTCAAGAGCCCCCCACCATCAGAAGTCGAGTCCCCCAACAATAGGCATGTGCGCAGGGTGTGCCGGGTATGCATGGGCACACCCAAATCACCCCATGTGCATTAGCATTATCCAGGGCGGCACCAGGTGGGTGGTTGGGAGTGCCAGTGGCCAGTGTAAATGCTCCCGTTATATTAAAGGCTAGGTTCAAATGTACACCTGTTTCTAGGGTCTCCCACCACCAGAGCCTCCTCCCTGTGACTGCAGGTGACATTCATGTGTGTTTATACTTTGGGGTACACACACTAATGCAATAGACTGCATACACTTATGCCCCCAACCCCTCTTGCATCAGAAGTCAAAAGTCCCCCACCATCCCTTAGATCACAGCAGAGCTGGGACAAGGTCATCTAGAGCCTAAGGTGAATGTGCCAAACTGTGCCCCCCCCCCCCCAGATGTATTATTGAGCACTAATCTGGATGCTTACCCCCATGCATATATTCCTCCTCCCCCTCCTGCTAAAATTCCCCTCCCAGTACAAATCTTCCCCCCATCCCTCCCAGCTCAAATCCTCTCTCTCTCTCCAAATCCTCCCCAGCACGAATTCCCCCCATAAGCAAGATCACCCCTCCTGACAAAAATCCTCTACCATTCAGATTACCCCTCCAGGTACACCTCCTCTCCCCCCCCACTCTAAATCTCCCCTGCTAGTACAAATTAAATTTCCTCACCCCCTCTCCAAACATAAATACCCCAAATCACCCCTTCTAGCACTCCCCCCAAATTTCCCTTCCTAGAATAATTCTTACCCCACACTGCTCCCAAAATTCCCTCTCCCAACACAAATCCCCCCAATATCCACCTGCCCACCCCTTGTCCATCATCACAGTGCACCCCCATTCCCTTGTGCTGCTGCTGGGAAGAAAATGGGGGTAGTGCTGGGAAGCCAACAGGGCATTTAACTCTGTTGGCCATCTTGGGTCAAGCAGAGTCTATTTAAGTACCTGCCTTGCAGGCTCGGTGTGTATTTTGCATGTGGTCAGGGCCAGCGCTACCCCTAGGCCAGTGATGGGGAACTCTGGCACCCCAGATGTTTTGGAACTACATTTCCCATGATGCTCATGCACTCTGCAGTGCAATTGAGCATCATGGGAAATGTAGTTCCAAAAAAAACATCTGGGGTGCCAAGGTTCGCCAACACTGCCCTAGGCAAACATAAGGTGCAACCACAGCCGATGGCTTCCCTACTCTCAGCTGGCTTCCTAACACTCCGCTGGCCTCCCCACACAGGGCTCCATTCACAATGCGGTATGATGCAGTGTTTTAGTAGTGAAACCTTGCATTAATTTAACACCTAACAGTAATTTAACAGTAACCGTCACAGTTGTTAAGGAGTGGGCAGCCGCCAAAACCTTAACGACCGATGAGTCCTCAGCTGTCAGCGGAATGTAACAAAAATAATTGCCGGCATTCCCCCTCCCAGTCTATAGCAGGCCCTTTGGGTCCGGTATGGATTTTGAAAGGATCCCCACTCCCAAATGTTTCTAAAAAAGGACGTAGGGTCCATGGCAGGCCAGGAAAGGGGTGGGGGGGTGAGCGAGTGCCCCCCTCCTGAACCATACCAGGCCACATGCCCTCAATATGGGGGCGTGCTTTGATGCAGGTACCCCCCCCCCCCAAGCACCTTGTTCCTATGTTGATGGGGACACGGGCCTCTTTTTGGAATCTAGAAGCCCCCAGATTCCACCCCATCCCCTATGTAAATGAGTAGGGGTACATAGTACAACTACTCATTCACCAAAAAAGTGGTAGGAGTAAATAAAAACACAACAAGGGTTTTCAACAAGTCTTTTATTAAAACATTTAAAAAAATAAAAATTGTCCTCTGCTGTAGATCCAACATTAATCAGGATGAACGCTGACTGCCGACAGATAATAAAAAAGCTTCGCCCCGACAAAGGCTCCCACCAAATGCCGCTCTGCTGCTAAATAAACAAAGGGGTACCACTACCCCATTGTTATGTCATCAAGCCAACATGCCCCAGTCGGGGATGTGTCATACAGGGGTGGGATCACCCTTTTATTTAGCAGCGGGAGGCAGCAGAGTTGTAATTCGGCAGGAGCCTTTTTTTCTTTTTTGGGTCGGTGGCTGGCATTCATCATAATTAATGTTGGATCTACACCGGAGGACAATTTTTTTTTTTTATAAAGGACTTGTCAATAACCCTTGTTGCAATTTTACATTTTTTTTTACCCCATACTTATTCACATGGGGGGGTCTTCCAGATTCCAATAAGTCCCCCCTGCCTGCAGCTCCCCACAACCACCGGCCAGGGTTGTGAGGTAGAGGCCTTTGTGCCCACCAACATGGGAACAAGCTGCTTTTGGGGGGGAGCCCCCCTGTCCTAAATCACCCTCCCCATTTAGAGGACATAAACCTGGTATGGTTCAGAAGGGGAGGGCAATCGCTTAACCCCCCCCCCTTTTCCTGGCATGCTGGGCTGCATGCTTGAATAATGGGTCTGCTCTGGATTTTGGAGGGGACCCAACGCCCTGTTTTTTTTGGCAAATTTTGGCATGGGGGAAGAATTTTGTTCCATTTCGCCACCTAAGTCACCTAAAATACTTATTGGGGAGTTGAATTATTTATAGTTTTTTGAGCTTCTGCGGATTCTATAAACTCTCTGTTGCTAAAGTCCCAAGCTCTTCACACTTGCTTCAGCTATAACAAGGCAGTCTTGTGCTCTCTGAAACTTTTTTCATTTATTTTGTGTTTTAGCTTGAGTTATCATTCTTCCGCAGTGGTGAGACTCTCCCTGGTGTAACAAGAATTCAGTGATTTAGTTGTCTACCAAAAAAACTAAAATTTCAGATTTGTGAGGGCTAACCCTTAAAACACCCTTCTAATGTAAGATTGAAGGTGTTGGGGCAAGGCATATTGCATCATGGGTTGTTGCACATGGGCCCTTTGTGTTCTGGGCTCACCCTCCTAGAACTTGGACATTTCATCGCAAACGCCCTTTGAGAGTGAAGTTCCAGTCAATACTTTTTTGCTCACTTTTGGTTACTCCCACCTGTGGGCAAAGGTAGTCCTCCCTCGCTCCTCTGGGTCCTCCCTTTACAACCGGTACTTGCGAGACTCCGATACATCATGTAGCACTGACCCCCGAAGGAGCTGCTGGTTTTGTTGGGCTTACCGTTACCTTCTTGACCTCGCCTCCGTCTAGGGGTTCCCGTGGTAGATGGCCCAAAGAAATGCAGAAACTGACACTGAATCTTCTTTTGGGTTATTTATTTAGAAGATAAAACAGTCTCTTAATGCAGGATAGAGTGTTAGGAAAGAAGTTCAGGGACTTTTGGAACTGCAAAAATAGAAAGTCTCCCATAGAAGAAATCCAGAGAATAAACGTTTCACAACTGGATTCTCACAACCCCCGTATAGACCTTCACTCACTAGGCCTAGCAGCTGGTGGGGTGTTAAGTAAAGCGAAGTCTCTGCCACAGACTTGGATGTAGAACATTTGAGAAATAAAGTCTCTACCACAGACTTGGATGTAACCGAGGGACGTAGACAAATTTAGAGAACTATCATACGGTACCAGTATCTCTCAGCCGGTCCGGCAATACCGTATGAATATAGCTCCACAAAGTGTCCTTCAACTGAGCCTCCAGGTTCCTTCAGAGAAACCAGCCTTACACATGGCCTTCTCCCGAAAAGTCCCCGCCTGGATGCCTTCCCAGTTGCTGTGCCTCTCGTCAGATGAGACGACACTGGACCACCCTTGGATCATTAGGGCCTCAAATCCATTCAGGCCTGTCCCTGCAGTTGCTTCACCTCGGGCCATCCAGCCCAGAGGCTCGGAATTGCATGGATCCGCACCCCAGGCCAGGAGGGCGGGTCAGGAGGTCCAGGACCAAAGAGACAGAAAATATCTTCTGGGCCAGAACCCCCGAAACACGTGATCTCAGTACCTTAAATACCACCTCTCAGAATACACAGCAGGAAAACCCTCCCACTAGGCTGGTTCTCAATACACCCAACTAGACTGCGTTCTACCACTTTCTGGTGGTGATAGCGACGCCTGCAGCCCAGGAGAACTCATTGCAATCCAGCCAGACTGGTACTGAAACCAAAATTTAGCAAAATTAGCCCTAAAACCCAACTGTGGTTTTAGGAATATTAATTTTCAAAACATATAGTGCATGCTCGTCAGGAGCCAGCGCTACAATTACATCATGCATGGTGCATTTCGTTACACCTCTGGAATAGAAATAGCAATTCGGTAATGACCCGGCAAAAGTGGCTAAATTCTGGCATTGCAGGGTAATTTCTGGAAAGTTTCCAGCTATGAGTATGACCCTTACAGGGATTGGTTCAGCTTAACACAGCAACAAGCGGTTTTTAGCCTCCTGGATATTTGTCTACACCCCTTGATCTGCTCAGCTCTCAGCCTGTTCCAGCGCCAGTTCCTTCTTCCACGGGTTGCGTTGGTCTGGTTCAGGTCCTGGTCTGATCAGGCCAAGTAAGCTCCAGGGCACAAAGTAAAAGTAACTCTCCCCAGTGGTTTTTAAACACGACATACTTCTTCCAAAACTAAAAAGTCTTGGCTTTGGATATACACAGACCTTAGTCAGCTCATGAGTCACATTACCCCGAGTTCTTCTTGACCTCGCTTGTTGACGAACATCTATGAGGAATTCCAAGAGCTGCTTTTCCTGGCAAAGAATTATATTAAGAATAAAGATAAGTGCCTGGTATGCGTACTTTCAGAGCCATTTACTGAGAAGTGAAATGACATGTACTCATTCAGAATGTTTGAAGACAAAGGAAAACCAATTTCAGTCTTCTCTGGAGAACCTCCTCTATGGCTTGATGTGTTTATTGTGGACCTTACGTAACTTGTCATCACCAACACAACATTTCCCAGGAAAAGGTTGGATCTTTAGAGTTAATTCTATTTGTTGCTTTAGAGTGAAAGTCCAACTTACATCCAGTGTGTGGCCTCAGGTGATACGCAGAAATGAAGCAAAAGTTCCTACATAAGTTGTACCTGTTTATCTTCAGCCCTCTCTTCTCCACACCAGTTCAAAGTGCAGAATTTAAACATCATTCTTTAGCTCCAGAAGACAGGGCGTGGGGATCTTTCATAGACATTGCATTGCACAGAGCAGGGATCTAAGTGTAATCTGAGACCTGAGTGTAGAAAATAGACCCCCCCCCAACACACACACTCATAGGGAAACACGCACAGCTGAGGCTGTCAATTTCCATCTCCTGCGAATGTCTGGTGTTGGTAGAGACTGTCAGAAGTGTCGATAGCAGAGGAATAAGAGAGCAGACAGAAATCTGTGCTTTGGATTGAAGCACACTATAGAGGGATGTGCTTTGTTCATTTTTCATTTCAGAGGTTTACAACCACTTTAGGACAAAATATTTTAGATGGATTAGGAAAGGATGAAAATCCCCGGCCATGTTTTTATTTCTAGAATAATTATATTCGAAGAGTTGGACTCGAAGAGCGGGCCCTCGCAAGTTTTGGAAGGCACCCAAGTTTGGAAATCCAAATGAAATTAAGAAAAGAAAATGGCAGATGGTCATCTTAAGAGTCCTTATTTATTTGTTGCAGGTTAAAATGTGACATCAGGAAAAATTAAAGGTATCCAATGGGTTTTGGGAACTGACAGGCTCTCTTCATCAGCTCTCAAACAAAAAAGGAGATGCTTCCTATAGGACTCTCATATTTAAGACTCTTGAGAGCCTTGACACCCACCCATTAGGGCATTTTGATATTTGCATACCTCCTCCGGCTTGCATCAGGACTAAAGGCTCTTGAGAGAAGTACTGAGGTAGAGTGCTGTGATGTTAGGAAGCTTTGTGCAGCACCCTGCCAGCCCCTCCCACCAATCATTGCCTGCAATCCAGCTGCACCAGAACTCCCTCCAGGCTTCCAGGCCGTGGGCAGTCTATCAAAATCAACATGTACAATTCAGGGCTTTTAATCCTGCATTGTATGTGGAGGAGACAGGAGTAGAACCATGTCTGGGATCACCTTAGAGAGGAGGGTTTGCGGGACTGGTGACACTGCTGGAAGGACCCTGCTGGAGCAAGGAATAAGATACTGTAGGCATTACTTCTTATTACTACATCCCTACACTGAGCATGAAGTTAACACTGGCAAAGGATCCCGCTGCAAGGGTAGAGTTTGTCTAATTTCTGGTGTTAGGCTTAAAGTGAAGAGTTGTGGACCCCAAATATGTGTGCTAAAAAATATAACAATGACAACAAGAAATTCATAAACATGGCTAAAGAAAAAGCCTTGGGGCTTGTATCTTTGGGCAAATCAGTGTGCTTGCAAGATTTAGTAGCGTCTAAACTCTCTCTTTATATTTTCTTTGTAGATTCTCCATCGTCATTGTTCCGTCATCGGTTCTCCATCATCAGAGTTCCTTCATAGGTTCTCCATCATCATAGTTCCTTCATAGGTTCTCCATGGTCATAGTTCCGTTATAGTTTCACCATCGTCATAGTTTTTTCATAGGTTCTCCATTGTTATAGTTCCTTCATAAGTTCTCCATTGTCATAGTTCCTTTCATAGATTCTCCATCATCATAGTTCCTTCATATGTTCTCCATGGTCATAGTTCCATTATAGTTTCACCATCGTCATAGTTTGTTCATAGGTTCTCCCTTGTTATAGTTCCTTCATAGGTACTCCATCGTCATAGTTCTGTCATAGGTTCTCCATCGTCATAGTTTTTTCATAAGTTCTCCATCGTCATAGTTCCTTTCATAGGTTCTCCATCGTCATAGTTCCTTTCATAGGTTCTCCATCATCATAGTTCCTTCATAGGTTCTCCATGGTCATAGTTCCATTATAGTTTCACCATCGTCATAGTTTTTTTCATAGGTTCTCCATTGTTATAGTTCCTTCATAAGTTCTCCATCATCATAGTTCCTTTCATAGGTTCTCCATCATCATAGTTCCTTCATAGGTTCTCCATGGTCATAGTTCCGTTATAGTTTCACCATCGTCATAGTTTTTTCATAGGTTCTCCATTGTTATAGTTCCTTCATAAGTTCTCCATCATCATAGTTCCTTTCATAGGTTCTCCATCATCATAGTTCCGTCATAGGTTCTCCACCGTCATAGTTCCTTTCATAGGTTCTCCATCATCATAGTTCCTTCATAGGTTCTCCATCGTCATAGTTCCTTTCATAGGTTCTCCATCATCATAGTTCCTTCATAGGTTCTCCATGGTCATAGTTCCATTATAGTTTCACCATCGTCATAGTTTTTTCATAGGTTCTCCATCATCATAGTTCCTTCATAGGTTCTCCATGGTCATAGTTCCGTTATAGTTTCACCATCGTCATAGTTTTTTCATAGGTTCTCCATTGTCATAGTTCCTTCATAAGTTCTCCATCATCATAGTTCATTTCATAGGTTCTCCATCATTATAGTTCCTTCATAGGTTCTCCATCGTCATAGTTCCTTCAAAGGTTCTTCATTGTAATTGTTCCATTATAGGTTCTTTAGAGTCATAGTTATTTCATAGGTTCTCCATAGTCATATAGTTATCCATTGTCATTGTTCCTTCATAGGTTCTCTATCATCACAGTTCCTTCATAGGTTCTCCATCGCCATAGTTCCTTTACAAGGTTCTTCTGTCCTGCAGTTGTCCTGTTTAAATTATTTCTGACTTGTATGGAGAGAAAAACAGTTATGACGTGAACAGAAGCCCAGTGGACATGGGCTCTTGTCTGCCTGCCAGCTGTCATGACCTTTGCCCCTGACACGACTTTTGAATTCCTACTGCTGGTCAGTCTTTGACTTTTGAGGACCATCCCTTGTTGGCTAAAGTTGTCTTCAGCCCATCAACAAATGTGAAAACAGCAATCTTGGTGTGTCATATAGCACACCCATATTTATGGAAGGGGGCTCCTGGTGAACGGCAGATGACCCCTAGACTATGCCTTTCGGAGAGGTTACACCTAGGTCATGCTCGGACGAAAGCAAAATCACCAGCTACAAAGAAATATAAAACACTTTAAATATAGACAGTGACCAATATAACTTTTTGAAAGGAGGTTTTTTTTTTTGTTACTTTGGTAACTGAAGCTCGGCTTTAAAGTTTTACCTGTGAAGACATCTGAGCCACAGGTTCATTATAACGCTTTTTTGAGGCTTGCAGAAATTGAAGCAGACATGGCGCGTGCTGAGAGCAGAGGACACAGCCGGTGAGTTTCCTTCATCAAGTTGTCGAGATAAAAGGAAGCAAGGTTAGCGTGATGGGATGTAGATTAATAAAGGCGTTAATAGTATAAACACCAATACTACGCAAACCCCCTCTGTCCTTCAGAGCAGCATATGAAGATATGGATGAAGCTATCCACAATGAATATGTATGGACTTAAAAACATTTCTGTTATAAACTATGAATAACTTTTATATCTAATGAAATGTGCTAAGAACCAGAACCGCCATGAAGGTTTGAAGATGTATCAATTAATCGTATTTTTTAATGTAACTTTGTTAAAAAAAAATTCAGATGCTCTCTAGTTTAACCGCTTACTGCCCCGCCACTATACGTTTACTGCCTGCAGGCTCAGAGATGTACTGGTACATCACTGAGCACGCAAACGCTGGCGCATAACCTGGGGCACACATCACTGTGATCCTTTGCCCGCTGCGTTCTGTAAACATAGCGGATCACGGTGCTCAGTACCTGACTGCTGGTATCATCTTATCACTATGATTGGTCATAGCGATCACATGATTACAATGTAAACAAAACAGTCATGAATGGCTTCCAATTATGACTGTTTTGCTTACTATGTTGATGCTGTGATTGACCCACAGCTATCACATAGTAGCAGGACCAAACACATCACCCTGTATCATGTTATTAGCTGTAGCCAATCACAGATCACAAACTGTCATGAAACTATTGCTTATAACCAGTGGTGGCTGGTGTTCTTTTGTTTGAGGGGCGGCAAACAACCCCCTGCGGCACCCTTAAACCCCCCCCACGTTCTGCCGGGTGGTCCACTGGCACTTACCCCATCTAGGTGACTGGCATTGGCGGGGTTGGGCCTTCAGCGGGCATCCGAGGAGCGGCGGGGATCGGGCATCCGAGGAGTGACGGGGATTGGGCATCTGAGGAGTGGCCGGGATTGGGGCAACAAGCAGTGGTGGGGATCACGCATCCGAGGAGTGGCGGGGATCAGAGCATTGGCTGGCATCCAACCATCGACCAGCGACTCTTCCTCCTCACTTCCACCATGCGTCTCCTCCCCTCCTCCTAGACCTCCTCTGATTGGCTGTCCTTTCAGCCAGTCAGGTGACGGGCATCAGTACTGGAAGTACTGGAATGTGTGCACTGGAAGTACTGGAAGGTGAGTAAGGAAGTACTGGAATGTGAATACTGGAAGTACTGGAATGTGTGTACTGGAAGTACTGGAAGATGAGTTACTAGAAGTACTGGAAGGTGAGTACTGGAAGTACTGGAAGTACTGGAAGGTGAGTAAGGAAGTACTGGAAGGAGAGTACCAGTAGGTAAGTACTAGAAGTACTGGAAGGTGAGTACCAGTAGGTGAGTACTAGAAGTACTGAAAGGTGAGTACTGGAAGTACTGGCAAGTAAATTCCGGGTCTTTGACGATGCCCTGTGGGAGGGTTAAAACGCGTTGGCGTAATTTCTGTTTTTCTAAACCACGTTACTGTGCATCACTTCTGCACACTGAGTCACGGCGGCTCCGGAGGTTACTCGCCTATACTCTCTGAAGTGAATATTTCCCTTCCATGTTGTAAGTGTAGTTTGAATCTTTTTTTGAATAAATCAAATTACTACACTATGAGAGTTTCTTTCCTTTGATTGGTCGGGGTGAGAAATGAGAGGTTTCCTTCTGGTACCGGTTGGGAGATACATGAGTAGAGAGGAGATCCTTGGAGTACACCCCTCTCCAGATATACAGTGGTGTGAAAAAGTGTTTGCCCCCTTCCTCATTTCCTGTTCCTTTGCATGTTTGTCACACTTAAGTGTTTCGGAACATCAAACCAATTTAAACAATAGTCAAGGACAACACAAGTAAACACAAAATGCAATTTGTAAATGAAGGTGTTTATTATTAAAGGTGAAAAAAAATCCAAACCATCATGGCCCTGTGTGAAAAAGTGATTGCCCCCTAAACCTAATAACTGGTTGGGCCACCCTTAGCAGCAACAACTGCAACCAAGCGTTTGCGATAACGTGCAATGAGGCTTTTACAGCGTCCTGGAGGAATTTTGGCCCACTCATCTTTGCAGAATTGTCCTAATTCAGTTACATTAGAGGGTTTTCGAGCATGAACGGCCTTTTTAAGGTCATACCACAACATCTCAATAGGATTCAGGTCAGGACTTTGGCTAGGCCACTCCAAAGTCTTCATTTTGTTTTTCTTCAGCCATTCGGTGGTGGACTTGCTGGTGTGTTTAGGATCATTGTCCTGCTGCAGAACCCAAGTTCGTTTCAGCTTGAGTACACGAACAGATGGTCGGACATTCTCCTTCAGGATCTCTTGGTAGACAGCAGAATTCATAGTTCCTTTTATCACGGCAAGTCTTCCAGGTCCTGAAGCAGCAAAACAGCCCCAGACCATCACACTACCACCACCATATTTTACTGTTGGTATAATGTTCTTTTTATGAAATGCAGTGTTCCTTCTACGCCAGATATACTTGGACACACACCTTCCAAAGAGTTCCACTTTTGTCTCATCGGTCCACAGAATGTTGTCCCAAAAGTCTTGGGGATCATCAAGATGTGTTGTGGAGAAATTGAGACGAGCTTTGATGTTCTTTTTGCTCAGCAGTGGTTTTCTCCTTGGAACTCTGCCATGCAGGCCATTTTTGCCCAGTCTTTTCCTGATGGTGGAGGCATGAACGCTGACCTTAACTGAGGCAAGTGAGGCCTGCAGTTCCTTGGACGTTGTTGTGGGGTCTTTTGTGACCTCTTGGATGAGTCGTCGCTGCGCTCTTGGGGTAATTTTGGGCGGCCGGCCACTCCTGGGAAGGTTCACCACTGTTCCATGTCTTCGCCATTTGTGGATAATGGCTCTCACTGTGGTTCGCTGGATTCCCAAAGCTTTGGAAATGGCTTTATAACCCTTTCCAGACTGATAGATCTCAATTACTTTCTTTCTCAATTGTTCCTGAATTTCTTTGGGTCTCGGCATGATGTGTAGCTTTTAAGGATCTTCTGGTGGACCTTACTGTGTCAAGCAGCTCCTATTTAAGTGATGCCTTGATTGTGAACAGGTGTGGCAATAATCAGGCCTGGGTGTGGCTAGAGAAATTGAACTCAGGTGTGGACAACCACAGTTATAGTATGTTTTAACAAGGGGGGCAATCACTTTTTCACACAGGGCCATGATGGTTTGGATTTTTTTTCACCTTTAATAATAAACACCTTCATTTACAAATTGCATTTTGTGTTTACTTGTGTTGTCCTTGACTATTGTTTAAATTGGTTTGATGTTCCGAAACACTTAAGTGTGACAAACATGCAAAGGAACAGGAAATGAGGAAGGGGGCAAACACTTTTTCACACCACTGTAAGCGTGTTGGACCCTCATGCTGAAAAGCTTGGGGTCCATTCTCTCTGGTGAATAGGGCTGTGTGTACTGGTGGGTGGTGCTCTGATTTTTTTTGGGGGGGGGTGCGCCAAACAAACCACCCGACCCCCCCTGCTCATCACCCCCCATCCCCGTGCCCCTGTTGCTTGGTCGGTCAGTTGGTCAAACCCCCCTGTCACTTGTTCGGTCACTCAGTCAAACCCCCCCGTCACTTGGTTGATCATCCGTAGATCCATCAGCCCTGCACTTAACCCATCCAGGCCACGGGTAGCTTCGGCAGTTTCCCCCTGCGTGTCCTCCTTGGCGCCCCCACCCCACCTGCTCCCGGCCATTACGATTGCTTCTATTCCCGGCTGATCAAGTCTTAAGACCTGATTCCTGTTTGGCCAGGAGGAGAAGCGTCGTAGTAAATATTAGTTTGTTATTGTCACACAATTAGGTGGGCTCGGGGCGCAGTGCACTGCAATCCGAGGCCACCTTTTTTTAAGCCAATTAGAGCCTCCGACTCCAATCATGTGCTTCAAGAAAAAAAAAAACTCCATAGAAATCCATGCGTCTGGCGCCCCGCATGTAGATTAGGGGCCGTGTGTATGCATTGGGGGGGGAGGCGGCATCCTTGCGCCCCGTATGGAGCAGCTGCCACTGGGTGTGTGCTGCAATCTGCTTATATCTCTTTATGTGTGGAATGGTGAGCACATCGCACTTTTATGTCGAAAGTTATGTAATGAACAGTTTTTTTTTTTTTTTGTAAACGTTACTTATGAATCCTGAGCACAGAGTAATACCATGCAGAAGATTTAAGATGGAATGAACTGTTCTTGATATTTTGCCAACATATATATATACTTTTGGGGACTGATTGATTTTCACTCCTGATTTCTGTATTTGACACATATTAAATATACTTTGCATGCACTGTGATATAAGATTTATGATATTGAGCCATCGCCTCCCGCTGCTGTCAATCAAATGCTGTTGCAGAACGAGCTGGGGTGGGGCTGAGCTGCCCGCTCTGTGTCAATAGTCATGGAAAGCGGCTTTCCATGGGGGGGCCACATACCGAACAGGAGAAGCCTGGAGCGCCACTGGGGGGGGGGGGGGGGGGGGGGTTAGGAGAAGATGATTAGAGCTGCTCTGAGCAAAACCATTACACAGTATACAGGTAAGTATAACATGCTTGTTATTTTAACTGGTTTCTGACCGCACCGCGTACATTTACTGCGGGGCGGCGGCTCCTGTGCGCCGAATAGTGTACAGGTACGTGGTTCTGCACTTCTAGGTCCGCCGTGCACGCTGCGACCAGCTCCCGCTGTGATTGTACACAACGGGGGGGCGCCAATCTGAGGGTCCGCTGATGTCCGCCAGGACCCGCCGATAGCTCCCGACAGAGACAGAGCGGCGGTCTGTTAGTAGGGAAGACAGAGATCCTGTGTTTCTGCAAAGCAGGAACACTGATCTCTGTCTTCCCATAATGCAAGCACCTCCCTCACAGTAAAAGCACCTCCTAAGAACATATTTAACCCTTTGAACCCCCCCTATCATTTTCAGCCAAGGAAGCTGCCATCTTTGCCTCTGTTTAATCTTCAACTGCCATGATGCTGCACATGTGATCGGTAATGACGTCTCCTATAGTGCCCCCCATTTTTGATATCATCAACAATTTTACCCATATACTGTGCAGATAAAGGGAGGCCCGAAATCCAGCGATTCATAAGTGGGCAGCAATACACTGCAACAAAAAATAATTTACCAGAAAAAAAAATAATCAAACCATAGAACACCAATATGAGAAAGCCACATGATTTTCGGGGGTCAACAAATAGCTAAATAAAATCGGGAACTCCCAATGAAATGGTAGGCTGCAAGTACCGGCCAATGGGAATGAGGCAGTTGCAGGTCTACAGGCGATGGTTCTGCATGAAGCCGGACTAATTTCAGATATTGAAATGAGCCCATGCATTAATGAATCCGCTCCAGCAGCATACGCGCGCCGTTCAACCAGATTTATGTGAAACCATATATCTGCCGCACATCGCCCCGGCTTTAATAACCTACATTACCTCTTCCTCTTCACCCTCCATCGCTTTTCTATGATTAGCAATTCAACAAGCTTGTTCTTCTCCGAGATTGTGGCAAATCATTAAATAATTTGTTAATGCTTCAAATTCAGGTTTACGAAATCGACGCCGATAAGTTCTAGAAAAAAAAAATGAAACATACATGTGCGAGCGGGGTGGAGGTGGGGCGGGTGGGGCAAGAGGTAAGCGAAGGCTCAGCGGCGTTCATTTGCATGCGGCAAATTAAAAAATCAACGTATTCAATCTTTATAAAGCTTACATGTTTAATTATATCGCCCAGTCCTTCGGGGGAGAAGAATTTAGAGCAGCCAATTGTCAATTTGTCCTCCGGAGCCAAGGGCAAGCTTAGCATGACAAGGGGACTACCGAGCGTTTTACTTCTCTAATTTCTTTTGTTTGAGATAATATTATTAAGATGAATGCCCGGGCTCCCGCTAATAAGTCCGCTGTTCCAAGGTGCTATTGTTGTGGTTTTTTTTTATCTTTCCAATGGAATTTTCAGGACGAGATAATCCAAAGACTAATGGTGACAGAGAGACGGAGAACGGCTCGGGCGCTCGACGTATAAAAGTCAGTGTGAGAAAATGGACATCTTCTCGCTTCATTTGAATCCAGTTGGACCGACGCCCAGACAGGCTCAGCTAAATAAACAAGCACACTATTACTTTTATGGCGGGCTCACACTTCTTAGAATTTATAATTGATACAAAAAAAAAAAAAAAAAAGAAATCGGTGACGCCTTTGTGTCTGCTCAGCGTCCTTCCCAAGGGCACGACGTCTGACAAAAAAGGAATTTGAATGAAGTCTTTGGAAATGCTTGACATTTGTAAAGATGGTGAAAAACTCAAGAATTGGCTAAAAAAAAGGCTCTTTATTGGGAAGCTATGGCCCAGTCCCAGCAAGAAACCATGTGTTCACCTGACATTTTTTTATTTTTTTTTTAGTTATTCTGGTAACATTCATGATTTAGCGCCCTCTTTTGGTTAGGCCGCTAAGCTAAATTTAGTTTTTGGCTTCACCACAGTCACTGATCTACTAGCTGTGTCTGGTCAGGGTTTCCTAGCTCAGTGTTTGATTTCTCTTACCTGCTTTTGGAAGACTTTTCCGGAATATAGGGCAAGGAAAGTCAAATCACTGGCGCTCAACCTACCCCCTTCTGTGCTTAAGGGTCCGCTGCAATCCCAGTCCTAGTCCTCCCCCCCAAAAAAATCAGGGTAAGTAAATGATGTATATATATCTTAGGGGATTGCGCCTCCCACTCACTATTTTAACCACTTTCAGACCGGACCATTTTACTGGTCAAAGACCAGACCACTTTTTGCGATTCGGCACTGCGTCGCTTTAACTGACAATTGCGCGGTTCGTGCGACGTGGCTCCCAAACAAAATTGACGTCCTTTTTTTCCCACAAATAGAGCTTTCTTTTGGTGGTATTTGATCACCCCTGCGGTTTTTATTTTTTGCGCTATAAACAAAAATAGAGCGACAATTTTGAAAAAAACACATTATTTTTTACTTTTTGTTATAATAAATATCCCCCAAAAATATATAAAAAAACATTTTTTTCCCTCAGTTTAGGCCGATGCGTATTCTTCTACATATTTTTGGTAAACAAAATCGCAATAAGCGATTATTGATTGGTTTGCGCAAAAGTTATAGCGTTTACAAAATAGGGGATAGTTTTATGGCATTTTTATTAATAATTTTTTATTATTTTTTTTTTACTAGTATTGGCAGCGATCAGCGATTTTTATTGTGACTGCAACATTGTGGCAGACACATCGGACATTTTTGACATATTTTTGGGACCATTGTCATTTATACAGTAATCACTGCTATATAAATGCAGTGATTCCTGTGTAAATTACACTGGCAGTGAAGGGGTTAACCAGTGGGTGGCAGTGTAGGGGTTAAGTGTTCCTAAGGGTGTGTTACTAACTGTGGGGGGCTGGGCTTTCATTTAGTGAACCCTGATCTCTGCTCCAATCACATGGAGCAGAGATCAGCGTCACTGGTTGCTAGGCAGAATGGTGAAATGCTGTTTACACGGCATTTCTTCCATTCAGCCGTCCCGTGAGACGATTGCAGGTATGCCCGCGGCGATCGAGTCCATGGGACCCGAGACCGGACTCACGGGGGTCCCGACCAGAATGCGAGCACGCTGCCGGCGGCGCGCTCGCGATGGCAGGGCGGCATTGAAAATTGGACGTACCTGTAAGCCAATATGCCTGCCTGTGCCATTCTGCTGACGTACATCGGCGTGCGCTGGTCGGGAACCGGTTAAACACCCCCTTCTCAATAAATTATGCTTAATAATACATATATTCACAAAATAATCACTGTGCCCCCGTATTCTCCAAAATATATACACAAGACATTAATTTATATTTGCAAAGATAGTGTCCTTATTGTGCAATATTTTAATTCGATTGCTCCAACTGTGCCGTCTTAATCACCGTTCATCTTCTAATCGAAAGTCCACTTTGTGTCAACTAAAATAACCAAATCTGTGCCACCGTCACCAAGCAGAATGGCCACTCACCAGATGTCCCCAATCAGTAAGCCTTCGGTTCATTCAACGGATAACCGATCCACAACGCATTCCTCCCGTTAGCAATTCCTCAGTGTCCGTATATTCATACAAATTTAAATGGAACCAATATAGTGTAAAACCGTTTTAACTTTAATTGAAAATCAATAAAAAAAACGTATTGCACTCACATTTCAATGTGTCTATTGGCCGACACCAAGCCTTTCCAGCAATGAGAAAACCATTCTAAAAATCCTACGCTTCCTGACGACACTCAAATGCGAAACGCGTAGGAGTTGTGGGAGACATACGGTCCTTGAATACAAGCCAGGAACAGGTCGGCCCAGTGGAGGGAGACTATCACCACCTGCGGAACGTCAGTGGCTTGCCCGATTTTAGAACGGTTTTCTCATTGCTGGAAAGGCTTGGTGTTGGCCAATAGACACATTGAAATGTGAGTGCAATACGTTTTTTTTTATTGATTTTCAATTAAAGTTAAAACGGTTTTACACTATATTGGTTCCATTTAATTTTGTATAAATATACTGACACTGAGGAATTGCTAACGGGAGGAATGCGTTGTGGATTGGTTATCCGTTGAATGAACCGAAGGCTTACTGATTGACTGGTGAGTGGCCATTCTGCTTGGTGACGGTGGCACAGATTTGGCTATTTTAGTTGACACAAGTGGACTTTCGATTAGAAGATGAACGGTGATTAAGACGGCGCAGTTGGAGCAATCAAATTAAAATATCGCACAATAAGGACGCTATCTTTGCAAATATAAATTAATGTCTTGAGTATATATTTTGGAGAATACGGGGGCACAGTGATTATTTAGTGAATATATGTATTATTAACCACTTCCCGACCAGCGCACGACGATGTACGTCGACAGAATGGCACGGGCAGGCATATTGGCGTACATGTACGTCCAATATTCGATGCCGCCCTGCCATCGGGAGCGCGCCGCCGGCGGCGCGCTCCCGCGCTGGTCGGGACCCCCGTGAGTCCGGACGCGGGACCCGCGGACTCGATCGCCGCGGGCATCCCCGCGATCGTCTCACGGAGCGGCCGAATGGAGGAAATGCTGTATAAACAACATTTTTCCATTCTGCCTAGCAACTAGTGACGCTGATCTCTGCTCCATGTGATTGGAGCAGAGATCAGTGTACACTAAATGAAAGCCCAACCCCCCCACAGTTAGTAACACACCCCTAGGAACACTTAACCCCTACACTGCCACCCACTGGTTAACCCTTTCACTGCCAGTGTCATTTACACAGGAATCACTGCATTTATATAGCAGTGATTACTGTATAAATGACAATGGTCCCAAAAATGTGTCAAAAATGTCCGATGGGTCCCCGACAATGTCGCAGTCACAATAAAAATCGCAGATCGCCGCCATTACTAGTAAAAAAAAAATAATAAAAAATTATTAATAAAAATGCTATAAAACTATCCCTATTTTGTAAACGCTATAACTTTTGCGCAAACCAATCAATAATCGCTTATTGCGATTTTTTTTACCAAAAATATGTAGAAGAATACGTATCGGCCTAAACTGAGGGAAAAAAATGTTTTTTTATATATTTTTGGGGGATATTTATTATAACAAAAAGTAAAAAATAATGCGTTTTTTTCAAAATTGTCGCTCTATTTTTGTTTATAGCGCAAAAAATAAAAACCGCAGGGGTGATCAAATACCACCAAAAGAAAGCTCTATTTGTGGGAAAAAAAGGATGTCAATTTTGTTTGGGAGCCACGTCGCACGACCGCGCAATTGTCAGTTAAAGCGACGCAGTGCCGAATCGCAAAAAGTGGTCTGGTCTTTGACCAGCAAATTGGTCCGGTCTGAAAGTGGTTAAGCATAATTTATTGAGAAGGGGGGTGGTTAAAATAGTGAGTGGGAGGCGAAATCCCCTAAGATATATATCCAAGGAAAGTCAAATGTCTAGTATAAATATGTATAATGCCTCAGCCAATCTGTCCTCAAACCTGGGACCTCTTCTGTGTCTGGCATTGACTCATCCCACTGAGCTATCTGAGAAAGGAGTGCGCATGTGCCTTACGGGCCTCGCGCATGCTCTGAAACGCGTTGTGTTTCTCCTCCGTTTTTCTGACGTCACATGCTGTTTCCACGAGCCGCTCTATACTTTCCTCTGTGAGACACAGCCGGGGCTCCCCCCTGGCATCTTGCGGCATGGAAAGATGAACTCTTGGACACGCGCTTTTGACCACAGCCATCCTTCCGTGTGTACAGCTCCTTGCATTGTATATGTAAGTGATACTATTACGTTTTATTATTGATTAAAGCACTTTAACTACTTTTGTTTTTTTCTGATGATTCTGAGTCGGCTTCACTCTAGAGAAGAGCGGCCCTTTGTGACAGTGTATGCGTCTTCTGTCTACATATCAAGCAAGAACCAGTGATTGGCCACATCCCAAGTATTTTGAATTCTCTTTGTTTGGACACTGGTCTGATATTTATTTCACATTATTACCATTAATGTTTTCTATTATTCCAGTTAATTGTTTAATTTTGAATTATTTCACGTTGGTTTTCTGAGCGCCAGCACCCCTTGTTGTTTTTTCACAGAGCTATCTGGGATGCTGGACAGCACTCTGCCTGATCTATTGGACAATCCTATTTGATCCATTGGATAACACTGCCTTGTGTCTTGATTGCTGTTGAACCTTGAACTCCTTGCTCCTCCCAGGAACTTCCTATATAAGCCTTGTCTCAGCGCTTCCTCTTTGCCAGGTTATTGTGCCTTTTCAGCCAGTGCCTTGCTCTCGTCTTCCCTGCTGCCGTCTGTATTTTGCTACCACTCGTGATCGACCCTTGGCTTGTTCCTTGACTACTCGACTGCCTGATCTCAACCTGCAACTACTCGTTACTGACCTTTTGGCTTGTTTACTGACCACTCTGTTGTTTGATCCTTATCTGCTCATCCGTTTCTGGACCCCGGCTTGCATACACCCTTGTGGGGCTAACCGGAGGACCGCGACCTGGTACTAGCACGCAGCTAAATCCATCTCCACCATCAGGAGCTCTGGTGAACACCGGACAGTACTTATGCCCTGTACACATGGTCAGAATTTCCGACGGAAAATGTGCGATCGGATCATGTTGTCAGAAAATCCGATCGTGTGTGGGCTCCATCTGAATTTTTCTGCGGTTTTCAGTTTTCTCAAAAATAACACACCCTTCCCTCCTTTCGGTTTGCGGGTGACTAATTTTGGATATTGACCATATTTAATTCATGAGCTATGACCTATATGGTAAGACGGCAACATTATTATTATTATAATTATTATTATCATGTATTGTAGTAACCCATATGCACCTATTTCTGGTTATTGATTTTTTTATTGATTTTTTGTTTATGTTTACATTTGTCCTCAATTAAGTTGTTCTAAAATTTTGACTTATTGCATTGATATCAATTTGAATGCATTTCTGTCCAATCACATTGGTAATGTATTTCTCAATAAAATTTTTCAGTTTTTAAACGCAAGCTGCATTGTCCCGATGAAGCTCAAGCGAGCGAAACATGTTGAAAGTTGCAGCACCTTTATGTGTATAGATTGGTAATATGTGTGGTCATCCATGATCTTGTACCCGCTCTGTACACAATTAATTGATATTTGTATCAACCGTGTTTATATTGTTGTTTTTATATTTGTTTGTCTTTTGAATAAAATTATTTATTTTAATATGGGCATGTCATTGATCTGCCGCCATTAGGGTACCGTATAAAAGTCCCGGGGGTTGGTTATCCTCCAGCCCTCTCATTCTCCCGTTTCATTTTTAGTATTCGAATTCTTGGGATGTGGTACCCCTTTATAGTAAGAATCTTATCTTGATCACTTCATCTTTACATCTCTTTTGTCCATCTGACTTTTTCCGTCGGAATTTCTGACACACAAAGTTTGAGAGCAGGATCTAAAAATTTCCGACAACAAAATCCGATCGTTTTAAATTCCACTCGTGTGTAGACAATTCCGACGGCCAAAGTGCCACGCATGCAATAAATTAAGAGACCACAGCTATTGGCTACTGTCTCGTTTATAGTCCCGACGTACGTGTTGTACGTCACCTCATTAAGAGCGATTGGTTTTTGCGACAACTTTGTCCGACCGTGTGTATGCAAGACAAGTTTGGCACAAAATCCGTCAGAAAAAATCCAATGGATTTTGTTGTCGGAATGTCTGACCGTGTGTACAAGGCATTCGACTCCGCACCTCAGGTGAGCCTGCGTCATCTGCCAGGGTGACTGCCTGTGTACCTATCCTGCTGGTTGGTAGTAGTCCTGCAACTGCTATAGCAGCTGGTCTTCAAGCCTGATGCCTGACATGACACAATCCCTGAAAGGAGGCATCCAGAAGATGGTTGTGAGGTGTTTCCAGAGTGTCCTTTCCTGTTCAGGGAGGGTGTCAGGACCTAGATCTGAAGCCGCGGCCTCTGCTGTGTCTGATGATGTCTCTTCTTAGATAAAAATGGGTGGAGCCTGGGATCTGATGTCACAATGCTATACGTGCTGACCGCAGCCATCTTGTTGGTTGGAAGCGTTTGATCGTTTTTTGCTTCATGACATGTTCATTTTTAACATATGGAATGTGAGTATTTTGGAATTCTTATTGGAATAAATTCATATTGGCTTGATATACTACACCATTTAATGTATAAACCTGCGGATCTATCATATGTGAGGGCTACACAGGATCCAGGTGCTTGTTACCTTTGGTGGAGATGTGACCATATTGTGGATATACCATTCCTGTTTGACCACCTACAATCTATTGGTCCACTGCTTGCGGTAAGAGGCCCAGTGTGTTGATGTTCAATGGAGTAAATCTTTATTCACCCTAGCTGTCCGATGTACGCCCTGGGTGATTCCAGAAAAGGAAGATGGACTTTTTGTGCCAGCATTAGTGGACTTTGATGATTATAATTTATTTTTATTTTAGCATTGCATATACCCATTTTTATCTGTGTTATTGTTACCAACAATTTTATGCTAGCTGCTCTTTAGGAGCTAAGTGCAGTGAACATCCCTATTTCGGATATCTCTTCTTGCTGAGCCATCTGAGAGGCTGGACAGCTCCCTGGACAATTACTCGAAAGATCTTGACTTGAACCCTGTTTTTCTTAAACCCTGAACTCTTTGCTCCTCCTTGTGAACACCCTGATTTAAGCCATGTCGCTGCCCTTACTGTTGGCCACATTATTATGCTCTCTCCAACCGAAATATAGGTTTGGTCACGTATCTGTGCACATATGTTTTTGTAAATCTTAGCGCGACACTTCCCTACTATATATGTTATTCGAACTAAAATATCAATTTTTAGTGTGTTAGCATCCCCGCGATCGTCTCACGGAGCGGCCGAATGGAGGAAATGCTGTATAAACAACATTTTTCCATTCTGCCTAGCAACTAGTGACGCTGATCTCTGCTCCATGTGATTGGAGCAGAGATCAGTGTACACTAAATGAAAGCCCAACCCCCCCACAGTTAGTAACACACCCCTAGGAACACTTAACCCCTACACTGCCACCCACTGGTTAACCCTTTCACTGCCAGTGTCATTTACACAGGAATCACTGCATTTATATAGCAGTGATTACTGTATAAATGACAATGGTCCCAAAAATGTGTCAAAAATGTCCGATGGGTCCCCGACAATGTCGCAGTCACAATAAAAATCGCAGATCGCCGCCATTACTAGTAAAAAAAAAATAATAAAAAATTATTAATAAAAATGCTATAAAACTATCCCTATTTTGTAAACGCTATAACTTTTGCGCAAACCAATCAATAATCGCTTATTGCGATTTTTTTTACCAAAAATATGTAGAAGAATACATATCGGCCTAAATTGAGGGAAAAAAATGTTTTTTTATATATTTTTGGGGGATATTTATTATAACAAAAAGTAAAAAATAATGCGTTTTTTTCAAAATTGTCGCTCTATTTTTGTTTATAGCGCAAAAAATAAAAACCGCAGGGGTGATCAAATACCACCAAAAGAAAGCTCTATTTGTGGGAAAAAAAGGATGTCAATTTTGTTTGGGAGCCACGTCGCACGACCGCGCAATTGTCAGTTAAAGCGACGCAGTGCCGAATCGCAAAAAGTGGTCTGGTCTTTGACCAGCAAATTGGTCCGGTCTGAAAGTGGTTAAGCATAATTTATTGAGAAGGGGGGTGGTTAAAATAGTGAGTGGGAGGCGAAATCCCCTAAGATATATATCCAAGGAAAGTCAAATGTCTAGTATAAATATGTATAATGCCTCAGCCAATCTGTCCTCAAACCTGGGACCTCTTCTGTGTCTGGCATTGACTCATCCCACTGAGCTATCTGAGAAAGGAGTGCGCATGTGCCTTACGGGCCTCGCGCATGCTCTGAAACGCGTTGTGTTTCTCCTCCGTTTTTCTGACGTCACATGCTGTTTCCACGAGCCGCTCTATACTTTCCTCTGTGAGACACAGCCGGGGCTCCCCCCTGGCATCTTGCGGCATGGAAAGATGAACTCTTGGACACGCGCTTTTGACCACAGCCATCCTTCCGTGTGTACAGCTCCTTGCATTGTATATGTAAGTGATACTATTACGTTTTATTATTGATTAAAGCACTTTAACTACTTTTGTTTTTTTCTGATGATTCTGAGTCGGCTTCACTCTAGAGAAGAGCGGCCCTTTGTGACAGTGTATGCGTCTTCTGTCTACATATCAAGCAAGAACCAGTGATTGGCCACATCCCAAGTATTTTGAATTCTCTTTGTTTGGACACTGGTCTGATATTTATTTCACATTATTACCATTAATGTTTTCTATTATTCCAGTTAATTGTTTAATTTTGAATTATTTCACGTTGGTTTTCTGAGCGCCAGCACCCCTTGTTGTTTTTTCACAGAGCTATCTGGGATGCTGGACAGCACTCTGCCTGATCTATTGGACAATCCTATTTGATCCATTGGATAACACTGCCTTGTGTCTTGATTGCTGTTGAACCTTGAACTCCTTGCTCCTCCCAGGAACTTCCTATATAAGCCTTGTCTCAGCGCTTCCTCTTTGCCAGGTTATTGTGCCTTCTCAGCCAGTGCCTTGCTCTCGTCTTCCCTGCTGCCGTCTGTATTTTGCTACCACTCGTGATCGACCCTTGGCTTGTTCCTTGACTACTCGACTGCCTGATCTCAACCTGCAACTACTCGTTACTGACCTTTTGGCTTGTTTACTGACCACTCTGTTGTTTGATCCTTATCTGCTCATCCGTTTCTGGACCCCGGCTTGCATACACCCTTGTGGGGCTAACCGGAGGACCGCGACCTGGTACTAGCACGCAGCTAAATCCATCTCCACCATCAGGAGCTCTGGTGAACACCGGACAGTACTTATGCCCTGTACACATGGTCAGAATTTCCGACGGAAAATGTGCGATCGGATCATGTTGTCAGAAAATCCGATCGTGTGTGGGCTCCATCTGAATTTTTCTGCGGTTTTCAGTTTTCTCAAAAATAACACACCCTTCCCTCCTTTCGGTTTGCGGGTGACTAATTTTGGATATTGACCATATTTAATTCATGAGCTATGACCTATATGGTAAGACGGCAACATTATTATTATTATAATTATTATTATCATGTATTGTAGTAACCCATATGCACCTATTTCTGGTTATTGATTTTTTTATTGATTTTTTGTTTATGTTTACATTTGTCCTCAATTAAGTTGTTCTAAAATTTTGACTTATTGCATTGATATCAATTTGAATGCATTTCTGTCCAATCACATTGGTAATGTATTTCTCAATTAAATTTTTCAGTTTTTAAACGCAAGCTGCATTGTCCCGATGAAGCTCAAGCGAGCGAAACATGTTGAAAGTTGCAGCACCTTTATGTGTATAGATTGGTAATATGTGTGGTCATCCATGATCTTGTACCCGCTCTGTACACAATTAATTGATATTTGTATCAACCGTGTTTATATTGTTGTTTTTATATTTGTTTGTCTTTTGAATAAAATTATTTATTTTAATATGGGCATGTCATTGATCTGCCGCCATTAGGGTACCGTATAAAAGTCCCGGGGGTTGGTTATCCTCCAGCCCTCTCATTCTCCCCTGTTTCATTTTTAGTATTCGAATTCTTGGGATGTGGTACCCCTTTATAGTAAGAATCTTATCTTGATCACTTCATCTTTACATCTCTTTTGTCCATCTGACTTTTTCCGTCGGAATTTCTGACACACAAAGTTTGAGAGCAGGATCTAAAAATTTCCGACAACAAAATCCGATCGTTTTAAATTCCACTCGTGTGTAGACAATTTCCGACGGCCAAAGTGCCACGCATGCAATAAATTAAGAGACCACAGCTATTGGCTACTGTCCCGTTTATAGTCCCGACGTATGTGTTGTACGTCACCTCATTAAGAGCGATTGGTTTTTGCGACAACTTTGTCCGACCGTGTGTATGCAAGACAAGTTTGGCACAAAATCCGTCAGAAAAAATCCAATGGATTTTGTTGTCGGAATGTCTGACCGTGTGTACAAGGCATTCGACTCCGCACCTCAGGTGAGCCTGCGTCATCTGCCAGGGTGACTGCCTGTGTACCTATCCTGCTGGTTGGTAGTAGTCCTGCAACGGCTATAGCAGCTGGTCTTCAAGCCTGATGCCTGACATGACACAATCCCTGAAAGGAGGCATCCAGAAGATGGTTGTGAGGTGTTTCCAGAGTGTCCTTTCCTGTTCAGGGAGGGTGTCAGGACCTAGATCTGAAGCCGCGGCCTCTGCTGTGTCTGGTGATGTCTCTTCTTAGATAAAAATGGGTGGAGCCTGGGATCTGATGTCACAATGCTATACGTGCTGACCGCAGCCATCTTGTTGGTTGGAAGCGTTTGATCGTTTTTTGCTTCATGACATGTTCATTTTTAACATATGGAATGTGAGTATTTTGGAATTCTTATTGGAATAAATTCATATTGGCTTGATATACTACACCATTTAATGTATAAACCTGCGGATCTATCATATGTGAGGGCTACACAGGATCCAGGTGCTTGTTACCTTTGGTGGAGATGTGACCATATTGTGGATATACCATGCCTGTTTGACCACCTACAATCTATTGGTCCACTGCTTGCGGTAAGAGGCCCAGTGTGTTGATGTTCAATGGAGTAAATCTTTATTCACCCTAGCTGTCCGATGTACGCCCTGGGTGATTCCAGAAAAGGAAGATGGACTTTTTGTGCCAGCATTAGTGGACTTTGATGATTATAATTTATTTTTATTTTAGCATTGCATATACCCATTTTTATCTGTGTTATTGTTACCAACAATTTTATGCTAGCTGCTCTTTAGGAGCTAAGTGCAGTGAACATCCCTATTTCGGATATCTCGTCTTGCTGAGCCATCTGAGAGGCTGGACAGCTCCCTGGACAATTACTCAAAAGATCTTGACTTGAACCCTGTTTTTCTTAAACCCTGAACTCTTTGCTCCTCCTTGTGAACACCCTGATTTAAGCCATGTCGCTGCCCTTACTGTTGGCCACATTATTATGCTCTCTCCAGCCGAAATATAGGTTTGGTCACGTATCTGTGCACATATGTTTTTGTAAATCTTAGCGCGACACTTCCCTACTATATATGTTATTCGAACTAAAATATCAATTTTTAGTGTGTTAGCTGCTTTTTTTTTGTTTAGATAGCGCAGTGTTTTTTGTAATTTGACATTTTTCGTAGTGAACGTAATGAGTATGAATTTATCCGAAGTTACGAGTTATCTGAAATAACGAATACTGCATCTAAACAAATGGAATGGAATGCATTAATAATAAATAATAATAATAAAAAAAAGTTATTATTATTTTTACGTAATATTTTTAATTTGTTGCATTCCATTTGTTTAGATACGGCATTCGTTTTTTCGGATAATTCATACTTTACAAAAAATTATTTTTATTAAACATTTTGATTAAACACACAGACATTTGGTCTATGTCAACGTGACATGTCCCAAAAACATTTTGGCCTCACAGGGCTCATTCCAAACTGACTAACATAGTCACTATCTCACTTATTAACTCCCCAACTTTTCCCGAACCTTCCCCCCACCCCTCGACCCCAGCTCATACCAGAACAGAGAGATTTTGGCTTCTTCACAATTCTGCATTTCTCTAGTTTATCCCTTCCAGGATGACAAACGTGCCGTTTCCTATTTGTTTTAGGTTCCAACCTTCATATACTTATTTAACATTCTCCTCTCAGTCCTATTTTATGTCTAACTATGCCTTTGGGTCATTCCCTTGACCCTTATGTACTTGGTCTAACCTCTAGGAGAATTACCTTTATCCCACTGTAGCATCAGATTCATACCAAACTTTCCACACTTTGTCAAACTTTTTCATGCATCCTCTGACCCTATACGTAGTTTTATAATAAGGCAGCATGGCATTTACCAACCCTTTCCAAAAGTTGATATCAGGAGCGCTTGCATTTTCCCGTTTAAGCAGTATGGCTTTTTTCCCATAATACAGTAGAATAGTGAGTAGGGTTCTCAATGCCCCTGTAGGGACCACCTCCTCCACCAGTCCCAATAAACTTACCCTCACAGTCAGTGGAATGGGTACCGTCAGTAGGTCCAAAATACATGTTTTGATCTCCTTACAAAAGTCCTGTATATGTGAACATTGCCAGAAGATGTGACTGGCGTCTGCTGGGGTAGCCGAGCACCTCCAACATTCTGCCAGGCTATGGCCGTATATCTTTGCCAGCCTGGCTGGTGTGTAATAGCTCCTATGAAGAAATGTAAACTGTATCAGTCTGTCCCTGGCTGATACTAGATGTTTAAAGGGTTGAGTCCATAAATCATCCCAATCTTCCCCTTGGATATCCGGGACTTCCATTTCCCATTTGGCTCTGCAATTTGTAATTGCTTTTGGTGGTGATTTAAAGAGTTCTTTATAGGTCACCGAGAGGACTTTTCCCAATTCCTCCTCTGACAGCAGGGATTCGAGGGTCGACGGCAGAGATTCTACCCTCAAGTCCTCGAACTGCTTCTGATAGGCATGTCTGACCTGGAAAAAGCGAAAGAGATATGAATTGGTCTGAAGTCGGGAGAATGTCAGGAGGTCCCCGAGCAAGGTGAGCGTTTTTACCCTTTTGACTGCCCAGATCATTGGGTCCAGTATTTTATAAAAATGAGGCAGTGTGTGATTCATACACAATGAGGTGGATGGGGAGAACCCTCTATAGCTTGGGGACACCAGTTTCACCGCCTGTCCCCATGCCTTAATGGTGGCCCTCATTGTCAGCGTCAGCGGCAAGTCAGATTTGTTTACCCTGAAAAGCGCCAGCCGCAAGCTTTCATAAGAACCCAGAAAAGCTGCCTCCAGCACTGTGGCTGCATCCCCATCGTCTAACAATAGCCATCTGCGAGCAAACACCATCTGACCAGCCAAGTAGTATTTGCACCAATCCAGCAAAGCCAGACCTCCTTGTTCTCCTGGTTCTTGTAGCACTTTAATCCCTATCCTTGGGGGTTTAGGCACCCAGAGGAAGGAGCCAACAGTACCCTCAATCTTCTTGAAATATGCTTTGGGAATCCATACAGGCGCATGCTGCAGGAAGTATAATATTAGGATCTTCATTTTGAGACTAATTCTGCCTATTAGGGAAAGTGGTAACTTGCTCCACACCTGTGTTTTCTGCTTGAGGAGGGTCAATAAAGGGAGCAAGTTTAGGGGAAGGTAGTCCTGTACTTTGCTGTAATTTTGACTCCAAGGTATTTGAGGGATGTTGCCCATTGTAGTGGCATGTCTGGGTCTACACTCTCCCTAGGTTTAGCATCTATAGGTAAGATTGACGATTTACTCCAGTTCACTATTAACCCGGAGAACTTGGAGAATTCGTCTAGAATCTTCAGTACTGCCTTCAACAAGACCACTGAGTTCGTGTCAGGTCACCTTGAAGCGAGGTGACAGACGCACACCGTAGGGATCAGGAGTGCACCACAAGGTTGTGGACCCTAAGGCTGACTGCTGCGGACGGAGACAGATCCCACCGAGGTTAGAGAGAGTAAGATTGCCTGGGGCGCGGAGTCTAAGAGCCAGCAGGTGCTCACCAGAGCCTCTAGTGGTGAGGATGGACTTGGCTGCAACTGGCTCCAGGTCGCGACCCCCAGGGTCCCCCAGCTCGCACCCACAGTAGGCAACAGGAGGATAGGGATAGTGAGGGAGAAAGCCAAGGTCGGGGCCACAAGCAGACAGGAATAGTCAGGGACACGCCAATAGGTCAGGATCACACACAAGCAAACAGGGATAGTCAAGGACACGCCAAAGTCTGTAACGGAACAACAGAAGAGCACACGGCAGGTAACAGGAAGCTAAACACACAAAGGAATACACAATGGTTGATCAGCAGGGATGGCCTGCAGTGCACAGGTTAATATAGAGTTCTCTGATAGGAGCTAGGGTGGAGTCATGCCAGAGGATGGATTACAAAAGCAGTCAGGTGAGGGTCGGCTGGTCTCTAGAGATGAACACATGGAAACAGGTAAGCAGACAAACTCTATTGCATAACCATGACAGTTCGTTTAGAAACAGGAGCATGTCATCTGCATATAGTGCTAGTGACTCTTGAAAGGTATCTACTTTAATTGCCTGTACTTCCCTAGAGGATCTCAGTGTGGTGGCCAGGAGTTCCATCTCCAGGGCAAAGGATAATTCATACTTTGGACAAATTCGACAGGAAATTACAATACCTATAATTTAATATTTAATTATTATTTCAGATTTTTAAATTTTCAGTTTTTCTTTTTTGTGTAGCGCCGGTACTCCTAAGGAGTACGCGCTATGTATTTAAATTTAGTTTTTGCTCAAAACTATAGTAAGTTTTGGGGTTAATTGCGCTAAATTGTACTTTGGCATCAGTTTGGCTGGGCTGTATAGAAGTTCTGCCTGGTCATAGGTGGGGTTGTATACCTGTGGGAGGCTTTAGAACGCAGTCTGGTTGGACGCATTGGGTACCAATCTTCATCTCGGAGCCAATCAGTGGGCGCGTTTGTCTCACTGTGTAATCCGGGAGAGGGTACTTAAGGTGCCGAAGTTAAGTAGTTCTAGGTTCCGGTCCAGAAGTTGTTGCTGACTCCGTGGTCCTGGTCCTCCTGACCAGCCCCCGGGGGCCCTCATGGCGTGGGGTGCGGATCCATCCGTTTCCGAGCCTCAGAACTGGCTAGTTCGAGGCGCAGTAACTGGAAGGAGGATTCTAAGGTGTTCCGGTGCCGTCTCGGGTTTGGAGAGGCCCAGCAACTCTACACGCGACCAGGGGAGGACTCTTCAGTGAGAGGGCCACGCACGAGGCTGGCTGCTCAGTAAGAGCCTGGAAGCTGAGCTGCCATGCACATTGACTGAATCCACAATTCTTACAGTATCACCGAACCGATTGAAAGATTCTGGTACAGTAAGAAAGGTTCCTACTTCTATCCTTCCAGTTATAACTAAGTTTCCAACCAAGTCTGTGTGAGAGACTTTGAAAAGCTAGAATTACCTGTTGGCTGCTAAACCCAAACTTAAGGATTTATCCAACAGTTAAAGAGTCCAGTTGCGAGCCGCTGTTCCCTGGATTGTGTACAGAGAGAGAGACTTTCGTTGAAGTCAGCAGTTCCAAGCACCTGAGCAAAACTCTGCCCTGATACCCTCTATTCCCAACTTAGAGACGGAGTTTGTTCAACCGTTTTATGCAAAATAAAAATCCTAGCAAGGAATTCAAGTGTCGGTCTCTACAGTTACTGGGTCACCAACCCTGGGAACCCCTAGACAAGGACAACGAGTTACGAGCTGGAGGAGGTAATCGGTAAGCCCAGAAAAATTCAGCAGCTCCGTCGGGGGTTAGTGCTACATTTGGATTTTCAAATTTAAGAATTTTTGAATTTACGAAATTACAAATTTACGAATTTTCGAATATTCAAATTTACGAATATGCGGAAAAATTTGTTAATTTGGATGTTTCCCAAACTAACGATTTGTCTAAATTCATTTAAAAACGAATTTGGAACTAAATGAATTGCACATCACGTCTATTATTGTGTACTATTGTGTAGGTAGCTTTGATTGATCACAGTGATCACATTGTACAAACAGGGCCAATCACAGTCCATCTGTACCATGTGATAAGCTTTGGCCAATCACAGCTAATCACAACAACAGACACTGAATAAATCAGTTTCATTCAGGAAAAATGGTTTCATATATTAGTGAAATTCACTGGTGTAAGCAATCTTAATTTGTAAAAAAAAAAAAAAAAAAAATCTTAAACACTTCCCCAGAGTAGTGTAATGTTACTATGGTAACACTGTATTGCTCTAGCCCCAATGTGTTAAAAAAAAAAAATCGTTCAAAAAAGTGAAAATAATTTAATAAAAAATAAAAATAAATGTGTGTTTTTTTTTTACATATTGTCACTACTCAGTGTCCCTGATCACCACCACACCGTTATATGATAACACAGCATGTAAAAAAAAAAAAAATTATTTTTTAATTCCAAAAAATTCTGACAAAAAAATTACAATATTAAAAAAACTCACCATGCCTCTTACTAAGTACCTTGGACTGTCTATTTTCCAAAAAGGGGGGATTTGGGGGGTCTTTGTACTGTCCTGGCATTTTCGGGTCTCAAGAAATTATACATTGGGATTGATGGATTTTCAGATATACTGTAGATAGGCTTATTTATCACAGGAACAATAAAATAATTTGGTGATATCTGCTGATCGGTCAGGAAGGGCCCCGATTTTCCGGTTTGCTGTACAAAATCCGAATGGCAGAGTTGCGGTCTGTGGAAACATTGTATCTTCCCGGAATGTATTTCTCCCTTTGCAGACACTGATTTGTAGTCAATGACTCATTCCACTTCTTTTCTTGTCGCCATGAATTGAAGTGATAGTCTCCCGCCGGTGGAATGCGTCTTCCCAGTCTGTCTGTAAATACCAACAAAACGCGTTCTCACCTCCGGTGACTCATACATACTGGCGTTACTTCATCAAACTTCCCGAAAACCGTGTGACATTTGCAAAATCAATGTTTGTTATTTCCTAAGAAACAGGTTTTATTCTTTATATTAACACCTGTCTGACCTACAGAGAATGGAGGAACGCGTTTCACCTTATGATGAAGAAACATTAATAAAGCAGTTGAAGTAAGTAAGAAAAAGGGGTAAGTGGCGTCACCTGTATCCTGAAAAGTGACCTGTCAGGTTTACTTATTATATGACATGTGAAAAATGTTTTATTAACCACTTAACCATTTTGCTGCCAAAGGACCAGGCCCCTTTTTGTGATTCGGCACTGCATCGCTTTAACTGACAATTTTGCGGTCGTGCGACGCGGCTCCCAAACAAAACTGGTGTCCTTTTTTTCCCACAAATAGAGCTATCTTTTGGTGGTATTTGATCATCTCTGGGGTTTTTATTTTTTGCGCTATAAACAAAAATAAAGCGACAATTTTGAAAAAAATGCAATATTTTTTACTTTTTGCTATAATAAATATCCCCAAAAAATATATAAAAAAACTTTTTTTTTCTCAGTTTAGCCTATACGTATTCTTCTACATATTTTTGGTAAAAAAAAAAAAAAAAAATCGCAATTAGCGATTATTGATTGGTTTGCGAAAAAGTTATAGCGTTTACAAAATAGGGGATAGTTTTATAGCATTTTTATTAATATTTTTTTTTTTTTTACTAGTAATGGCGGTGATCAGCGATTTTTTTATTGTGATTACGACATTTTGGCGGACCCATCGGACATTTTTTGACACATTTTTGAGACCATTTTTATTTATACAGCAATCAGTGCTATTTAAATGCACTGATTCCTGTGTAAATGACACTGGCGATGAAGGAGTTAACCACTAGGGGGCAGTGTAGGTGTTATGTGTGACGTTATGTGTTTTTTTTTTAATTGTAGGGGGCGTGGCCTGGCATGTGACGTCACTGATCGTCTTTCCCTATAACAGGGAACAGACGATCGGTGACAGGCTCAGTAGGAAGCACGGGGAGAGGTTTGTTTACACAGACCTCTCCTCGTTCTTCAGCTCTGTGACCCGATCGCGGGACACCAGCAGCGATCGGGTCTGCTGGTCCCGCGGCCACGGAGCTCAGGACCGGGTGGGCGCGGGCTCCCGATCCACGGCTGGGCACTTAAAGAGCCACATACAGGTGTGTGCTTGTGCCCAGCCACGCCATTCTGCTGACGTATATCGGGGTGAGGCGGCCCTTAAGTGGTTAAAGTGAACCCCAGTGTCGCTACCTGTATCTATCAGGTTTGATAGTTATATAGGATAAGGACAATAACACCACAGTAATAAATGACACTTCACAATTAAAAAAATAATAATAACCAAATGAAAATACTAAGTGTGTCCTCATATATCCAAAAAGTGATAAAAAAATAATTACGAGGCCACTAAATATGTATCCAGTGACTGTAGTGGTAAAGATAGTTCAGACACCGCTAGTAGTTGACAACTGTACAGTGCTAAAAGCTATTATATAAAATACAATATAATACCAAATTATATATATATATATATATATATATATATATATATATATATATATATATATATATATATATAAAATAAAAAGCCGCGCTGCCCCATTGATTTCAATGGGCAGGAGTGGGGTATACACACCGCTCCTTCACCACTCCAAAGATGCTGCTAGCAGGACTTTTTTTAGTGTCCCGCCAGCGCACCGCTCCAGGGTGAAAGTCCTCGGGTTATCACACTGGAGACACAGCAGCGGCTGTTTTCAGGGCGCTTTGCAGGCGCTATTCTTAGCCTGCAAAGCGCCCCCAGTGTGAAAGGGGTCTTACTGATCGCTATACTGGCCCGCTGCCAGTACCATGTGATTGCTGTGACCAATCACAGCAAATCTTGTGACAATTTTAAACAATGAACGGCTTCCTTTCATGCTATTTATTGTGTACTACTGCGTTTCTAGCAATGATTGATCACAGCGATCAACTTGTACAAACAGGGACAATCACAGCCCATCTGTACCATGCGATTACCTTTGGCCAATCACAGCTAAGCACAACAAAAGACACTGAATGAATCAGTTTCATTCAGTAAAAATGGTTGCTTATATTAGTGAAAGGTATAAGCAATCACAACATGTAAAATAAATAAATAATCCTGATCACTTCCCCAGAGTAGTACAATGTTTCTATGGTAACACATAGTCATAGTGTGTTAAAAAAAAAAAATCGTAAAAAAAAGGAAAACAAATGTGATAAAAAAGAAAAAAAAAAATGTATCGTGTTTTTATTATTTTTTTGTTAATTATTTCTTTTTTTACATACTGTCACCAGTTAGTTTCCCTAATCACCAACACACCCGTTATACCGGTGTTTCTCAACTCCATTCCTCAAGGCGCCCCAACGGGTCTCATGTTTTCAGGATTTCCCCTCAGATGAAACAGCCGTGGTAATTACTAAGGCAGTGAAACTTATCAAATCACCCGTGCAAAATAATGGAGAGCCTGAAAACATGACCTGTTGGGGCGCCTTGAGGACAGGAGTTGACAAACGCTGCGTTATACAATAACACTGTACTGATGACAGCATGTAAGAAAAAACTAAAAGTTGTGAATTTTTTGTTTTCATTTGAAAAAATTCTGACAAAAAAAATAAAATACAATTCTGACAATCAAGCCCCAAGTCCATAAGGTTGAAGCTTCCTTTCTAGGCATGGTGGAGTATTATCTGAGGTTCATCCCAAACTTTGCTTCAAGGTAAATGGGTGGCAGTGAGAGATCTGTGGGCAGCAAGGGGTTAGTCACTGGCCACGCCTTGTTCCCCCACCTGGGGTATAATTTTGCCTTCCTTGGGTTAATCAGAGAGGAGATGCAGGCTGTGAGGAACCATGCCTGCAGGACTGGAGCAGACCCAGCGAGGTCTATTTATTAGCCAGGGAGCTTACACTTCTTTGATGGACTTTTGCTTGGGGACTGTTTTCTACCCCTGCACGGAATTTTTTTGGTTTGGTATGGAAAAGAGTTTGTGGTCCCGACTGATGCCTCAAATATTAGTCTGGGGGCTGTCTTCTCACAAATGGTAGGCAGAGAAGAACACCCGGTGGTCAATATGAGTCGGAAGCTGACCCCAGCAGCGGAAAATGATAGTGTTGTGCAGTGAGACAATGTTCGGCCATTAAGTGGCCCTTAGGGGCTCTATGGTACTACTTACTGGGGGCCACTTTCGACTCATAACAGACTGTGCTCCCTTAAAATGGATGGCCCAGGCTAAGGACCGTAATGCAAGGGTTACCCGTTGGTTCCTGGCTTTCCAAGATTTCTCTTTTAAAGGGGAAGTAAACCCTGATGGGTTTACTTCCTCTTTCATTCCCTGCAAAGGTAAAGCATAATGGACTACTATGCATCGCATCGCATCGCATCGCATAGTAGTTCATTATGTGTCACTTACCTAACACAGGAGCCAGCGAAGTCACCGCTGTCCCCTGTAGTCCGGAGCCTCCATCTTCTCGGTGGGTCTCGCCGCTCCACCGCGATTACGTAACTCCCACGCATGCGCACGGGAGCCGCCACGCGCGGCATATTCGCCGCTGACGGTGCTGCGCTCAGTGCACCTGCGGTGCCTGTCTTTCGGCAAATATCTCCTAAACCGTGCAGGTTTAGGAGATATTTCTTGGACCTACAGGTAAGCCTTAATCTAGGCTTACCTGTAGGTCAAAGTGTGTTGTAAGGGTTTACAACCACTTTAAAGTGGAGCACAGGGTGGGTTGTAACCAGAAAAATGTGGATGCCCTTTCTAGAACCCACGGTTTGATAGCCTATGTTCGAACCCACGAGTTCAAACAGAGGGGGGAGGTATGTGATAGATGGTTTCTTTGTATCTGCCCCACAGAATATTGAGGTTCTTAAGGTAAATGGGTGGCAGTGAGAGGTCTGTAGGCGGCAAGGCATTAAGCACTGGCCACACCTTGCTTTTCCTGGGTTAATCAGGGTGGTGCTGAGAGAGGAGAATCGGGCTGAGGTACCATGCCTGCAGGGCTGGAGCAGACCCAGTGAGGTCTATTTATTAGCCAGGAGCCTTACATTTGTTTGATGGAATTTTGCTTTGGGATTATATTTTCTACCCCTGTGTAGGAATCGTTTTCTGTTGCTGTATTTGCTGACCAAATCAACACGGGCAGGAAGCCCTCAACCATGCACGTGGCTGGATTACCTCTCTGAGAACTCTCCACTTGAAGCTAACCTCCCACACTATGTAAGTAGGATTCCTCTAGAGCAACCTTTCTCAATCTTTTACCCCAGAGGAACCCTTGAACTCATTTTCTGGTCTTGGGGAACCCCAGCTAAAATGAATTGGGATCAGGAAGAAGATTGTCCCTTACATTGGTGGTCAGGGAGTAAAAATGGTCCCCTGATCGGTATGCTACCATTACAGACAGCCAAGTAAAAGGAACATCGGTGACATGCTGATGGCATGTTAAATGTTCTCCCAGTGACGCTGGAGCATTTTCTACTCCCAGTGGTCACGGATCTATTAAAATTCCCCAAAAAATTATTTTTCCCCAAAAATTGCGTTTGAAAAAACGCTGCGCAAATGTTGTGTGACACAAAAAAATTGAAAAGCCTGAAAATGTATTCTCTAGGGCCTTGTAAGAGTCCAAGGCTTACTACGCATGCACCAATGGCGCCTTGCCGCAAGAGGAAGTCCGTGCCAACTGAGCATGCGCCAAAGAGGCCTCAGGGTGCCAACCCGCACCTGTGCAGAAGACTTGATGGAAAAGGTCAGGAAAATACCCAGGAGGCGCACAGGAAGTGATCTCAACCTGATGGAAAAAGGCGGGGAAAATGCTCAGGAGGCGCACAGGAAATGACCTCAACCTGATGGAAAAAGGCGGGGAAAATGCCCAGGAGGCGCACAGGAAGTGACCGCAACCTGATGGGAAAAAGGCGGGGGAAAATCCCCAGGAGGCGCACATGAAGTGACCTCAACCTGATGGAAAAAGGCGGGAAAATCCCCAGGAGGCGCACATGAAGTGACCTCAACCTGATGGAAAAAGGCGGGAAAATCCCCAGGAGGCGCACATGAAGTGACCTCAACCTGATGGAAAAAGGCGGGGAAAATACCCAGGAGGCGCACATGAAGTGACCTCAACCTGATGGAAAAAGGCAGGGAAAATGCCCAGGAGGCGCACAGGAAGTGACCTCCAACTTCCCTATATAAGCCCAGCCCAGACACTGCCAAATTTCTGGATTATCTTCAGTCACCACTTGTTCCCATGCAAGTGTGTGATCTGTCTGAACTTCTTGTCACCTGGAAACCTGTTTGGCTACTCTTGATTGCTGCTTGCCTTTGACCTCGGATTTGTACCTTGACCATTCTACTTCTTTGCCCCTTTTATACTCAGCTGCCAGAATGGAACCGGCCCCGGCTTGGATCTCAACCATTCTTCTTCTGATTAACCTTTTTATGCTTCGTTGCCCAACAGGACTTGACCTCGGCTCGAATCCCGGACTAAGGCTTGCCTGATGCTCTGCACCCCTGACGCTCGGTGTCCCCACCAAGTCTCTGTCTCCATCTCCAGAGGCTTTATGGACCCAAGGTGCAAGGGAGGCCTCCCCACTACTTCGGTCTCACATCAGGTACATGATCCTCCTGACAGGCCTCTGCCTTAAAAAAAATATATTGTTTTTGGGCGTTATAATTCATTTTCTAGCAAAAAACACTGATTGTTACATGTGCCAAAAAAGGCCCGGACTAGAGTTGGTTAAAGTGTGACATGTTTAGTATCTGTATAGTTAGACGTTTATGGGAATTTTAAGGTGCATTCTGGTAAGTAAATCCAGGGAGATTCCATTAAAAATATATGTTTTATTTAAGTAACAATTTAAAAAGAGTATCATATCATAAAAGCAATACAGTACAATAGACTCATATGATGCAGTCCTTATTAGCGTTGTTCCCAACATGTTTCGCCCTAAAACTGTACTTCCTCAGGGGTTGCTGTCCACTTGAAATCAGAGCCTTCCCATAAAATAATGAAACGTTATAAGACTACAATCAGTGGTGGTTCAGGGATTCATAGAGATGCTAAATAGCCAACCAAAGGACTGCAGGTGACCACAGGAGGCAATTAAGGACCACAAAGTCTGGTTTGCAGAGAAGGAAAAAAGGCACAAGGAGAGGGACCACCCAATAGAGGACGCTCATATATAGAGCTGGAGTCCTGCATGGGATTTGTGTCTCCTCGTGGTTTCAGATAATGTTTGGTATCTATTTATTTATATATATATATATATATATATATATATATATATATATATATATATATATATATATATATATATATATATATATATATATATATATATATATATATACACACCAAATTATATATTTATATATTACAAACAAACTGGGTTTTATATTGTGTTTGTTATCACTAAAATGGTGATAGTTTATTTCTTCCATAAAAATGTGTGTTTGAAACAACACTGTGCTGTGACATAAAAAACAAAACAAAAAAACACCTACTGTTTTATTCTGTAGGATCTCTGCTAAAAAAAAAAAATCAATGTTTTATCTCTGCTTTAAAAAAAAAAAAAAAAGTCTCTGCTTTAAAAAATATATACTTTTTTTTTTTTTGGGGGGGGGGGGGGGGGTTCTAAGTCCATTTCTGGCAAGGAAATTATGATTTTTACATGGAGAAGAGAAGTGTCAGAATTGGCCCGGTTGTAAAGTGGTTAAAAAAAGTAATAACGTAAAAATAAAAATAAAAACCTTATGCTGGATCCACCTTAGGAAGTAATAATAAAAATAAATAAAAATAAATCTGACCCCGGGGTAAATGAACATTACTGGTTTACCTTCCTCTCTGTTTACCGCGGTGACGGTTTGAACTTTATTTACTTCTAAGCGGCATGAAACGCGTCCTCGCAGGTATTACCGCGGATACAATTCGTGAGCTGTATGAATAATTTCTCATTCCTGGACGCCGACCGTAAATAACATTATCATATCCATCGGGGTGAGACCGCGGCCTGGAGGGGGAGAGAACAAAATGTCTTCACTGATCACTTCTAAAATATTTTCCCCCGATTCATTTCACTTTGTTCTTTTTTTTTTTGTTTTTTTTATAATCTTAAAAAAAAAAGTCTTTGGTTCTGAGTCCCAGCATGCCGTTTTGTTTTGCCCTCCGGCATGAACTGGTCTGTCAAGAAGTTTTAGGAATATATACAAATTTTTTTTTTTTTTTTTTTTATTTTCAACCCTTTGGTCTTAAGTGAAACATAATTGCTAAATCGGAGAAGAAAAGCTTTTGTTACAAAGAATCGTGCCCCCGCTAAATACCGCCAACAAGCTATTCCTCCTTGAAAAATTCAATTGCTAAAGGGAAAAAAAAAAGAAAAAAAGATACACATGTATTTAACCACTTCACCTCCGGTAGGTTTACCCCCCCCTTCAGGACCAGGCCCCTTTTTGCTATTCAGCACTGCGCTAATTTAAGTAACAATTGCGCAGTCGTTCAACACTGTAACCAATTATTTATAGAATTTTTTTTCACGCAGATAGAGCGTTCTTTTGTTGGTATTTGATCTCCACCGGGGTTTTTTATTCTTTTTATTTTTTTGCACTATTAACAATAAAGGACAGACAATTTAGAATTTTTTTTTTTTTTTTTTTTTTACTTTCTGCTTTACTTTTCTAATTGATTTACGAAAACAGTATAGCATCTACAAACTATGGGATATATACTGAAATTTAATTTTTTTTTTATTTTTTTTATTTTTTTTTAATTATATAACATTTTGAAACCAAAACAATATTTTTTTTCACTCTCTGCTATAAAATATATCAAATAGAAAATTGAAAAAATAAAAATAAAATGTTTTATTTAATTTAATGTGTATTCTGCTACATGTTTTTGGTATACAAAAAAAAAAAAAATCACAAAAGCGTACACTATATTACCAAAAGTATTGGTACGCCTGCCTTTACACGCACATGGATTTTAATGGCATCCCATTCTTATGCCCCGTACACACGATCGGAAATTTCGCCAGCAAAAGACCGATGCGAGCTTTTGGTCGTAAAATGCGACCGTGTATACGCTCCACCGGACTTTTGCTGGCGGAATTTCGGCCAAGCAAAAGATTGGGAGCAGGTTCTCAATTTTTCGGTCGGAAAAAGTTTCCGATTGGAAATTCCGATCGTCTGTACAAATTCTGACACGTAAAATTCCTACGCATGCTCGGAAACAATTCGACGCATGCTCGGAAGCATTGAACTTCATTTTCTCGGCTTGTCGTAGTGTTGCACGTCACCGCGTTCTTGATGGTCGAAAGTTCAGAGAACTTTTGTGTGACCCGTGTGTATGCAAGCCAAGCAGGGCCGTTTTTAAGGCAGGGCAAAAGGGGCAGCTGCCCTGGGCTCTTTCATTGTTTTGGGGCCCAAAGCAGCTGCCTCACACTTGCCAAATATCCAGGTTTAAATTCCCTCGTCCCTTGAGGTTTTCGTCCCGTGCTTAGTCCTGATATCTCAGTGTGAAGTGCTGCTACTACTTCCCTATTGTGGTGTACACATGATTTACATGTAAATTACCGGAATTCATATGTAAATAGCAGCGGCCGGCAGCATTGATATGTATATAATACCCCCCCTGAGGTCTTATCCACAGTAATCTCTAGCAACCAATCAACAAGCAGAAATCATGTGCTGTAACCTCTAGCAACTAATCAGTGAGCCGTAATGTGTGCTGTACCTTTGGTGACCAGTCAGTGAGCGGTAATGACACACTGTAACCTCTGGAAACCAATTGCAATAGCTGCCTGATCTGATTTTGTAAACTGAATTTGAGTCTAGTTGCAATTTATTGTATGTCTCAGAGCAGGTGGAGAGCGAAACCTCATGGGGGGGGGGGGGGGAGGGGCCCCAAGAAAATTTTTGCCCAGGGTCCAATCAATATTAAAGACGGCCCTGAAGCCAAGCTTAGGCGGAATTCCGTCGTAAAAACCATCCAAGATTTTTCAGATGGAAAATCCGCTCGTGTGTACGGGGCTTTAGTCTGTAGGTTTCAATATTGAGAAGTGTCAATTTTGGCAGCAAATTTTCGTTTTGGTTTTAGACTTAGTCTTAGGACTAAAATGGCATTTTAGTTTTAGTCCAATTTTTAGTCTGCAATTGTTTTAGTTTTAGTCATATTTAGTCGACTAAAACCTCCAGTACATTTTAGTCGACTAAAACGAATTTTAGTCGTCTAAAATCAAATGGGCGTAATTAAATTGTAATGCATTAGTGAACATTTCTCTACTATTTCCAAACTCATTATATACTGGCTGGAGTGAAAAGTCTCATATGATATTATTTATGGTATTGAGGGATGAACATGCACTACAGACCAGTGTTCATTTCTAAGTCAAATTTCAATTTAGTTTTAGTCTTAGTCTTTTGACTAGCATTGAATTTTAGTCCCATCTTAGTCTTTTGACTAAGATGCCATTTTAGTTTTAATCGTATTTTAGTCATCTCAATTGTGTTAGTCATATTTTAGTCGACTAAAATAGTATTAATTAAGTCGACTAAATTGTTTCAGTCGACAAAATTAACCCTAATATTGAGTTGGCCCACCCTTCGCAGCTATAACAGCTTCAGCTCTTCTGGGAAGGCCGTCCACAAGGTTTAGGAGGGTGTCTATTGGGAATGTTTGAGCATTCTTCCAGAGGAGCATTTGTGAGGTCAGGCACTGATGTTGGACGAGAAGACCTGGCTTGCAGTCTCCACTCTATTTCATCCCAAAGGTGTTGTATTGGGTGGGCCAACTCAATATTGAACCCTACGGACTAAGACTGGGACGCCATTAAGGCAGGCGTCCCAATACTTTTGGTAATATAGTGTATATTGATTTGGTTTACGCGAATGTTATAGAATCTACAAACTATGGGATATATACTGAATTTTTTTATTTTTTTTTTATTATTATATAAACAATATAAGTCAGAAAATTTTAAAAAACAAAACAATATTTTTTTTAGAAAATTTCTTCCTACATTTAGGCCAATGTATATTCTGCGATGTTTTTAGTATTTAAAAAAAAAATACTTTCTGCTATTAAAAAAAAAAATGTCTTCATACATTATGGCCAATATATATGCTTTGATAAAAAAAAAATATCCCAATAAGTGTATATTGATTGGTTTGTGTGAAAGTTATAGCGTCTACACACTGTGGTGTATATATATTGGCATTTTTATTTTTTCTATACTACTAATGGCGGTGATCAGCGACCTATGATGGGACTGCAATAGTGCGGCAGCCAATCTGACACTGGACGGGGCGGAGGGGGGGGGTGATTAACTGCACCAGTGATCAGCAGTAATACTATACACTGGCTGGGAAGGGGTTAATATCTAGGGGACGATCAAGGGGTTAAGTATGTGCCTAACAATATGTAAAGTGTGCCGCTTTTTACTGCAGATCTTTGTTTCTTCTCTCTGCTTTGCAGGGATGAGAAACACAGAGATTGTTCCTCTCTGTACAGAGCTCTGTGTTGATTGTCAACACAAAGCTCTGGGATCCGCATGATGTGATTGGCAGATTCTAAGCCCCGGTATATCCAGGTCAGGGGCCTGGGGCTTAGAAAGCCTCTCTGAAGAGGGACGTTTTGGACATACAGCTCAGCTAAGCCCCAGACTCCTGACGCGGATATACCAGGGGGTTAGAACCAGCGACTGTGGCGGTACAGGTCAGCGGGACCAGGGGGGGTGGGCGAGGACCTTACAGATTTTTCTGTAAACGGTGAACTTTCACCTCCACTCGGTCATGTTGAGTCATTATTGGGGGTCTGGTATGTTCAAGAGTTTAATCCACATTAGGCCCCCCTTCTCTCCTTTGGATAGTGCCCAAGTCAGGGTCGGAGCTATAGCAGGAGGGAGGCTCCCACTGAGCAGCAGGATAAGTACACAAACAGGTCACCCTGAAGGATTACACAGGCTCACCCGAGGTGCGGGGTCTAAGCGCTAACATGTGTTCACCGGAGCTCCTGATGGGGAGGGTGGGTTTTGCTGCATGGTCCAGTAGCAGATATACAGTGGCTTGAAAAAGTATAAAATCCCAATAAATGTATTTTATTGGGATTTTATGTGATAAAGCAGCACAAAGTGGTTCATAATTGTGAAGTGGAAGGGAAATGATAAATGATAAAAATAAATATGTGAAAAGTGTGGGGGAGGGACATTTGTATGGCGCCCCCCGGAGTCAATACTTTGTAGAACCCCCTTTCTCTACAAGTCTGTCTCTACCAGCTTTGCCCATCTAGAGAGGAACATTTCTGCCCATTTTTCTTTGTAAAATATCTCAAGCTCTGTCAGATTGGATGGAGAGCGTCTGTGATCAGCAATTTTCAAGTCTTGCCACAGATTCTCAATGGGATTTAGGTCTGGACTGTGACTGGGCCATTCTAACACATGAATATGCTTTGATCTAAACCATTCCATTGTAGCTCTGGCTGGATGTTTCGGGTCGTTGTCCTGCTGGAAGGTGAACCTCCGCCCCGGTCTCAAGTCTTTTTCAGACTATAATAGGTTTTTCTTCTAAGCCTACATACACACTATCAGATTTTCTGATGATTTTTTCCTTCAGATTTACCAAAACCATATAATATGAGGTCAAACCTTAGGAGTTTCAATTTGTATGCAATCAGGCAGGCCCTTCTACTACATGGATTTGGTAAATCTGAAGGAAACAATCAGCAGAAAATCTGATAGTGTGTATGGGGCTTAAGATTGTCCTGTATTTGGCTCCATCCATCTTCCCATCAACTCTGACCAGCTTCCTTGTCCCTGCTGAAGAAAACCATCCCCACCACATGATGCTGCCACCACCATGTCTCACGGGGGGGATGGTGTGTTCAGGGTGATGGGCAGTGTTAGTTTTCCCCACACATAGCTTTTAGGTCAAAAAGTAAAATTTTGGTCTCATCTGACCAGATCACCTTCCTCCACATGTTTGCCGTGTCCCCCACATGGCTTCTTACAAACTACAAACCGGACTTCTTATGACTTTTTCTCCAATGTCTTTCTTGTCACTCTTCCATAAAGGGCAGATTTGTGGAGAGACGATTAATAGTTGTCCTGTGGACAGATTCTCCCCCCTGAGCTGTGGATCTCTGCAGCTCCTCCAGAGTTACCATGGACCTCTTGGCTCTTCTCTGATGAATGCTCTCCTTGCCCGGCCGGTCAGTTTAGGTGGACGGCCATGTCTTGGTAGGTTTGCAGTTGTGTCATACTCTTTCCATTTTCCGATGATGGATTGAACAGAGCTGCATGAGATGTTCAAAGCTTGGGAGATTTTTTTTATAACCTAACCCTGCTTTATACTTCTTCACAACGTCATCCCTGACCTGTCTGGTGTGTTCCTTGGCCTTCAAGATGCTGTTTGTTCACTAAGGTTCTCTAACAAACCTCTGATGGCTTCACAGCACAGCTGTATTTATACTGATATTAAATGACACACAGGTGGACTCTATTTACTAATTAGGTGACTTCTGAAGGCAATTGGTTCCTCTAGCTTTTAGTTAGGGGTATCAGAGTAAAGGGGTTGAAAACAAATGCCCCCCCACACTTTTCACAAATTTATTTGTATCATTTATCATTTTCCTTCCACTTCACAAGTATGTGCCACTTTGTGTTGGTCTATCATATAAAATCCCCAAAATATACATTTACGTTTTTGGTTTATCATGACAAAATGCGGAAAATTTCAAGGGGTATGAATACTTTTTCAAGGCACTGTAGTAGGTAGGGATCAAGCAGATGCATAGTCTGTAAAGAAGCCAAAGGTCGGTAACAAGTAATTGAAGGATCGAGCAGAAGTGTAGTCGAGAAACAAGCCAAAGTCCGGCAATGAGTGCTAGTGAAGATACGGACGGTGGCAGGAGAGACAAGAGCAAGATGTGGGCTGGAGAGAGCACAATAATCTAGCAAACAGGAAGTGCAGAGACATGGTTGCAATAGAACTTTTTGCTCCTCCCACAAAGTTTCTAAGTAAGGACTAAGGTCTAAGCCAGTGATTCTCAACCAGGGTTCCTCCAGAGGTTGTAGGGGTTCCTTCAGCATTGGGCAATTTCTGCCTCTCAGATAAGTTCTCACCAACACCATTGATCTTTTTAACTATCTGTAAGGAGGTAATTCTTCCCACTGACCACAAGTGTGAGGACCATTCTTCCCACTGACCACAAGTGTAAGGACCATTCTTCCCACTGACCACAAGTGTAAGGACCATTCTTCCCAATGACCACAAGTGTAAGGACCATTCTTTCCAATGACCACAAGTGTAAGGACCATTCTTCCCACTGACCACAAGTGTAAGGACCATTCTTCCCACTGACCACAAGTGTAAGGACCATTCTTCCCACTGACCACAAGTGTAAGGACCATTCTTCCCAATGACCACAAGTGTAAGGACCATTCTTCCCAATGACCACATGTGTAAGGACCATTCTTCTCAATGACCACATGTGTAAGGACCATTCTTCCCACTGACCACAAGTGTAAGGACCATTCTTCCCAATGACCACAAGTGTAAGGACCATTCTTCCCAATGACCACATGTGTAAGGACCATTCTTCCCAATGACCACAAGTGTAAGGACCATTCTTCCCAATGACCACAAGTGTAAGGACCATTCTTCCCAATGACCACAAGTGTAAGGACCATTCTTCCCACTGACCACAAGTGTAAGGACCATTCTTCCCACTGACCACAAGTGTAAGGACCATTCTTCCCAATGACCACAAGTGTGAGGACCATTCTTCCCAATGACCACAAGTGTAAGGACCATTCTTCCCAATGACCACATGTGTAAGGACCATTCTTCCCAATGACCACAAGTGTAAGGACCATTCTTCCCAATGACCACAAGTGTAAGGACCATTCTTCCCAATGACCACAAGTGTAAGGACCATTCTTCCCACTGACCACAAGTGTAAGGACCATTCTTCCCACTGACCACAAGTGTAAGGACCATTCTTCCCACTGACCATCACACTAATGTATCATGAGTTGTAGATTTCTAATTTTTAGCAGGGGGTTCCCCTGAGACTGGAGGACTATTTCAAGGGTTCCTCTGTGTTGAAAGAGTTGAGAAAGGCTGATCTCAGCAATCAGACAGGGAGCTGTCCAGCATCTGTGCCCTTAAAAGCTTCAGATCATTCCAAGAACGGTGTGATTCAAATGCTTTTTTCCAACTGCTAACAGTTTGTTTACAAACGCGAAAACCACAAGTGATGAAATGCTCATTGCTTCAGGTTTCTCGGACCATAGAGTTGATTGGAGCTGTTCCGGTCCCTGATCAGCTCTATGGTCAGCCGGTGGAACTGCTGATTGCACACTTGGCTCTTCCCAGTATAACCACTTATATTCCAGTGTTGTACCGGTACGTTGCTGGTCGTCAAGTGGTTAAATGCAGGATGATGTATTTTTTAGGGTTTAGGCGGTGTAGTCGTACTTTTCTTGGTTGCCCGATCTTTTAAAATTAAAACCTCTCTTATCTCCCATTTGCACATTATTGTTACTGTAAAGCTTCTGCTTTGTGGAAATTCTAATTCTTAGGCCGCGTACACACGCGCGGACTGTTCGCCCAACCTTGTTCGGCAAACAGTTTGTCAAACAGTCCGCTCAAAATTTGCATGAGCGGACTTGCCCACACACGAGCGGACTGTTTGACGAACAAGGTTGGGCAAACAGTTCGCTCAACTTTTGAAATGAACGGACTCGCCCACGTAAGGCGGAGGCAAGTCCGCCCATTTCGAGCGCGTGTACAGGTAGGCGGGGCCCGCGAAGGAGACGTCGCGGGCTCCGCCGCCTGGAATGGGCTTAAAGGGGAACCCCAACGCCGAAAAAAATCGGCGTGGGGGTTCCCCCCAAGTCCACACCAGACCCTTGTCCGAGCACGCTACCCGGCCGGCCAGGAAAGGGGGGCGAGCGAGCGCGCCCCCCCCTCCTGAGCCGTACCAGGCCGCGTGCCCTCAACATGGGGGGGTGCCTTGGGGAAGGGGGGGCCGCGCGGCCCCCCCACCCCAAAGCACCTTGTCCCCATGTTGATGAGGACAAGGGCCTCTTCCCGACAACCCTGGCCGTTGGTTGTCGGGGTCTGCGGGCGGGGGGCTTATCGGAATCCGGGAGCCCCCTTTAAGAAGGGGGCCCCCGGATACCGGCCCCCCACCCTATGTGAATGAGTATGGGGTACAATGTACCCCTACCCATTCACCTGTGAAATAAAGTACAAATAAAAACACAACACAGGGGGAAAAAATATTTTATTGCACAGCCGGGGGTCTTCCGTCTTCGGGGGTCTTCTCGCCGGACTCCTCCGCTATGTGTGTGTAGCTCTTTTGCCAGCGGAGGAGTCCGGCTTTCTTCCTCCCCGCCGCCGGCCTCTTCTCCCGACTTCGGGGGTCTTGTCCCCCTCTTCGGTTCTTCTGCCGGGCCACCGCGCCTGGTCCGGTGGCCCGGTCTTCTGTCGCCATCTTCCGTTCTTCTGTCGCCGCCTTCGGTTCTTCTGCCGGGCCACCGCGCCTTCTTGTAGCTCTTTTACAGGCGGTAGCCCGGTCTTCTGTCGCCGTCGCCGCCTTCCGTTCGTGTTCTTCTTCTTCTTCTTCTTCTTCTTCTTCTTCTTCTTCTTCTTCTTCTTCTCCTGGAGATGTTGACTCGACGAGCTCTCCGGCCGGAATGCCGGGGACGCGCTGTGCGGTCACTTATATAGTGACAATGGGGCGGGGTCACATGGTATATGTCACATGGGTTGGTCACATGGGTTGATGTCACATGGGGACTATGACATCGTAAGGGGGCGGGGTCACCATGTGACATCAACCCATGTGACATATACCATGTGACCCCGCCCCATTGTCACTATATAAGTCACAGCGCAGGGCGGCTCTGGCATTCCGGCCGGAGGAAGCGACGTGTCAACATCGCCTGGAGAAGAACAAGAAGAACAAGAAGAAGAACACGAACGGAAGGCGGCGACGGCGACAGAAGACCGGGCCACCGCCTGTAAAAGAGCTACAAGAAGGCGCGGTGGCCCGGCAGAAGAACCGAAGGCGGCGACAGAAGAACGGAAGACGGCGACAGAAGACCGGGCCACCGGACCAGGCGCGGTGGCCCGGCAGAAGAACCGAAGAGGGGGACAAGACCCCCGAAGTCGGGAGAAGAGGCCGGCGGCGGGGAGGAAGAAAGCCGGACTCCTCCGCTGGCAAAAGAGCTACACACACATAGCGGAGGAGTCCGGCGAGAAGACCCCCGAAGACGGAAGACCCCCGGCTGTGCAATAAAATATTTTTTCCCCCTGTGTTGTGTTTTTATTTGTACTTTATTTCACAGGTGAATGGGTAGGGGTACATTGTACCCCATACTCATTCACATAGGGTGGGGGGCCGGTATCCGGGGGCCCCCTTCTTAAAGGGGGCTCCCGGATTCCGATAAGCCCCCCGCCCGCAGACCCCGACAACCAACGGCCAGGGTTGTCGGGAAGAGGCCCTTGTCCTCATCAACATGGGGACAAGGTGCTTTGGGGTGGGGGGGCCGCGCGGCCCCCCCTTCCCCAAGGCACCCCCCCATGTTGAGGGCACGCGGCCTGGTACGGCTCAGGAGGGGGGGGCGCGCTCGCTCGCCCCCCTTTCCTGGCCGGCCGGGTAGCGTGCTCGGACAAGGGTCTGGTGTGGACTTGGGGGGAACCCCCACGCCGATTTTTTTCGGCGTTGGGGTTCCCCTTTAAGCCCATTCCAGGCGGCGGAGCCCGCGACGTCTCCTTCGCGGGCCCCGCCTACCTGTACACGCGCTCGAAATGGGCGGACTTTCCGAGCGGGAACAGTCCGCTCATTTCGAAAGTACAGCGGACAGGCCCACACACGGGCGGACTGTTCGCTCAAACACAGTTTCAGCGGACAGTTTTTCGGAATTTCCGAAAGACTTTGTCCGTCCAACTGTCCGCTCAAACTGTCCGCTGAAAGCCCACACACGAGCGGACTGTCCGCCCAAACACTGTTCAGCGGACAAGGTTGGGCGAACAGTCCGCCCGTGTGTACGCGGCCTTATTCTAATTTCGGCCTCATTGTTAGGCTGAACGATGCTAATGTTCTTTCTCCTGATTGATGGAACCTTTTTGGAAATCTTGAAAAAGATACTTATTTCCAGGAAAAGTGCTTACCTTCTCGGTGCGGAGAGCATTATCATCAAGAGGTGACCGAATAGTGGCAGAACCGAAATCACGGCTCTAGAAAGTCCATCGGTGGCCCTGGGCTTTCTATGGACCGTGCCTTCTTCTGAACTCAGAACTGGGAGGGTCCTGACAACATCCAAATGATCATTTATTAGAAAAGATCAGTGCAGTGTCTCCTGTGTCAGGGGTCTCCAAACTTTCTACACAAAGGGCCAGTTTAATGTTCTTCAGGCTTTGGACATAACCCAATATAAAATATTAAAGATGATGTTATACCGAGTAGATACCTAACATGTCACACTTTAACCTCCTCCAGTCCAGGCCTTTTCTGGCACTTTTTTTTCACATGTAACAATCAGTAATTTTTGCTTGAAAATTACTTAGAACCCCCAAACATTTTATATACAGTGTGCGTATATATATATATATATATATATATATATATATATATATATATATATATATATATATATATATATATATATACACACACACACACACACACACACACTGTATATAAAATGTTTGGGGGTTCTAAGTAATTTTCAAGCAAAAAATACTGATTGTTACATGTGAAAAAAAAAAATTATATATATATATATATATATATATATTTTTTTTAATTATATATATATATATATTTTTTTTAAAGCGGGAGTTCCGCCGTTTTTTTTTTTTTTTTAAAGTCAGCAGCTACAAAAACTGCAGCTGCTGACTTTTAAAAGTTTTTTAAGGTTTTAAAATAAGGACACTTACCCATCCAGTGGGCCCACGATGTCGGCACCCGAAGCTAGGCATGTACTGGCCATTGGGACTACAGTGAGTTTCCCGGTGGGCCGATGGCTCAGTGGGCCACTCTGATGTAAGGGGGCTGGTGATGGGACACTCTGATGTAAGGGGTGCTCATGGGACACTCTGATGTAAGGGGTCTGGTGATGGGACACTATGATGTAAGGGGTGCTCATGGGACACTCTGATGTAAGGGGTCTGGTGATGGGACACTCTGATGTAAGGGGTGCTCATGGGACACTCTGACGTAAGGGGGCTGGTAATGGGACACTCTGATGTAAGTGGGCTGGTGATGGGACACTCTGATGTAAGGGGTGCTGATGGGACACTCTGTTGTAAGGGAGCTGGTAATGGGACACTCTGATGTAAGGGGGCTGGTAATGGGACACTCTGATGTAAGGGGGCTGGTAATGGGACACTCTGATGTAAGGGGGCTGGTAATGGGACACTCTGATGTAAGGGGGCTGGTGATGGGACACTCTGATGTAAGGGGGCTGGTGATGGGACACTCTGATGTAAGGGGGCTGGTGATGGGACACTCTGATGTAAGGGGGCTGGTGATGGCACACTCTGATGTAAGGGGGCTGGTAATGGGACACTCTGATGTAAGGGGGCTGGTGATGGGACACTCTGATGTAAGGGGGGCTGGTAATGGGACACTCTGATGTAAGGGGGCTGGTAATGGGACACTCTGATGTAAGGGGGCTGGTGATGGGACACTCTGATGTAAGGGGGCTGGTGATGGGACACTCTGATGTAAGGGGGCTGGTGATGGGACACTCTGATGTAAGGGGGCTGGTGATGGGACACTCTGATGTAAGGGGGCTGGTAATAGGACACTCTGATGTAAGGGGGCTGGTAATGGGACACTCTGATGTAAGGGGGCTGGTGATGGGACACTCTGTTGTAAGGGGGCTGGTGATGGGACACTCAAAATGTAAGTGGGCCGGTTTGGATGAAGTCCAGGGACAAATTTCTGTCCCAGTCCAGCCCTGTCCGAAGCCAATCTCTCGATCGTCTCTCGAGTGTTGCTGCCGCCATCTTCGGTATGGGAATCAGGAAGTGGAGCCTTGCGGCTTCACTTCCCGGTTCCCTACTGCGCATGCGCGAGTCGCGCTGCGCAATAAGGATGGTCCCCGCTGTCTCTGGGATCCCTGTGTTTCCCAGCAGACAGCGGGGGACCCGCAGAAAGTGGCGTAAATATCCGCAGATTCTGCGGATATCTATGCCGGAAGTGGGTGCAAATACCTGTACTGTACAGGTATCTGCACCCCCCCTCCCCCCTGAAAGGTGCCAATTGTGGCGTCAGAGGGGGGAGGGTTCGAATGAGCGGAAGTTCCACTTTAGGGTGGAGCTCCGCTTTAAAGCCGAGGCCCTAGAGAATAAATTGATGGGTTTTTCAACGGTGCAATTTTTTGGGAAAAACTTTTTTTTTCATTTTAATGCAAAAAACACAAAAAAAAACCCCACAATGCACAATCCAATTTTGTAAAGTATAAAAGATGTAAACAGACACCTAACATGTCACTCTTTAAAATTGCGCACACTCGTTAAAATGTCAAGAAACCTATTTTCAGCCAATTATTTTCAGTAATGCATTCCTCTTTAACCACTTCAGCCCCAGAAGGATTTGCCCCCTTCCTAAACAGGCCATTTTTGTGTGATCCGGCACTACGTTAGTTTAACTGACAATTGCACCGTCGTGCGACGTTGTACCCAAACAAAATTTATGTTCTCTCTTTTTTTTCATTTTTTGCGGTATAAACAAAAAAAGGGCGATAATTTTGAAAAAAAACACAATATTTTGTAGTTTCTGCTATAATAAATATCCCAATTTAAAAAAACACATTTTTTCCTCAGTTTAGACCAATATGTATTCTTCTACATATTTCTGAGTAGCGAAAAGTATAAAACCTTCTGGCAAGCCGAGAAAAACAATAAAATATTATTTGCTAAATTGCTTTGTAGAAATAAAATAGGAAAGAAAATTGTGTGACATTCATTGCCGGCTCCTTTCCGAAGCTCTCAAATAGCAATCAAGTCGATATCAAAGCCATATCATTCCAGCTATAGCATATTAATTAAATGTCAGTGGACTGAAGCTAAATTAGATATCAACTCCACATTATTGTATCACACTATCAGAGCCACAGCCAACAGCCCGATGTGATTATCAGATATACAGAGCAATCTGTAATTGAACTTTACTGTTTATTTCTGATTCATAATTTTCTCTCTTAATAGGACGAGTAATGGGGTGCAGTGGTGTCTAACATTCAATGTCAGTGTTGTCACTGCAATGACTGGCTGATCACTGGTGTAATCTCAAAGCAGACAAAATATACCGTATATACTCGAGTATAGGCCGACCCGAGTATAAGCCGAGGCCCCCAATTTACCCCCAAAAAACTGGGAAACCTATTGACTCGTGTATAAGCCGAGGGTGAGATATGCCTGTCCATCCCTGTGTGTGTGTCCATCCATCCATCCATCCCTGTGTGTGTGTCCATCCATCCATCCATCCCTGTGTGTGTGTGTGTCCATCCATCCATCCATCCCTGTGTGTGTGTGTGTGTCCATCCATCCATCCATCCCTGTGTGTGTGTCCGTCCATCCATCCATCCATCCATCCCTGTGTGTGTGTCCATCCATGTGTGTGTGTGTGTGTGTGTGTGTGTGTGTGTGTGTGTGTGTGTGTGTGTGTGTGTGTGTGTGTGTGTGTGAGGCCTTGTGTGTCCAGCCTACCTGTGTCCCCAGCCTCCGTCCGGTCCCGAGCCTCCGTCCGGTCCCGTCCGGTCCGGTCCCGTCCCGTCCCGAGACTCCGTCCGGTCCGGTCCCGTCCCGTCCCGAGACTCCGTCCGGTCCCGTCCCGTCCCGTCCCGAGCCGAGCCGAGCCGAGCCTCCGTCCGGTCCCGTCCCAGGATCACCGCTCTTCGTCGGCGCCCATTTTCCTGTTCAAATGCCACGCCTCCCTGTCTGTGATAGGCGGAACACAATTTCCCAGCAGTCTGTGTTCCGCCTATCACGGCCATCCTTTCATCCTCGTCCGTAGTACGAGGATGAGCGGATGTCCGTGATAGGCGGAACACAGGCTGCTGGGAAATTCAGTGTTCCGCCTATCACAGGCGAAGGCGGAGCCGGAGGCGCGGCTTTTGAATTAGAATAGAATGGCCGCTGTCTGTCTGCTCGACACGCTGATCGAGCAGGCAGACAGCGATGACTCGAGTATAAGCCGAGGGGGGCACTTTCAGCCTCAAAAAAGAGGCTGAAAATCTCGGCTTATACTCGAGTATATACGGTAAAAAATGCTGACCGCAGAATGTAAGAGCATTATAGGCAGGGATAGTACACCGATCTATAACTGGGGGGTGGGTTGCGCTATGGATCCTTAAGAGTGAATGTAGAAAGGAAAAGAAAAGAAAAGTTAAAAGGTAAGAGCAGCCTCTATTGATTTCCACCCACGGGTGGAACGATGCAAAGACAAAGGGGGGTAATAGATATGGCGCTTATACCTATATGTGGGGACTAGTAGTGTGTGGGTGTATAAAAATGTATTGTATTGTATAGGTCAATTTTCACATGTGTGGCAATATATAATTCTTAAAGTGCTGACTAATTTTGGGCCAAAGTGTATATAATATATATTTTCCAGCGTGCTGGTTCAAAACCCAAAATTTTAAAATTAAAAAATTAAATAAAAATACAATAAACTCAAAGTGCACGCCAATGGCAACAGGTTACAATGTAGCAAACCATATAACTTATTAATCTAAATAGCAATATGCAGTTATTAAAGTATTAATCTAAATGGCAATATGCAGTTATTAAAGTGCGCGTGCAAATAAATTCTTACAGACCTATAGGTGAAGACTAATTGTGATAGCTGGTGGATTAGTCGTGAAAAAAGAATATTAAAGTATATTACGTATACTGTGGTGCCAAACTATAATAAATAAACATATATGAAATATCACGGTGGTAGCATAAACTGGTCTGATAGTGATGCTTTACATAAATTAGTATAAAATTAATGAAAATTAAAAATTAAAATACCATCTACATGAAGCATAAATGTGCTAAAATGATAAAACACAGAAAAATTAAATAAAATTAAAAAATCCAAAAAAAAAAAAAAAAAAAAAAAAAAAAAAAAAAACGTGCAAAATTAGTGCAAGAAAATGTGCAAACAATGCAGGCAAATTTTAAACGTTGGACGTGATGGAGCAAGTCTCTATTGGGTGGCGGAAAAAACCGCAGGTGCAGAAAAGGAGGGGGGTGATGTTTTCCAACTGTGTTCTACACATTCGGTGGCTTAAAAGGGTGTTAAAATTATTATGCTCTCACCAGAAGGAGGACCCCATCCGGGGTGGATCAACATTCACAATATTAGCTATTGTGCGGCTCTCTGGCTTCCTTCCACTTTAAAGATTAGGGATCCCTCGTTCCTCCGTGAGTAGCAATAAGCCCCGTTTATATGGAGTAGAGAAGAGGCACAACCATAGTGTGATACCGTTTTTAAAGAATTTTATTGCAGAAAATAGTTAAAAAATTACTCACAAACAACTGGTTTAAAAGTGCGGTGTGTACAGCTTTTAAAATTCCCGCTGTTGCAATCTCCGTCTGAGCTCGAGGTGTACGCTGCCTGGCCACGCGTGGCCAGGCAGCGTACACCTCGAGCTCAGACGGAGATTGCAACAGCGGGAATTTTAAAAGCTGTACACACCGCACTTTTAAACCAGTTGTTTGTGAGTAATTTTTTAACTATTTTCTGCAATAAAATTCTTTAAAAACGGTATCACACTATGGTTGTGCCTCTTCTCTACTCCATATAAACGGGGCTTATTGCTACTCACGGAGGAACGAGGGATCCCTAATCTTTAAAGTGGAAGGAAGCCAGAGAGCCGCACAATAGCTAATATTGTGAATGTTGATCCACCCCGGATGGGGTCCTCCTTCTGGTGAGAGCATAATAATTTTAACACCCTTTTAAGCCACCGAATGTGTAGAACACAGTTGGAAAACATCACCCCCCTCCTTTTCTGCACCTGCGGTTTTTTCCGCCACCCAATAGAGACTTGCTCCATCACGTCCAACGTTTAAAATTTGCCTGCATTGTTTGCACATTTTCTTGCACTAATTTTGCACGTTTTTTTTTTTTTTTTTTTTTTTTTTTTTTTTTGGATTTTTTAATTTTATTTAATTTTTCTGTGTTTTATCATTTTAGCACATTTATGCTTCATGTAGATGGTATTTTAATTTTTAATTTTCATTAATTTTATACTAATTTATGTAAAGCATCACTATCAGACCAGTTTATGCTACCACCGTGATATTTCATATATGTTTATTTATTATAGTTTGGCACCACAGTATACGTAATATACTTTAATATTCTTTTTTCACGACTAATCCACCAGCTATCACAATTAGTCTTCACCTATAGGTCTGTAAGAATTTATTTGCACGCGCACTTTAATAACTGCATATTGCCATTTAGATTAATACTTTAATAACTGCATATTGCTATTTAGATTAATAAGTTATATGGTTTGCTACATTGTAACCTGTTGCCATTGGCGTGCACTTTGAGTTTATTGTATTTTTATTTAATTTTTTAATTTTAAAATTTTGGGTTTTGAACCAGCACGCTGGAAAATATATATTATATACACTTTGGCCCAAAATTAGTCAGCACTTTAAGAATTATATATTGCCACACATGTGAAAATTGACCTATACAATACAATACATTTTTATACACCCACACACTACTAGTCCCCACATATAGATAGTACACCGATCGGCCATTACATACTGACCACTGACAGGTAAAGTGATAAACATTGATTATTTCAGTACAATGGCATCTGAAAGTGAGTGGGATATATTTGGATGCAAGTGAACATGTTGGCTCTGAAGTTGATGAAAGCAGAAAAAAATTGGACAAGTGGGGGAGGATGGAGTTGGTTGTAAACACAGTAGGGAAAGTGCAGGTCAGGGTTGAGGTCCTGCAGTGGACTCGGATAACCAGAAATGAAGCCAAGGGTTGGGACAGGTAACTGATTTGGATAACCAGCAACAAAGCCAGGGATCAGGGCGGGTAGCTGACACGGATAACCAGGAATGAGTCTAGCGGTTAGGGCAGGTAGCAAATTTGGATTGCCAGGGCTAAAGTCAAGGGTCAGGGATGGTAACAGACTCCGATAGTCAGGAATTAATCCAAGGGTTAGGGCAGGTAGCTGACTCAGATAACAAGGAATGAATGCAAGGGTGAGGACAGGTAATAGACTTTGATAGTCAGGAACTAATTCAAGGGTCAAGGCAAGTAGCGAACTTCGATGGATAACAAGGAATTATTCCAAGGGTCAGAGCAGGTAGTGGACTCGGATGACAAGGAATGATTGCAAGAGTCAGGGCAGGTAATAGACTCCGATAGTCTGGAATTAATACAAGGGTTAGGGCAGGTAGCAGACTCGGATAACAAGGAATGAAGCCAAGTGTCAGGGGAAGTAATAAGCTCCGATAGACAGGAATAAATCCAAGGGTCAGGGCAAGTAGTGGACTCAGATGACGAGGAATGATTGCAAGGGTCAGGACAGGTAATAGACGCTAATAGTCAGGAACTAATTCAAGGGTCAAGGCAACTCAGATGGATAACAAGGAATTATTCCAAGGGTTAGAGCATGTAGCGGACTCAGATGACAAGGAATGAATGCAAGGGTCAAGACAGGTAATGGACTCCGATAGTCAGGAACTAATTCAAGGGCAAGTAGTGAACTCGGATGCATAACAAGGAATTATTCCAAGGGTCAGGGCAGGTAGTGGGCTTGGATAACAAGGAATGAAGAAAAGGGCTAAGGGAGTTAATAAACTCTGATAGGCAGGAATTAATCCAAGGGTCAGGGCAGGTAATAGAGTCTGACAGTCTGAATCTAAGGGTCAGGGCAGGTAGGGGACTTGGGTGACAAGGAATGATTGCAAGGGTCAGGACAGGTAATAGACTCTGATAGTCAGGAACTAATTCAAGGCTCAGGGCAAGTAGTGAACTCAGATGAATAACAAGGAATTATTTTAAGGGTCAGGGCAGGTAGCGGACTCGGATGACAAGGAATGATTACAAGGGTCAGGGCAGGTAATAGACTCCGATAGTCTGGAATTAATCCAAGGGTTAGGGCAGGTAGCGGTCTCAGATGACAAGGAATGAATGCAAGGGTCAGGGCAGGTAATAGACTCTGATAGTCAGGAACTAATTCAAGGGTCAGGGCAAGTAGCGAACTCGGATGGATAACGAGGAATTGTTCCAAGGGTCAGGGCAGGTAGCGGACTCGGATAACAAGGAATGAAGAAAAGGGCCAGGGGAGGTAATAAACTCTGATAGACAGGAATTGATCCAAGGGTCAGGGCAGGTAATAGACTCCGACAGTCCAAATCCAAGGGTGAGGGCAGGTAGCGGACTCAGGTGACAAGGAATGTTGCAAGGGTCAGGGCAGGTAACAGACTCTGATAGTCAGGAATGAATCCAAGGATCAGGGCAGGTAACAGACTCTGATAGTCAGGAATTAATCCAAGGGTCAGGGCAGATAGCAGACTTGGATAACAAGGAATAAGGCCAAGGGTAAGCATGTAATAAACTCCGATAGTCAGGACTGAAGACAGGAAACAAGGCCAGAATTTTGTACATGGTTTTATTGGATGAAAGCAGACTGGATAGCAGGCAGGTACAGGGCTCAGCAACTAGCCTGCAAAAAGGAGGAGGAGATTGCTGTAACAGCTCATTACTGCCTACAGTATACACCAAACACACAGATTGCCCCCCCCCCCCCAATAATGAGGACCGGTCACCATCCATCAAAGCCCCTGTCACCAGCCCATCAAAGTACCTGTCACCAGCCCATCAGAGTACATGAGTAGATGTCACCAGCCCATCAGAGTTCCTATCTGCAGCCCATGCATCATAGCATATACATTGGGGTGTTTGCTTGCCATTTTGTGGGTAATTCCACTGGGCGGATGCTCCAGGACCTTTAAAAGTGTGATAGGAAGGAATGAAATTATAGGTTTAATTTATGTCCCTAGAACAACTGAAGGTACTACTTCAATGGTCGACCTCTGTATGTGGCCAGGCTGTGTAAAAGTCTCACACATGTGATATCGCCATACTCAAGAGGAGTAGCAGAATGCATTGTGGTGTGTCATTTTTGCTATGTGTTAGAAATATCATATGGGGTCGTTTTGTGGGTAATTTCATTGTCCTGGTGCTCCAGGGCCTTCAAAAGTGCGATGGGTCGTTAGTAAATTTTATGTGCAATTTATGCTCCTAGAACGCCTGATGGCGCTCCTTGCATGTTGGACCTCTCTGCGTGGCCAGGCTGTAAAAAAAAAAAGTCCGACCCATGTGGTATCGCCATACTTGGGAGTGTTGCGGAAATTTGATTGTATAACACTTATGTGAACCTTTTATTCTAGGATGTGTGATTTATAGATTGTCATCTGTCTCCCCGTGTCTGGTTTAATCGAGGAGCGCTCTAGCAGAGCACACTTGGGTCAAATCGAGACCAGTGGTAAAAACGGTCAGTATGAAAACCTTCTCTCGGGATGTGAGACGTGTTCTCTGTGTCTGTGGATGTTTGTTGGTTTGTAGGTACCAAGCGCAATGCGCTGAGCTTCTTGCCTTCAAATGACTATGCGCATTAGAGAAGCGAAGGCCACATAACGAGATAAACATATTATTTTATCTCTGTGTGGCTACGTTATCTGCTTTAATAAGAGGACATTGGTATCAGCCTTGTTAATATACTAGTACCGTATATTGACAACACCAGTAGCAATGTCCCCACAGATTGTCTCAAGCCTGTAAGAACCAGTAGAATGAGCTCACTCCATACTGTTTACTTTGAAACACTATTGTCTGTGCTCCATGCTGACTAAAAGGGGGCGTGTGCACTTCCTCTTGTGAGTGTACTCCCCTTTAGTATATGTAATTTCCTGTGATGTAATTTTCTGTACTGAGGAAGTGCTTGCCTGTTATGGGCAATCATTTCCTGTTTGTCATTCTTTTGGTGATAATAAAAAGGCCATGCTGGGCCCCCAGAGGGGGAGGGGGGGGCAGTCAGAATGATGGAACTGAGAACGTAAGAAGGATGGTCATGTCTGTCCATTGGGATGAGTGTGTTGGAAGGTAAGCTAAAGTATTATATCATTAAGATGGAAATGGGTGTTTATATGAGCACAGTAGATGTGGCTGTGTGCATAGCATACAGCCAGATTGCTATTACAGGAGTAGTATCTGAATGTATTCTGGGGTGTAATTGGAGGTATGCATACACTGTGTATGAAAAATAACTTGTTATGAAAAATTTGTGTAAAAAAACAAATAAAATAAAATAATAATTTCTTAATTTTCCCAAGAATTGTGGGAAAAAAGTACAATTTCAAAAAAAACTCACTATGCCTCTTATTAAATACCTTGGACTGTCTACTTTCCAAAAGGGTGTCATTTGGGGGGGTATTTGTACTTTCCTGACATTTCAGGGCCTCAAGAGATGAGATAGGCCGTCAGTGCATCATATATAATCAATTTTCAATAATTTGCACCATAGCTTGTAGACTCTATAACTTTCACACAGACCAAATAATATACGCTCATTTGGGTTATTTTTTTACCAAAGATATGTAGTATTACAAATTTTGGGGCCAAAGCGTCGCCCATTTTGGGCGACGCTTTAAAATTGTTACAGGTTACATGTTTACAGCTACAGAGGAGGTCTAGTGCTAGAATTATTGTTCTCGCGTTAACAATGGCGGCGTATGTAACCTGTGTGTATCTGGGTCTGATACTAGGCAGTGCCTCACCAGCCACTCACCTCACCGTACGTCCCCGGGAAGCAGTATGCTAAACCAAAAGGTAGAAGAGCAACCTTACTGATTACTGAGCAATCTTACTCATTAGAGGAGCATATATCCCAAGAATGGCCGAACATAATCACAAAATATCTTACTTCATCCCGTACTTACAGTAGGAGTTCTACTTTAAATACAGACCCGATTCAATTATCCCTTTAATTTCTTGAAAATTGCCTTTTTCTGTGTTTGGCATTAACAAAACCGAAAGGTCCTTCTCCTCCATTTCCTCACATTATGAAGCTGATTTCATTTTTTTTTTCCGAAGCCGAGATACATTTTGGGGGAAATTTGTATGTCTAGCACCAGCTGTGTTTACGCATCTTTAGGCTGCATTTGTGGTTTCTGTTTAATAGGTTTTCAGCCCATCAATTACTCGGCCTCTTTGAGCTGCAGCAGGCCACCAAGTTGGATTCCATTGCACGGCGACCCCAATTAAAACCTTTACTTTGGCAGCCAGAAATGACTTTCAACCGCAAGATGGTTATCTGTCTACCGGACCAGAGCCAAGACTGAGAATATTCGGTTATTTCTACTTTCATCAAGTAAAGCCGTGTTGCTGGTAACTAAGTCTGCAAATATAAGAAGGAAAAATGGTCAGTAAAACCGAAACGCATTTACAGTAAACTTCCAAATTTAAAGGGAAGCTATATTTTTGTATTTATTTATTTGTTTAAATTTAATTTTATTGGGATTTTTTATATTATTTGTGTTGTCTTTATTATAGAAATAATTTTTTTTTTTTCAATTCATTTTTTATTGGATTTTTAAGATATTACATTTACATCTTGTCAATTGTTTTATTTATAGGAGGTACACACAGGCACCTTCTAAGTTAACATATCAAAGCAAATTACTAGTTAAAAAGATATATATATATACACAAGCCTTCAACAAGATGCATCGTTTTACTATGCCATATCCACCTATCGCAGGGTGTTGGACTTCTCTATTTTGCCTTTCTAGTCGAGCTATCAGGTGGATGGTGCCAAATGTTGGCACTTGATTTTTGTTTTTCATGGAATGCATCCATGAGAATATGCTAGCAAAGCATGCTGGACTTTCTAATAAGTAAGCCTAGCATTACATGTTTTGCCTTCTGCCAGACAATAATGACTTACTAGTTAAAAGAAAAGTATGAGGTTTTCTTGTTATTTCAGAACCATACTTTCCTAGGTGGATTCTACATCTGTCCCACGGTGGCAGAGGCTGAGAACTGAATGATTTAACACCGCTTATCACTTGATTCTAAGAGCTCCCTGAGCAGAGAGCTGGTGACTGCCAGTCACCGGCTATCTGCTCCCCCCCCCCCCCACCCTGTGCTCCCTGGAATGCTGGGCTGTGGAGGGGGCGGGAGCGGCCGGCTCAGGCTCACAGTGGCTCACTGAGAGGCTGAGCCAGGTGCCAGTTTAGGAATGTGGGTGGATCCCAACCTTTTAGCCACGATCCTTCCGGAGCCTGGACCGGCTCTGTGATGTCAGCCGACAGCCTGGACCGGCTCTGTCTGCTGAAAATGGGTCACAGGAATGCATAACGAACTGCACTCCTGTGACCTAAAGTACAGCCAAATAGACATGTGCACTTCGTTTCATTCCGAATTCCTTTTTTATATCTTCTGCAAACATGGGCTTTATTCAATAAACATGCAGGATAACACTAACAGCCACAAAGGTCAACACATTTCAGCCAATAATGGCCTTAATCATGTGTCACTATTAAGGTCATTATTGCCTGAAAGGCATTGACATTTGTGGCTGTTACCGTACATGTTTATTGAATAAAGCCCATGTTTGCAGAAGATATACCATGGTGCCGGCTCTCTTTCTGGATTGATGTGGCTGAGGCTTCAGCTGCTTTAACTTGGACACCAGTATTAGAGCTGCAGAATATAACGAGAAGTAGTAGCACCGATACAATTGTTGGAACTTTGCCAAGATTAAGGGATGGTAGGAGAGGCCACATCAGGCCACAAGGAGCATTGACGGAAGAGCTGGTTGGTATCTCTTGTTAAACTGAAACAAGAATTGAAAATGATACAGTTAACTGATTTGAAGGAGGAGACTTTGTATGACCTGACTGAAGAGTACTAGGGAACATGTTTATATTTGCAGTAAAGCATTCTAAAAGGTTGATTGTGTGGACAGTTGTTTCTTAGGAGCGAAAGGAGGAACACTAGTGAAGAATGGGCCTCAGGCTGGGAATGAGTTGCCAAATTATAAGTTTCCCCATAATCGAGGTGTGTAGTACCCACATCGTTCCTGTTCATGGAACCCTGAGCCAGCATTGATTGGCAGCCAACCAGGCGCCTGCTTACAGATGGAACACATAAAAGTGGTCAAGAAAATTTAAAACTCCCATGTGAACAGGAACAGAGGAATTTATGGCAGGAAACTCTCATAGTTGAGGGAATTGTGGCAGAGAAGTTTCATCATTGATGGTATTATGGCAGAGAAGTTTAATCGTTGAGGGAATTATAGCAGGGAAGTCTCATAGTTGAGGGAATTATGGCAGGGAAGTCTCATAGTTGAGGGAATTATGGCAGAGAAGTCTCATAGTTGAGGGAATTATGGCAGAGAAGTCTCATAGTTGAGGGAATTCTAGCAGGGAAGTCTCATAGTTGAGGGAATTATGGCAGGGAAGTCTCATGGTTGAAAGAATTATGGCAGGTAAGTCTCATAGTTGAGGGAATTATGGCAGGGAAGTCTCATGGTTGAGAGAATTATGGCAGGGAAGTCTCATGGTTGAAAGAATTATGGCAGGAAAGTTTCATAGTTGAGGGAATTCTGGTCTCATAGTTGAGGGAATTATGACAGGTAAGTTTCACAGAAGGAGGCTTTGTATGACCTGACTGAAGAGTGCTAGGTAACATGTTTGTATTTTCAGTAAAGCATTCTAAAAGGCTAATTTTGTTCACTATCGTTTCTTAAGAGCAAATGGAGGAACACTAGTGAAGAATGGGCCTGTGAGTGAGTTGCCAAATTAAAAGAGTTTCCCCCATAATCAAGGTGTGTAGTACCCACATTGTTCCCGTTCCAGGAACCCTGAGCCAGCATTGATTGGCAGCCAACCAGGAGCCTGTTTGCAGATGGAACACATAAAAGTGGTCAAGAATATATAAAACTCCCATGTGAACAGGAACTGAAGAATTATGGCAGGGACGTCTAGTTGAGAGAATTATGGCAGGTAAGTTTTATAGTTGAGGGAATTATGGCAGAGAAGACTCATAGTTGAGGGAATTATGGCAGGTAAGTCTCATAGTTGAGGGAATTATGGCAGGTAAGTCTCATAGCTAAGGGAATTATGGCAGGTAAGTCTCATAGTTGAGGGAATTATGGCAGGTAAGTATCATAGTTGAGGGAATTATGGCAGAGAAGTCTCATAGTTGAGGGAATTATGGCAGAGAAGTCTCATAGTTGAGGGAATTATGGCAGAGAAGTCTCATGGTTGAGGGGATTATGGCAGAGAAGTCTCATGGTTGAGGGAATTATGGCAGGGAAGTCTCATGGTTGAAAGAATTATGGCAGGTAAGTCTCATAGTTGAGGGAATTATGGCAGGGAAGTCTCATGGTTGAGGGAATTATGGCAGAGAAGTCTCATGGTTGAGGGAATTATGGCAGAGAAGTCTCATGGTTGAGGGGATTATGGCAAAGAAGTCTCATGGTTGAGGGAATTATGGCAGGGAAGTCTCATGGTTGAAAGAATTATGGCAGGTAAGTCTCATAGTTGAGGGAATTATGGCAGGGAAGTCTCATGGTTGAGGGAATTATGGCAGGGAAGTCTCATGGTTGAAAGAATTATGGCAGGTAAGTCTCATAGTTGAGGGAATTATGGCAGGGAAGTCTCATGGTTGAGAGAATTATGGCAGGGAAGTCTCATGGTTGAGAGAATTATGGCAGGGAAGTCTCATGGTTGAGAGAATTATGGCAGGGAAGTCTCATGGTTGAAAGAATTATGGCAGGAAAGTTTCATAGTTGAGGGAATTCTGGTCTCATAGTTGAGGGAATTCTGGTCTCATAGTTGAGGGAATTCTGGTCTCATAGTTGAGGGAATTCTGGTATCATAGTTGAGGGAATTATGACAGGTAAGTTTCACAGAAGGAGGCTTTGTATGACCTGACTGAAGAGTACTAGGTAACATGTTTGTATTTTCAGTAAAGCATTCTAAAAGGCTGATTTTGTTCACTATCGTTTCTTAAGAGCAAATGGAGGAACACTAGTGAAGAATGGGCCTGTGAGTGAGTTGCCAAATTAAAAGAGTTTCCCCCATAATCAAGGTGTGTAGTACCCACATTGTGCCTGTTCCAGGAACCCTGAGCCAGCATTGATTGGCAGCCAACCAGGAGCCTGTTTGCAGATGGAACACATAAAAGTGGTCAAGAATATATAAAACTCCCATGTGAACAGGAACTGAAGAATTATGGCAGGGACGTCTAGTTGAGAGAATTATGGCAGGGAAGTTTTATAGTTGAGGGAATTATGGCAGGTAAGTATCATAGTTGAGGGAATTATGGCAGAGAAGCCTCATAGTTGAGGGAATTATGGCAGGTAAGTCTCATAGTTGAGGGAATTATGGCAGGTAAGTCTCATAGTTGAGGGAATTATGGCAGGTAAGTCTCATAGTTGAGGGAATTATGGCAGGTAAGTCTCATAGTTGAGGGAATTATGGCAGGTAAGTCTCATAGTTGAGGGAATTATGGCAGGTAAGTCTCATAGTTGAAGCACCTAAGACATATAAGAAGTCAGGGGATGACTTGGGTCACAATGTTCCATATATAGTTAAAATTCCACTTTGGATGGACTCACCCTTTGCGTAGTAATTTACTTATCAACAGTTAAAATATCAGAAAAGTCCACACTATCGCCGTAGATAAGGAAAAAACATAGGGCAAAAAGAAAATAAAGCTGTACATGTATTGCGGCAAAGGCTTGTGATTAGTACTATGAGAGATCCTTGCAGGACTGTGTCATTGACAGATTTTCTTCCAAGCTCCTAACGACTGCACCATAAAGTGATATTTATTAGGCAGCAGACATAAGCTCCTCTATAATTGTGTCCTCAGAGCTTTCAAGTGATGATAAAAATATCCGAACACGTAGGAAAAGTACAAGTCTCTGCGTAAGCCTTCTCCAATGTTCCTTCGCCTGGGGAAGAAGCATAGGCTAGCTATAGACACCCACCATTCTTGGGGCCAATTCCTCAGCCATACAGAGTTTAGCACATATTAGAATTTCCTAAACACCAACCGAAATGCTGCTCTTTGTAGCTGCTGCTCTGCAGTGCTGAATTGGTTAACAGCTATTTCATAAAGAGGGGGCAGCTTCTGAGTCAGACAGCAATGCACTGTGGGAACTGTAGTCCTAGGGAGAGTTTCTATTGTGTAATGGAGAGCTTCTGGACTACATTCGCTAGAGGGGAAATTGTCCGGAGGAGGGGAAAGAGTTGCATTTTCTTAGGCTGTACAGGACACAGCTTCCTCTTACCAGAAGGGGGACCAGAGACCGCACATTGCTGTCTAGTGTGCATCACCTCTGCTGCATATTGTTGGCCTGAGCGGGATCCGGATTGCTGAAGTATAAGAAGACAATGACTTCCCTGAGCCCTGTCTTTTGAAAAGAGCTAACACTGACTGAGGGAGCATGGAAATGTGGAGGGTCTAGCTAGGATTAAAGTGGTTCATCCCCCCGCCCTATACTCACTTAAGCCCGATCTCAATCCAGCGCTGTGCACGAGAGCAGCGGTTCTCCCAACTTTGTTCATCCTTACTGGACAGATTGATAGCAGGGGAAGCCATTAGCTCCTGCTCCTGTCAATCAAATCCTATGATGAGGGAGCAAGGGCAGAGTGAGAGTGCCCCCTCAGAAAGCAGGGTGGAGGAGGATTTGTGCTAGTAGGGATGGTTGAGGGGGGGGGGGGGGCGGGTGGAGTGCTTTGTGAAGGGAAGGGATTTTTTTTTGATGGGGGATTCGGTGGGATGTGTGCTAGGGGGAGGATTTGTGCTCCTTGGGAATTTGGGGGGAGGATTTGTGCACTTGTGTTAGGAAGGGGTTAGGAAGGGGGAGTTGAGTGGAGGATTTGTGCTAGTAGGGATGATTGGGTGGATTTGTTTTCTGGGGGGGGGGGGGGGGGTAGAGCGCTTTGTGCTAGAAAAGGGATTTTATTTATGTGGGATGTGTGCTGGGGGGAGGATTTGTGCTCATGGTGAAATTGGGGAGAGGGCTTGTGCTAGGAAGAGACACTGTTTTGCAGGACACTTGTTTCAGGAAGGGGGATTTGGGTGGAGAATTTATGCTAGTAGGGATGATTGGGAGGATTTGTGCTCATATGGAATCTCGGGGAGGGAGGGGGAATTTGTGCTAGGAAGAATTTGGGGGTAATTTGCGCTGGAATGGGGGACTTGGAGGGATTTGTGCTAGGAGGAGGGATTGGGGGGGTTGTGCTAGGAGGAGGGATTGGGGGGATTTGTGCTAGGAGGAGGGGTTGGGGGGGGAATTTGTGCTAGGAGAAGGGATTGGAGGATGGGGGGGTTTGTGCTAGGAGGAGGGATGGGGATTTGTGCTAGGAGGAGGGGTTGGGGGGGGGGAATTTGTGCTAGGAGAAGGGATTGGGGGATGGGGGGTTTGTGCTAGGAGGAGGGATTGGGGGGGGATTTGTGCTAGCAGGAGGGATTGGGGGGGCTCGTGCTAGGATGCTAGGAGGAGAGATTGTGGGGATTTGTGCTAGGAGGAGGGATGGAGGGTATTTGTGCTAGGAGGAGGGATTGGGGGACGGGGGATTTGTGCTAGGAGGAGGGATGGGGGATTTGTGCTAGGAGGAGGGATGAGGGGTTTGCGCTAGGAGGAGGGGTTGGGGGGGGATTTGTGCTAGGAGGAGGGATTGGGGGATGGGGATTTGTGCTAGGAGGAGGGATTGGGGGATTTGTGCTAGGAGGAGGGATTGGGGGGGGGGGGTTGTGCTAGGAGGAGGGATGGGGGTTTGTGCTAGGAGGTGGGGTTGGGGGGGGGATTTGTGCTGGGAGGAGGGATTGGGGGATGGGGGATTTGTGCTAGGAGGAGGGATGGGGGGGTTGTACTAGGAGGAGGGATGGGGGTTTGTGCTAGGAGGTGGGGTTGGGGGGGATTTGTGCTAGGAGGAGGGATTGGGGGATGGGGATTTGTGCTAGGAGGAGGGATGGGGGATTTGTGCTAGGAGGAGGGGGCTGAAGTGGTTAAGAAGAAGCCTAAATGCACTTGCTGGGAACTTACTCCACTTTTCTAGGAGGAGGGATTGGGGGTTTGTGCTAGGAGGAGGGATTGGGGGGGGGGCTTGTGCTAGGATGCTAGGAGGCGAGATTGTGGGGGGGGGATTTGTGCTAGGAGGAGAGCTTGGAGGTTTGTGCTAGGAGGAGGGATTGGGGGGGGCTTGTGCTAGGATGCTAGGAGGAGAGATTGGGGGGGGGGATTTGTGCTAGGAGGAGAGATTGGGGGGATTTGTGCTAGGAGGAGAGATTGGGAGATTTGTGCTAGGAGGAGGGCTTGGGGGTTTGTGCTAGGAGGAGGGATTGGGGGTTTGTGCTAGGAGGAGGGATTGGGGGGGGGGGCTTGTGCTAGGATGCTAGGAGGCGAGATTGGGGGGGGGATTTGTGCTAGGAGGAGGGCTTGGAGGTTTGTGCTAGGAGGAGGGATTGGGGGGGGCTTGTGCTAGGATGCTAGGAGGAGAGATTGGGGGGGGGGATTTGTGCTAGGAGGAGAGATTGGGGGGATTTGTGCTAGGAGGAGGGATGGGGGGTTTGTGCTAGGAGGAGGGGTTGGGGGGGATTTGTGCTAGGAGGAGGGATGGGGGATTTGTGCTAGGAGGAGGGGTTGGGGGGGATTTGTGCTAGGAGGAGGGATGGGGGATTTGTGCTAGGAGGAGGGATGGGGGGGGGGGGGTTGTGCTAGGAGGAGGGATGGGGGGTTTGTGCTAGGAGGAGGGGTTGGGGGGGATTTGTGCTAGGAGGAGGGATGGGGGATTTGTGCTAGGAGGAGGGATTGGGGGGGGGGGTTGTGCTAGGAGGAGGGATGGGGGGTTTGTGCTAGAAGGAGGTATTAGGGGGGTTTGTGCTAGGAAGAGGGATGGGGGGGTTGTGCTAGGAGGAGGTATTAGGGGGGGGGGGATTTGTGCTAGGAGGAGGGATTGGGGGGGGGGGGTTGTGCTAGGAGGAGGGATGGGGGGTTTGTGCTAGAAGGAGGTATTAGGGGGGTTTGTGCTAGGAAGAGGGATGGGGGGGTTGTGCTAGGAGGAGGTATTAGGGGGGGGGGGGGTTTGTGCTAGGAAGAGGGATGGGGGGTGTGCTAGGAGGAGGGATTGGGGGGATTTGTGCTAGGAGAAGGGGGCTGAAGTGGTTAAGAAGAAGCCTAAATGCACTTGCTGGGAACTTACTCCACTTTTCCTCTAAATGTGGAATTCCATGTCTGGCTGTACCTTTAACAACTCCTAAATACTTGATTGCTGAAAATTGAAATGAAGGAACCATTACAGTGAATCTCACCGCCTGATCTCCGGTGAACATAATTCATAGAAATGACGAGCTGCTCGAAGGAAAAGGGCCGGGGAACTTTATTGTATCATTATATACAGTGCCTTGCAAAAGTATTCACCCCCTCTCCTTGGCTTTTTACCTATTTTGTTACATTACAGCCTTTAGTTCAATGTTTTTTTTTTTATAATCTGAATTCTATTTGATGGATCAGAACACAATAGTCTAAGTTGGTGAAGTAAAATTAAAAAAAATATATACATAAAACAATTTTTCAGAAATAAAAAACTGATAATTGTCAGGTGCGTATGTAATCACCCCCCTTTGTTATGAAGCCCATAAAAATCTCTGGCGCAATTACCTTCAGAAGTCACATAATTAGTGAAATGATGTCCACCTGTGTGCAATCTAAGTGTCACATGACCTGTCATTACATAGACACACCTTTGTGAAAGGCCCCAGAGGCGGCAACACCTAAGCAAGAGGCACCACTAACCAAACACTGCCATGAAGACCAAGGAACTCTCCAAACAAGTAAGGGACAATGTTGTTGTTAAGTACAAGTCAGGGTTGGGTTATAAAAAAAAAAAATCCAAATCTTTGATGATCCCTAGGAGCACCATCAAATCAAATGGAACATGGCACTACAGCAAAACTGCAAAGAGACGGTTGCACACCAAAATTTAGGGACCGGGCCAGGAGGGCATTAATCAGAGAGGAGCACAGAGACCTAAGATAACCCTGGAGGAGCTGCAGAGTTCCACAGCAGAGACTGGAGTATCTGTACATAGGACCACAATAAGCCGTATGCTCCATAGAGTTGGGCTTTATGGCAGAGTGACCAGAAGAAAGACATTACTTTCAGCAAAAAACAAAATGGCGAGATACGAGTTTGCGAAAAGGCACGTGAGAGACTCACAAAATGTATAGAGGAAGGTGCTCTGGTCTGATGTATGGAGGAAGGTGATCTGGTCTGATGTATGGAGGAAGGTGATCTGGTCGGATGTATGGAGGAAGGTGATCTGGTCTGATGTATGGAGGAAGGTGATCTGGTCTGATGTACGGAGAAAGGTGATCTGGTCTGATGTACGGAGGAAGGTGATCTGGTCTGATGTACGGAGGAAGGTGATCTGCTCTGATGTATGGAGGAAGGTGATCTGGTCTGATGTATGGAGGAAGGTGATCTGGTCTGATGTACGGAGGAAGGTGATCTGGTCTGATGTACGGAGGAAGGTGATCTGGTCTGATGTATGGAGGAAGGTGATCTGGTCGGATGTATGGAGGAAGGTGATCTGGTCTGATGTATGGAGGAAGGTGATCTGGTCTGATGTATGGAGGAAGGTGATCTGGTCTGATGTACGGAGGAAGGTGATCTGGTCTGATGTACAGAGGAAGGTGATCTGCTCTGATGTACGGAGGAAGGTGATCTGCTCTGATGTATGGAGGAAGGTGATCTGCTCTGATGTATGGAGGAAGGTGATCTGGTCTGATGTATGGAGGAAGGTGATCTGGTCTGATGTGTGTAGGAAGGTGATCTGGTCTGATGTGTGTAGGAAGGTGATCTGGTCTGATGTGTGTAGGAAGGTGATCTGGTCTGATGTGTGGAGGAAGGTGATCTGGTCTGATGTATGGAGGAAGGTGATCTGGTCTGATGTATGGAGGAAGGTGATCTGGTCTGATGTATGGAGGAAGGTGATCTGGTCTGATGTATGGAGGAAGGTGATCTGGTCTGATGTATGAAGGAAGGTGATCTGGTCTGATGTGTGGAGGAAGGTGATCTGGTCTGATGTATGCAGGAAGGTGATCTGCTCTGATGTATGGAGGAAGGTGATCTGGTCTGATGTATGGAGGAAGGTGATCTGGTCTGATGTATGAAGGAAGGTGATCTGGTCTGATGTGTGGAGGAAGGTGATCTGGTCTGATGTGTGGAGGAAGGTGATCTGGTCTGATGTATGGAGGAAGGTGATCTGGTCTGATGTACGGAGGAAGGTGATCTGGTCTGATGTACGGAGAAAGGTGATCTGGTCTGATGTACGGAGGAAGGTGATCTGGTCTGATGTACGGAGGAAGGTGATCTGGTCTGATGTGTGAAGGAAGGTGATCTGGTCTGATGTGTGAAGGAAGGTGATCTGGTCTGATGTACGGAGAAAGGTGATCTGGTCTGATGTACAGAGGAAGGTGATCTGGTCTGATGTACGGAGGAAGGTGATCTGGTCTGATGTGTGAAGGAAGGTGATCTGGTCTGATGTGTGAAGGAAGGTGATCTGGTCTGATGTATGGAGGAAGGTGATCTGGTCTGATGTATGGAGGAAGGTGATCTGGTCTGATGTACGGAGGAAGGTGATCTGCTCTGATGTATGGAGGAAGGTGATCTGGTCTGATGTATGGAGGAAGGTGATCTGGTCTGATGTATGGAGGAAGGTGATCTGGTCTGATGTACGGAGGAAGGTGATCTGGTCTGATGTATGGAGGAAGGTGATCTGGTCGGATGTATGGAGGAAGGTGATCTGGTCTGATGTATGGAGGAAGGTGATCTGGTCTGATGTACGGAGGAAGGTGATCTGCTCTGATGTATGGAGGAAGGTGCTGTGGTCTGATGTATGGAGGAAGGTGATCTGCTCTGATGTATGGAGGAAGGTGATCTGCTCTGATGTATGGAGGAAGGTGATCTGGTCTGATGTATGGAGGAAGGTGATCTGCTCTGATGTATGGAGGAAGGTGTTCTGGTCGGATGTATGGAGGAAGGTGATCTGCTCTGATGTATGGAGGAAGGTGATCTGCTCTGATGTATGGAGGAAGGTGATCTGCTCTGATGTATGGAGGAAGGTGCTCTGGTCTGATGTATGGAGGAAGGTGATCTGGTCTGATGTATGGAGGAAGGTGATCTGGTCTGATGTATGGAGGAAGGTGATCTGGTCTGATGTATGGAGAAAGGGGATCTGCTCTGATGTATGGAGGAAGGTGCTCTGGTCTGATGTATGGAGGAAGGTGATCTGCTCTGATGTATGGAGGAAGGTGATCTGCTCTGATGTATGGAGGAAGGTGCTGTGGTCTGATGTATGGAGGAAGGTGATCTGCTCTGATGTATGGAGGAAGGTGATCTGCTCTGATGTATGGAGGAAGGTGATCTGCTCTGATGTATGGAGGAAGGTGATCTGGTCTGATGTATGGAGGAAGGTGCTCTGGTCTGATGTATGGAGGAAGGTGATCTGCTCTGATGTATGGAGGAAGGTGCTCTGGTCTGATGTATGGAGGAAGGTGATCTGGTCTGATGTATGGAGGAAGGTGATCTGGTCTGATGTATGGAGGAAGGTGATCTGGTCTGATGTACGGAGGAAGGTGATCTGGTCTGATGTATGGAGGAAGGTGCTCTGGTCTGATGTATGGAGGAAGGTGATCTGCTCTGATGTATGGAGGAAGGTGATCTGCTCTGATGTATGGAGGAAGGTGATCTGGTCTGATGTATGGAGGAAGGTGATCTGCTCTGATGTATGGAGGAAGGTGATCTGCTCTGATGTATGGAGGAAGGTGCTCTGGTCTGATGTATGGAGGAAGGTGCTCTGGTCTGATGTATGGAGGAAGGTGATCTGGTCTGATGTACGGAGGAAGGTGATCTGGTCTGATGTATGGAGGAAGGTGCTCTGCTCTGATGTATGGAGGAAGGTGATCTGCTCTGATGTATGGAGGAAGGTGATCTGCTCTGATGAGACTAAAATTGAACTTTTCGGCCATCAAAGAAAACGCAATGTCTGTTTTAAACCCAACACATCACCCAAAGAACACTAACCCAGCAGTCGGGACTGGGAAACTGGTCAGAGTCGAGGGAAAGATGGATGGCGCTGAATACAGGGATATTCTTGAGCAAAACCTGTAGCACTCTGTGTGTGATTTGAGGCTATGACGGAGGTTCACCTTCCAGCAGGACAATGACCCCAAACACACGGCTAGAGCAACACTTGAGTGGTTTAAGGGCAAACATGGAAATGTGTTGGAATGGCCGAGTCAAAGCCCAGACCTCAATCCAACAGAAAATCTGTGGTCAGACTTAAAGATTGCTGTTTACAAGCGCAAACCATCCAAATTGAAGGATCTGGAGCAGTTTTGCTGGAGGAGGAATGGGAATAATCCCAGTGGTGAGATGTGGGAAGACTCATAGAGACTTATCCAAAGAGACTTGGAGCTGTGATAGCCACAAAAGGCGGCTCTACAAAGTATTGACTTTAGGGGGGTGAATAGTTATGCACATTGACGTTTTCTGTTATTTGGTCCTATTTGTTGTTTACTTCACTTCAACAAAAACTTCAACAAAAATAAACATCTTCAATGTTGTGGGCGTGTTCTGTAAATTAAATGATGAAAATCCTCAAACAATCCATGTCAATTCCAGGTTGTGAGGCAACAAAACACAAAAAATGCCAAGGGGGGTGAATACTTTTGCAAAGCACTGTAGATTCATCAAGACATTTTAAAACGTTAATTTTTTAATTTTTATGAAAATAAGCTCCTGCGTCGTTCTAAATCAATGGGAGTAATAGACTGAAAGTTACAAAGTAACGTCTTTTCATCCTTTTAATAATTTAACGTCAGCTGAAAAATCCTCTTCTGCCAAGAGGTATTAAATGCTTTATATATTGGCGGTTGGATGGCTGCGGTAAGGGTTTCTGTCGGATTATGGTGACGGGCGAGCCACCCATTAAAGGTCAGCGCTGTCATGATATTTTTGTGGGGCCGGGAAGAGGTCGGAATGAGGCTATGGAAGGGTTTTCGGCACCCATTCTTATGTATTCTGAAGCTGATTGGGTTTTCAAGCTTAACAATATTAGAAGTGTTGGATGAGGTGTGAAGAAGTTTGTTGCTTGTTCAGTGGGCAGAGGTGCCCCATTATCATGTAATGTCTGACGGACCTCGTTCGACGTCATTCCGCTCTCCTGATTTAATCCCCAACAATGTAATCTCCACCTGCGCTCATGGAAGGTTGCTTGTATCTACTCTACAGGGCTTCTGCAACCTCAACACATGAAAGTTATTTTCTTTTTGAGTTTTATGGAGAAACTATTTTGAGATATTGTTGTATGTGAGTCGTTCGCTACACCAGATGTTACCAAATGGTGGACCATGGTCCAGACGTGGACCGACTGACAGTCCTGTCCGGACCGTGGCCGCAGCACTTAGCAGCCTACTTGGATTCCTTTTCTCTATGTACTTGTCTGTTAAACTCACAGCAGGGCAGAGGGCAGGTCTTCATGGAGGGAGCTGCATACATTTTCAAATTAACAAGCAGGTGATGGGTTGCTAGAGGCAGTCCTAGCAACCACTGATACCAATGATGGGGCACTATTCCACCCACTGATACCAATGATGGGGCACTATTCCTTCCACTGATATCAATAATGGGGCACTATTCCTCCCACTGACACCAATGATGGGGTACTATTCCTCCCACTGACAGCAATAATGGGGCATTATTCTTCCCACTGACACCAATAATGCGGCACTATTATTTCAACTGACAGCAATGATAGGATGCTATTCCTCCCACTGATACCAATGATGGGGTACTATTCCTCCCACTGATACCAATGATAGGGCACTATTCCTCCCAATGACACCAATGATGGGGTACTATTCCTCCCACTGACAGCAATAATGGGGCATTATTCTTCCCACTGACACCAATAATGCGGCACTATTATTTCAACTGACAGCAATGATAGGATGCTATTCCTTCCACTGATACCAATGATGGGGTACTATTCCTCCCACTGATACCAATGATAGGGCACTATTCCTCCCAATGACACCAATGATGGGGCACTATTCCTCCCACTGATACCAATGATGGGGTACTATTCCTTCCACTGATACCAATGATGGGGTACTATTCCTCCCACTGATACCAATGATGGGGCACTATTCCTCCCACTGATACCAATGATGGGGTACTATTCCTCCCACTGATACCAATGATGGGGCACTATTCCTCCCACTGATACCAATGATGGGGTACTATTCCTCCCACTGATACCAATGATGGGGCACTATTCCTCCCAATGACACCAATGATGGGGCACTATTCCACCCACTGATACCAATGATAGGGCACTATTCCTTCCACTGATACCAATGATGGGGTACTATTCCTCCCACTGATACCAATGATGGGGCACTATTCCTCCCAATGATACCAATGATGGGGCACTATTCCTTTCACTGATACCAATAATGGGGCACTATTCCACCGACTGATACCAATGATAGGGCACTATTCCTTCCACTGATACTAACGATGGGGCACTATTCCTTCCACTAATACCAATAACGGGGCACTATTCCTTTCACTGATACCATTGATGGGGCACTATTCCTTCCACTGATACCAATGATGGGGCACTATTCCTCTCACTGATACTAATGGTGGGGTACTTTTCCTTCCACTGATACCAATAATGGGGCACTATTCCTTCCCCTGATACCGATGATAGGGCACTATTCCTCCCACTGATACCAATGATGGGGCACTATTCCTTTCACTGATACAATGATGGGGCACTATTCCCCCCACAGATACCAATGATGGGGCACTATTCCCCCCACAGATACCAATGATGGGGCACTATTCCTCCCAATGACACCAATAATGGGGCACTATTCCTCTCACTAATACCAATGAATGGGGCACAAAGCACACATTCGCCTTTACGCACAAGCACGGGAGGACGGGGCACTTTACTTTTTTTTATTAATTCCTTAGATTTTTACCCATTTTTTTAATATACAAGCTCACTAACAAATAAGCATGTACAATGTATGCAATGAGTTTACTAAACATCTACCGAACTTGGTTCTTTGTTGTGATGGAGTCTTCTCCCAGGATCCTCCAGACTGTTTATTTTCCGAAGTCCTGCCAACGACTGTTTTCTTTGTCTCTGGCCACATGGCTTGTTCAAGTCCTTTCCCCTCCCCCCCACTTAATGTACATCATTTCCTGTCCTGAGTTCATGAACCAGCCCAACAAGTTAACTTGCATATCAGCAGGAGAGGCCTAGCTTCCAAAAACAACACACGTCTGAAAAATGTTTTTCCATATTTGTGCCATACAAAAATCACATCGTGGCAACACACTGGTGCTTGTATGATTGGCGGAGCATCAAAGGGCATTTGAATGGGCTGGAGGTTTTCCTGCAGGAAAAAGGTTCCCACTCCTTTTTTTAAAACTCGGCCTCATTGCAAACCGCATGGTGCCAATGCGCGTGGGAAACGGCACTTCGTTTTTGAGTATGTGGAGGTGTCATTGAGGCCTCATGCCCACTGAGTGTTAACAATGCTGCTTTTAGGGGCCTTAAATTTTTTTTTTTAAAGTCAGCAGCTACAAACACTGTAGCTGCTGACTTTTAATAAGGACACTTACCTGTCCAGGGAGTCCACGATGTCGCCCCCCCCCCCCCCGAGGCCGATACATCCCTCGTATCGTGTCCCTGGCACCGCCATCCTCACTAAGGGAAACAGGCAGTGGAGCCTTGCAGCGTCACTGCCCGTTTCCTACTGCGCATGCGCGAGTCACGCAACGCTTTGTGAATGGACCCCGTTGTCTTTTGGGGGACACACATGACCCAGGAGGCAATGGGGCCGTTCGCTGAACAGGAGGAATAGGAAGAGGCAGATTAGGAAGACTGCCTGGCAACAGGGGTTTTCGTTCAAATTTTTTTTTTTCATTTTTTTTTTAAAGAATATTAAAGAATATTAATGCTATTTTTCTTTTTCGGGTGGCCCTCCACTTTATAAACATTTTTTTTGTTAGAAAATTACTTTGAACCCCCAAACATTATACTTTTTTTTCCCCCTAACACTCTAGAGAATAAAATGGTCGGTCATTGCAATACTGTTTGTCACACCGTATTTGCGCAGCGGTCTTACAAGCGCACTTTTTGTTTGGAAAATATTCACCTTTTTAAATGAAAAAAAATAAGACAACAGTAAAGTTAGCCCAATTATTTTTTTTATATTGTGAAAGATAATGTTACACCGAGTAAATTGATACCCAACATGTCATGCTTTAAAATTGCGCCCCGCTCGTGGAATGGCGCCAAACTTTTACCGTTAAAAATCTCCATAGGCGACGCTTAAAAAATTCTACAGGCTGCATGTTTTGAGCTACAGAGGAGGGCTAGAGCTAGAATTATTGCTCTCACTCTATCGATCGCAGCGATAGCTCACATGTGTGGTTAGAACACCATTTTCATATACGGCGCTACTCACGTATGTGTTCGTTTCTGCACGTGAGCTCGTCGGGACGGGGCGCTTTAACCAGTTGCCGACCGCCGCACGCCGATGTACGTCGGTACAATGGCACGGGCAGGCATAAGGACATACATGTACGTCCCTTGCCTCCCGCGGGTCGGGGGCCCGATCGGGCCCCCGCCCGGTGCCTGCGGCGGTCGGTATTCGTTCGGGAGCGATCCCGGACGAGGGGACGGCCATTCATTCATGGCCACCCCCTCGCGATCGCTCCCGACGAATAGAAATCCCCGGTGACATCACTTCCTCTCCTGTAATGTAAACACAGGAGAGGAAGTGATGTATTCTCTCCTCCGTGTCGGTATTTTTCGTTCCGACACGGAGGAGAGAGGATCAGTAAGTTGCACCGACACTCACACACACAGTAGAACATGCCAGGCACACTCACACCCCCCCTTTACCCCCCGATCACCCCCCCAATTACCCCTGCCCCCCAGTCACAGTGACACCAATGTCATTTTTTTTTTTTTTTTTTTTGCATTGGTGTCATTTGTGACTGTAATAACTGTTAGGGCAGTTAGAGTTAGCCCCCTTTAGTTCTAATGTACCCCCCTAACCCCCCCAATAAAGGTTTAACCCCGTGATCACCCCCCGTCGCCAGTGTCACTAAGGCTGGGTTCACATTGCAGCGGTTTATGAGAACGAATGTGATTCGCACCGCACTGCAGTGCAAATCACATCCGATCTCTGTGCGATTCGAGTTCTGCCATTCGCCGCACCCGCCGCACCCGCCACACCCGCCGCACCCGCCGCAAATTCGCACGGGACCCTTTTTTTGGCCCGCAGCAGAATCGGATCGCATGGGTGTTCACACCATGCGATCCGAGTTTGCAGATCGCACTGCGATATGCGAACTGATCTGGGGGTGTCAGTAACATTTCACTGACACTCCCAGCAGTTCGCATAGGGCAGTGTGAACTGCCGCCGGGAGGCATGCGATGCGGGAACCCGCCGCGGATTCGCGGCGTTTCCGCATCGCTCCAGTGTGAACCCAGCCTAATAAGCGATCATTTTTCTGATCGCCGTATTAGTGTCACAGGTGACGCTAGTTAGGCAGGTAGGTATTTAGGTTCGCCGCAGCTTTTTATAGCGCCAGGGACCCCCATATACTACCGCATAAAGCCCCCTGATTGCCCCCTAGTTAACCCTTTCACCAGTGATCACCATATAACTGTTACAGGTGACGCTGGTTGGTTAGTTATTTTTTTATAGTTTCAGGGCACCCGCCATTTATTACCTAATAAAGGTTTAACCCCCTGATCACCCGGCGGGTGTCATTTGTGACTAATAACTGTTAGGGCAGTTAGGGTTAGCCCCCTTTAGTTCTAAGGTACCCCCCTAACCCCCCCAATAAAGGTTTAACCCCGTGATCACCCCCCGTCGCCAGTGTCACTAAGGCTGGGTTCACATTGCAGCGGTTTATGAGAACGGATGTGATTCGCACCGCACTGCAGTGCAAATCACATCCGATCTCTGTGCGATTCGAGTTCAGCCATTCGCCGCACCCGCCGCACCCGCCGCAAATTCGCACGGGACCCTTTTTTTGGCCCGCAGCAGAATCGGATCGCATGGGTGTTCACACCATGCGATCCGAGTTTGCAGATCGCACTGCGATATGCGAACTGATCTGGGGGTGTCAGTAACATTTCACTGACACTCCCAGCAGTTCGCATAGGGCAGTGTGAACTGCCGCCGGGAGGCATGCGATGCGGGAACCCGCCGCGCATTCGTGGCGTTCCCGCATCGCTCCAGTGTGAACCCAGCCTAATAAGCGATCGTTTTTCTGATCGCTGTATTAGTGTCACAGGTGACGCTAGTTAGGCAGGTAGGTATTTAGGTTCGCTGCAGCTTTTTATAGCGCCAGGGACCCCCATATACTACCGCATAAAGCCCCCTAATTGCCCCCTAGTTAACCCTTTCACCAGTGATCACCATATAACTGTTACAGGTGACGCTGGTTGGTTAGTTATTTTTTTATAGTTTCAGGGCACCCGCCATTTATTACCTAGTCTCACTAGTGTACCCCTAAATTTAGGGGTGTCTACTTTCCAAAATGGGGTCATTTGGGGGGGGTTTGTGCCATCTTGGCATTTTATGGCCTTCAAAACTGTAACGCCCTTAGAAAGCCTGAAGGCGGTGCTTGGTTTTCGGGGCCCCGTACGCGGCTAGGCTCCCAAAAAGTCCCACATATGTGGTATCCCCATACTCAGGAGAAGCAGCAGAATTTATTTTGGGGTGTCATTTCACATATGCCCATGGCATGCGTGAGCAATATATCATTTAGTGACAACTTTGTGAAAAAAAAAAAAAAAAAAAAAAAGTTTGTAATTTTCCCGCAACTTGTGGCAAAATATAAAATATTCCATGGACTCAACATGCCTCTCAGCAAATAGCTTGGGGTGTCTACTTTCTAAAATGGGGTCATTTGTGGGGGTTTTGTGCCATCTTGGCATTTTATGGCCTTCAAAACTGTAATAGGTAGTGAGGAGTAGTGATGGCCGAACGGTTCGCCCGGCGGTCGTTTCGCGGCGAATTTCCGACATTCGCGGTCCGCACGTTCGAACGCCTTTTTCCGTCGTTCGCCGCGGCGGACTTACGTGTTTAATGTATACAAGAACTTTAACCTTTGGTGACACGTTTATCATGTGATACAGGACAGCCAATTGAGACATGACAGCACATGGACACTTGTACATTCCCCCTAACCTATAAATACACCCGATCCGGTGGCCATTTTACATTCTTTCTTCTGTTACGATAGGGACAGGTTCCTGTGTGGAGTAGGGAGAGATAAACCACTAGCTATTTGGTACACAAAAGTTCTTTTCAGGACTGGTATAGGTGTTAGGTGTTGATAGGTTTGCTGTGCTGCTGATTCTTGCAGCAGCCTGAGTGTCTTTTGTTAGTTTAGAGAAAGGGAAAGGACGGTGTATGCTACAGGGACAGCCAGATTAGTCTTTCATCATCATCATCATCATCATCATCATTAGCTGTTACTATCAAGGTCCACAAAAGAGCTGTTCCAGTAACCACTAATCGTTCTCTTTTTTTGCCAATTTGTATAGGGACAGGAAGGAAGCAGTGTTGTCAGGCAGTGAGGGTAATTTTAAAGACTTGCTGTTATTATTAGTTCCACAAAGGTTCTTTTCAGGACTGGTATCAGTGGTACAGTAATAGGCTTGTACATGTATAATATTCTTTCTTCCAAATATAGAAAGGATATTATACTTGACTGCTGCCCTTCTGCTGCAGTCTGCTAAACATTCACAACTCACTTGTTCCACAAAAGTTCTTATAAGGACTGGTAACTTGGTATAGGGTGCTACGGTACATAGGCTTGAGTGCGGTACAGTCTGCTGTTCTGTAAGGACCGCTATCGGTCCACAATAGATAGGGTTGACGTGCACCACTGCTGACCGCTGCCCTATACTGCAGCAGTCCTTCAGCGGTATAGGGACTGACGTACAGTCTGCTAATCACTAACACACAACCTGCTTGTTCCACAAAAGTTCTTATAAGGACTGGTAACTTGGTATAGGGTGCTACGGTACATAGGCTTGAGTGCGGTACAGTCTGCTGTTCTGTAAGGACCGCTATCGGTCCACAATAGATAGGGTTGACGTGCACCACTGCTGACCGCTGCCCTATACTGCAGCAGTCCTTCAGCGGTATAGGGACTGACGTACAGTCTGCTAAACACTAATACACAACCTGCTTGGTCCACAAAAGTTCTTATAAGGACTGGTAACTTGGTATAGGGTGCTACGGTACATAGGCTTGAGTGCGGTACAGTCTGCTGTTCTGTAAGGACCGCTATCGGTCCACAATAGATAGGGTTGACGTGCACCACTGCTGACCGCTGCCCTATACTGCAGCAGTCCTTCAGCGGTATAGGGACTGACGTACAGTCTGCTAAACACTAATACACAACCTGCTTGGTCCACAAAAGTTCTTATAAGGACTGGTAACTTGGTATAGGGTGCTACGGTACATAGGCTTGAGTGCGGTACAGTCTGCTGTTCTGTAAGGACCGCTATCGGTCCACAATAGATAGGGTTGACGTGCACCACTGCTGACCGCTCACCTATACTGCAGCAGTCCTTCAGCGGTATAGGGACTGACGTACAGTCTGCTAATCACTAACACACAACCTGCTTGTTCCACAAAAGTTCTTATAAGGACTGGTAACTTGGTATAGGGTGCTACGGTACATAGGCTTGAGTGCGGTACAGTCTGCTGTTCTGTAAGGACCGCTATCGGTCCACAATAGATAGGGTTGACGTGCACCACTGCTGACCGCTGCCCTATACTGCAGCAGTCCTTCAGCGGTATAGGGACTGACGTACAGTCTGCTAATCACTAACACACAACCTGCTTGTTCCACAAAAGTTCTTATAAGGACTGGTAACTTGGTATAGGGTGCTACGGTACATAGGCTTGAGTGCGGTACAGTCTGCTGTTCTGTAAGGACCGCTATCGGTCCACAATAGATAGGGTTGACGTGCACCACTGCTGACCGCTGCCCTATACTGCAGCAGTCCTTCAGCGGTATAGGGACTGACGTACAGTCTGCTAAACACTAATACACAACCTGCTTGGTCCACAAAAGTTCTTATAAGGACTGGTAACTTGGTATAGGGTGCTACGGTACATAGGCTTGAGTGCGGTACAGTCTGCTGTTCTGTAAGGACCGCTATAGGTCCACAATAGATAGGGTTGACGTGCACCACTGCTGACCGCTCACCTATACTGCAGCAGTCCTTCAGCGGTATAGGGACTGACGTACAGTCTGCTAATCACTAACACACAACCTGCTTGTTCCACAAAAGTTCTTATAAGGACTGGTAACTTGGTATAGGGTGCTACGGTACATAGGCTTGAGTGCGGTACAGTCTGCTGTTCTGTAAGGACCGCTATCGGTCCACAATAGATAGGGTTGACGTGCACCACTGCTGACCGCTGCCCTATACTGCAGCAGTCCTTCAGCGGTATAGGGACTGACGTACAGTCTGCTAAACACTAATACACAACCTGCTTGGTCCACAAAAGTTCTTATAAGGACTGGTAACTTGGTATAGGGTGCTACGGTACATAGGCTTGAGTGCGGTACAGTCTGCTGTTCTGTAAGGACCGCTATCGGTCCACAATAGATAGGGTTGACGTGCACCACTGCTGACCGCTGCCCTATACTGCAGCAGTCCTTCAGCGGTATAGGGACTGACGTACAGTCTGCTAAACACTAATACACAACCTGCTTGGTCCACAAAAGTTCTTATAAGGACTGGTAACTTGGTATAGGGTGCTACGGTACATAGGCTTGAGTGCGGTACAGTCTGCTGTTCTGTAAGGACCGCTATCGGTCCACAATAGATAGGGTTGACGTGCACCACTGCTGACCGCTGCCCTATACTGCAGCAGTCCTTCAGCGGTATAGGGACTGACGTACAGTCTGCTAATCACTAACACACAACCTGCTTGTTCCACAAAAGTTCTTATAAGGACTGGTAACTTGGTATAGGGTGCTACGGTACATAGGCTTGAGTGCGGTACAGTCTGCTGTTCTGTAAGGACCGCTATCGGTCCACAATAGATAGGGTTGACGTGCACCACTGCTGACCGCTGCCCTATACTGCAGCAGTCCTTCAGCGGTATAGGGACTGACGTACAGTCTGCTAAACACTAATACACAACCTGCTTGGTCCACAAAAGTTCTTATAAGGACTGGTAACTTGGTATAGGGTGCTACGGTACATAGGCTTGAGTGCGGTACAGTCTGCTGTTCTGTAAGGACCGCTATAGGTCCACAATAGATAGGGTTGACGTGCACCACTGCTGACCGCTCACCTATACTGCAGCAGTCCTTCAGCGGTATAGGGACTGACGTACAGTCTGCTAATCACTAACACACAACCTGCTTGTTCCACAAAAGTTCTTATAAGGACTGGTAACTTGGTATAGGGTGCTACGGTACATAGGCTTGAGTGCGGTACAGTCTGCTGTTCTGTAAGGACCGCTATCGGTCCACAATAGATAGGGTTGACGTGCACCACTGCTGACCGCTGCCCTATACTGCAGCAGTCCTTCAGCGGTATAGGGACTGACGTACAGTCTGCTAAACACTAATACACAACCTGCTTGGTCCACAAAAGTTCTTATAAGGACTGGTAACTTGGTATAGGGTGCTACGGTACATAGGCTTGAGTGCGGTACAGTCTGCTGTTCTGTAAGGACCGCTATCGGTCCACAATAGATAGGGTTGACGTGCACCACTGCTGACCGCTCACCTATACTGCAGCAGTCCTTCAGCGGTATAGGGACTGACGTACAGTCTGCTAATCACTAACACACAACCTGCTTGTTCCACAAAAGTTCTTATAAGGACTGGTAACTTGGTATAGGGTGCTACGGTACATAGGCTTGAGTGCGGTACAGTCTGCTGTTCTGTAAGGACCGCTATCGGTCCACAATAGATAGGGTTGACGTGCACCACTGCTGACCGCTGCCCTATACTGCAGCAGTCCTTCAGCGGTATAGGGACTGACGTACAGTCTGCTAAACACTAATACACAACCTGCTTGTTCCACAAAAGTTCTTATAAGGACTGGTAACTTGGTATAGGGTGCTACGGTACATAGGCTTGAGTGCGGTACAGTCTGCTGTTCTGTAAGGACCGCTATCGGTCCACAATAGATAGGGTTGACGTGCACCACTGCTGACCGCTCACCTATACTGCAGCAGTCCTTCAGCGGTATAGGGACTGACGTACAGTCTGCTAATCACTAACACACAACCTGCTTGTTCCACAAAAGTTCTTATAAGGACTGGTAACTTGGTATAGGGTGCTACGGTACATAGGCTTGAGTGCGGTACAGTCTGCTGTTCTGTAAGGACCGCTATCGGTCCACAATAGATAGGGTTGACGTGCACCACTGCTGACCGCTGCCCTATACTGCAGCAGTCCTTCAGCGGTATAGGGACTGACGTACAGTCTGCTAAACACTAATACACAACCTGCTTGGTCCACAAAAGTTCTTATAAGGACTGGTAACTTGGTATAGGGTGCTACGGTACATAGGCTTGAGTGCGGTACAGTCTGCTGTTCTGTAAGGACCGCTATAGGTCCACAATAGATAGGGTTGACGTGCACCACTGCTGACCGCTCACCTATACTGCAGCAGTCCTTCAGCGGTATAGGGACTAAGAGTTTTGTCACAGGGTCATTTAAAAAATGACATGCAGAGGAAGAGGCAGGCCCTTCCGCAGGGGTGGTAGGGGTAGGGCAGGAGCAACAGGCTTGAGCCAAAGTGGGAAGTTGCAGAAGGTGCGTTCAATTACTTTAAAGGATGCACCAGACTTGGTTGAGTGGCTCGCTCAGCCTTACTCTTCTGCACCCTCCTCATCCTCTCGATCTGCACCCTCTTCTTCACTCTCTGCTATGTGCACCCCCAAAGACACTACCACCAACAACACGACCACCACCACCACCACCACCACCACATACCTTCCGCTTGAGTCACTGGAATTATTTTCCGATCCATATCAAGAGGACATTTCTGATGCGCAGCCACTCTTGGTATTGGATCAGGAAGAGGAGGTAGCAACAAGCGCTACTCAGCAGTCTGACGCCAGTACCCAGATCAGCCCAAGGAGGAGGTTGGTCCCCGGTGTTGCTGCCTACTCCGAGATCTCTACTTATAGCGGTGGGGAAGGTGACGTTGATGATGACGTGTCTAGTGATGTCACGTGGGTGCCCACAAGAGAGGAAGAGGAGGGGAGTTCAGAGGGAGATATGGACCAGCAGATAGGGAGGAGAAGCAGCAATGACTTACATTGCACAGCAGGGACAAAGCAGACTGCAAATGTATCAGGAGCGAGTCATCGACCATGTACGGTCACATCTGGCGCTCCCAGGACACCGGCACATGGCTCCGCAGTGTGGGCTTTTTTTAACGTGTCCGCTGCTGACAATAGCGTTGCCATCTGCAATCTTTGCAGTCAACGCGTTAGTCGCGGTAAGCCCAATACTCACCTAGGGACGACCGCCTTAAGAAGGCACATGAGCAGCCATCACCGAGCCCAGTGGGAGCAACGGAACACACAAAGCCACACTGCAGGCTCTCACCGTCCAGCCTCGTCTTCTACTTCTCCTTCTCCTCTCTCCTCACAATTGTCCTCCACTCCACCTTCCATCACGCCAAGCTCACATTTTTCTGCAAAAAGGCAGGCTTCCGTGGGCCTAATGTTTGAGCGTAAAAAAATGATGATGCCGGATAACCCTCTTGCCCAACGGTTGGCGGCTGGCTTGTCAGAACTCATAGCCCGCCAACTACTGCCATATAAACTGGTGGACTCGGAGGCCTTTCGCAAATTTGTGGCCATTGGAACACCACAATGGAAGGTCCCAGGAAGGAAGTATTTCTCAGAGAAGGGCATCCCAGAGCTATATGGCCATGTTCAGCGGCAAGTGAATGTATCTCTGGCACACAGTGTCGGTGCCAAGATACATCTGACCACAGACACGTGGTCTAGCAAACACGGGCAGGGAAGGTATATCAGTTTTACTGCCCACTGGGTGAACCTTCTGACGGCCGTCAAGCATGTAACCCGTGGCACCCGTGTAGATTTGGTTTTACCGCCACGGATTGCATGCAGGCCTGACTCTTCTTCTCCTCCTCCTACTCCATCCTCCTCCCTCTCCTCCTCAGCTGCCTCCTCCTTTTCCGCTGCTAGCGTCTCTTCCACTGCACCGCCCAAGCTCCCCAGAACCTATTCCACATGCCAGGTGAGACGTTGCCATGCCGTGCTGCGTCTGTTGTGCCTGGAAGCAAAGAGCCACACTGGCCCGGCACTCCTTTCAGCTTTGCGTTCACAGGCAGATGAGTGGCTAACACCGCTCAATTTGACAGTTGGTAAAGTGGTGTGTGACAACGGTGCCAATCTGCTTAGCGCATTGAAACAGGGCAAAATCACGCACGTGCCGTGCATGGCACACGTCTTAAACTTGGTCGTGCAGCGATTCCTTGTCAAATACCCTGGGGTCCAGGACATCTTGCGGCAGGCAAGGAAAATCTCGGCCCATTTCAGAAGATCTTACACGGCCATGGCTCGCCTTGCTGACATTCAGCGGCGACACCATCTGCCGGTCAGACGTCTTATTTGCGATTGCCCGACGCGATGGAACTCAACCTTCTATATGCTTGATAGGCTGCTCCAGCAGAAACGTGCAGTTAACGTCTACCTGTATGAACTCTGCGAAAGAAACGGTTCTGGGGAGCTGGGTTTTTTTTCACCGCGCCAGTGGCTGCTCATGCGCGACACATGCAGACTTCTGCGGCCATTTGAGGAGATCACCAAACTGGTCAGTCGCAGCCATGGCGCCATCAGTGACATGGTACCTTATGCCTTCTTTCTGGAGCGTGCATTGCGTCGTGTCATTGATCAGGCTGTGGAGGAGCAGGAGCGGGAAGATGAGGAAGTCGCAATGCTGGATGAATTCCCAGGGGGGGCTACTCTATCTGAGACAAGTCAACAACAGGAGTCTGATGAGGAGTCAGAGGAGGATGGTGCCGGGGCGGATGAGCAGGAGCAAGAAGAGCATGCTTTAAACCTTTCTGGGATCCCTGTTGTGCGAGGATGGGGAGAGGAGAATGAAGAGGACGACATTATCCTGGATGATGAGCAGGAGCCAGGCCACCACACCGCTTCCACTTTAGTGCAAATGGGGGCCTTCATGCTCCAGTGTTTTAATAGGGACCCCCGTATAAAAAGCATGAGGGTCAAGGACCAGTACTGGGTGGCAACGTACTTAGACCCCCGGTACAAACACAAAATGGCGGAAATGTTACCGCCGTCGCAGAGGGCTGTCAGAATGCAGCACTTCCAGGCCTTGCTTCGAGAAATGCTGCATTCTGCTTTTGCGTGCGCTGGCAGAGGAGCAATTCCCACTCCCAGAGAAGGATTTGCGGGTACCAATCCAACAGCGCCTGCAAGAAGAGGCCGGTTTGAAGATGTGTTGGTGACTTCGGATATGAGGTCATTCTTTCAGCCGACCCATCGACAGGTGTCATCCGGATCCAGCATCAGGGAACGCCTAGACCGTCAGGTGTCCGACTACATTGGGTTAACGGCCGATGTGGACGCTCTGAGGAGTGATGAACCCCTAGACTACTGGGTGGGCAGGCTTGACCTCTGGCCAGAGCTTGCCCAATTTGCAATCGAACTGTTGGCTTGCCCCTCATCCAGTGTCCTGTCCGAAAGGACGTTCAGCGCAGCAGGGGGGATTGTGACCGATAAGCGTACTCGCCTAGCTCACCACAGTGTTAACTACCTCACATTTCTAAAAATGAATGAGGCATGGATCTCGGAGGAATTCAACACATGTGACCAGTAGACCATGTATATGTCTATAAACTATTTTTTTAATCAAGCACACAGACCTTCTTAATTCATTTGGCTCACTTCCTTGACCCAAAAAAGCACACCGTACTATATGCCCCTACCCTCCTCTTTGAAGAGGTTGAGCGGTGTCATATTTCTACTGGGGCTGCTTATGATATCCCTGTGCTGTGCTGACTTCCTCCTGGGGGTTCTTATTATGAAGGGATCACACTATCCCTGTGCTGTGCTGACTTCCTCCTGGGGGTTCTTATTATGAGGGGATCACACCATCCCTGTGCTGTGCTGACTTCCTCCTGGGGCTGCTTACGGTGCTGCTGTCAGTGCTGTATGTCACGGTGCTGCTGTCAGCGCTGTATGTCACGGTGCTGCTGTCAGCGCTGTATGTCACGGTGCTGCTGTCAGCGCTGTATGTCACGGTGCTGCTGTCAGCGCTGTATGTCACGGTGCTGCTGTCAGCGCTGTATGTCACGGTGCTGCTGTCAGCGCTGTATGTCACGGTGCTGCTGTCAGCGCTGTATGTCACGGTGCTGCTGTCAGCGCTGTATGTCACGGTGCTGCTGTCAGCGCTGTATGTCACGGTGCTGCTGTCAGCGCTGTATGTCACGGTGCTGCTGTCAGCGCTGTATGTCACGGTGCTGCTGTCAGTGCTCTGTATTACGGTGCTGCTGTCAGATGCCTCTATCACGGTGCATGTGTCATTCCGGTATGTCACGCTGCTGGTGATCATCTCCTGCACCCTCTTCTTTGCCTACCCTGGTCCCTGACCTTCCCTCTCCTCCATTGCCTTCATTAGCTCCATAGTCCTGAATTGTTAGAACAATTTCCCAAATAAAATAAAAATGCTTGTAGTTATCGATCCCAAATTCACCTCATACATGTATTATGTCATTGTCCAGATGGTGGGACTACGTTTTACCCCCTAATAATTACCACGTGGCCGCAAATTCGACATGAAGGTTTGCAAAGTTCGCCTCCCATTGAAGTCAATGGGGCCCGCGGCGAACGTTCGGTTTCGCGAACGTTTGGGTCCGTTCGCATTTCGCGTTCGCGAAACGTCCCGTCGGAAGTTCGTCCATCACTAGTGAGGAGTGAAATCAAAAAATTACGCCCTTAGAAAGCCTGAAGGCGGTGCTTGGTTTTCGGGGCCCCGTACGCGGCTAGGCTCCCAAAAAGTCCCACATATGTGGTATCCCCGTACTCAGGAGAAGCAGCAGAATTTATTTTGGGGTGTCATTTCACATATGCCCATGGCATGCATGAGCAATATATCATTTAGTGACAACTTTGTTAAAAAAAAAATAAAAAAATAAAAGTTTGTAATTTTCCCGCAACTTGTGGCAAAATATAAAATATTCCATGAACTCAACATGCCTCTCAGCAAATAGCTTGGGGTGTCTACTTTCTAAAATGGGGTCATTTGTGGGGGTTTTGTGCCATCTTGGCATTTTATGGCCTTCAAAACTGTAATAGGTAGTGAGAAGTGAACTCAAAAATTTACGCCCTTAGAAAGCCTGAAGGCGGTGCTTGGTTTTCGGGGCCCCGTACGCGGCTAGGCTCCCAAAAAGTCCCACATATGTGGTATCCCCATACTCAGGAGAAGCAGCAGAATTTATTTTGGGGTGTCATTTCACATACGCCCATAGCATGTGTGAGCAATATATCATTTAGTGACAACTTTGTGTAAAAAAAAAAAAAATTTTTTTTTTTGTCATTATTCAATCGCTTGAGGCAAAAAAATAAAATATTCAATGGGCTCAACATGCCTCTTATCAATTTCCTTAGGGGGTCTACTTTCCAAAATGGGGTCATTTGGGGGGGTTTTGTACTGCCCTGCCATTTTAGCACCTCAAGAAATGAGATAGGCAGTCGTAAACTAAAAGCTGCGTAAATTCCAGAAAACGTACCTTAGTTTGTAGATGTGACAACTTTTGCGCAAACCAATAAATATACAATTATTGACTTTTTTTTTACCAAAGACATGTGGCTGAATACATTTTGGCCTAAATGTATGACTAAAATTGAGTTTATTGGATTTTTCTAATAACAAAAAGTAGAAAATATCATTTTTTTTCAAAATTTGCGGTCTTTTTACGTTTATATCGCAAAAAATAAAAATCGCAGAGGCAATCAAATACCATCAAAAGAAAGCTCTATTTGTGGGAAGAAAAGGACGCAAATTTTGTTTGGGTACAACATTGCATGACCGCGCAATTACCAGTTAAAGCAGCGCAGTGCCAAAGTGTAAAAAGACCTCTGGTCATTTACCAGCAAAATGGTCCGGTCTGAAAGTGGTTAAAAAAATGTTTTTTTTTATTTATTTTACTTTATTTTAAAGATTTTAAAACATTTTTTTTTATTTTTTTTAAACATAAATACATTTGGGTCACTTTTATTCCTATTACAAGGAATGTAAACATCATCCCTTGTAATAGAAAAAAGCATGACAGGTCCTCTTAAATATGAGATCTGGGGGGGGGGGTCAAAAAGTCCTCACATCTCATATTTACACTAAAATGCAAAAAAAAAAAAAAATTGTCATTTGAAAAAAATGACAACAAAAAAAAGTCCCTTTAAGAGCCCTGCTATGGTATGAAGACGGGTGGGGGCCATCTTAGTCTCACTTGTATCCATACCAAGGAAGGAGAAGGACCCGATCACCTCCGCCGCTACCGTCAGCTCCGGTAAGCAGCAGAGAGTGCGGGAGAGTGGAGAGTTACAATATGCCCGGCAACACCTTGACACGCCTCACTGGGCGCAAGTGGTTACCCTCGTACTATTTCTTTACAACATGGCATTTTGTGTTGCTGTATGCGGGTGCGGGAATGTGAGCAATTTACGTACCATCCTGCACCCGCACCAATGCTAATCAAGCCTTAGTGATCAGTGGAGGCCAGTCCATTAGGGGTGCACGCCTCCCCCCCTTTGCCATGTGTCTGGCTCCCTGATTTACATGTGGGGCACCGGATGCATGGATTCCAATGGGGGGGGGGGGGGTTTGATTAGAGCCAGAGGCTTCAAAAAAAGGTGGGCTCGGAGCGCAGAGCCCACCCAGTTGTGTGAATATTCGCTATTTTCACACCGAATCTCCTCCCGGCCAATCAGGAGGCGGGTCATGAGTTTCTCGATAGGCCAATAGGATGGCTTCTCCTTTTGGCCAATCAGGAGGAGACATACGCAGTAAGTGGGCTTAGCACTATATGACCATATAGTGTGACCAAATCGGCATATTTTTTGAATATGTTCAGGTGCTTTTAAATAGCCTTGCCGGGTTTAAATGTCATTTTTGGATGTGTGCGCTGTAATCTGTTTTGTAATGTTTTTTGGTCTTATGGGAGCACCATTTTGAATGCATTTTTAGGGTGTGCCCCCCCAAGTATGATTTTGTATGTACGGCTGAGTAGGCACGCGGGGGAGACACATCCCGGGACACAGAGAGATTGCGGGGGGGGGGGGGGGGGGAGCAGAGGGTGAGTGAGCTGGTGGCAGGGGGGGGCGGGTGTTGGACAGGGGTGTGGGTGTGGTGCGTAGGGTTGCCACCTGGATTTACCCAGTCTGGGTCTTGAATCACATGTCCGGGTTTCAGGCAAACTGAAACCCAGACACAGTGTTCAGACTGGGCTGTGGCTCCTCAAGTAACCACAATAGTCACAAACAAACCTGTTGCCGTCTGGAAGCTGCGGGCAGCTGTCTGAGGGCAGGTTGAGCATCACTGAGGGGGGCAGGGCAATAATGTCAGCAAGAGCAATTTGTCCACACCCACTGTTCGCTACGGCACGCTATGCGCACTGCCAGGCCCGTCTTTAGTATTGATTGGACCCTGGGCAAACATTTTCTTGGGCCCTCTCGGATCCACTTATCAACAATTTGCGAGCAATGTGGGCTTAAGGGAAAGCTGCCTTGGGCCCCACAACAATAACTGGGCCGGGGCAGCTACCCCTTTTGCCCCTGTGTTAAAGACAGCTCTACGCACCGCATTATTACTCTCCTTGGGGGCACCCAAAGGTGTCCCAGGCCACTAAAGTGTTTGGGCTTAAGAAAGAAAGGGTGACCCCTGGAAGTCGCACATCTATGGTGTCCTGCTACAATGAATGGAGTGGCAACCTCAGCCTGAACTCCGACCAGGCCACGCCCCAACGCATTTCGCTCCGCTTAGTCATGGGGATAGGGAACGCAAGCGCATGGGGGGTATTTAAGCATCATCGGTGGTCACTCATGCAAAAAGGCAGCAGGTGTGTGTGATTGAAGTGTTCGGGTTCAGCTTGAAGAAAAGATGGCAACCCTAGCGGTGCGGGCTGAAGCACCAGTCGATTGGTTGAAATTACAAGCAATCCTTATGGATGCCTAGGAGAAGGAGGAGGGAGGAGATGCACGGCAGAAGTGGCTGTGATCCAAAGGAGGAGGGGACGCGATGGAAGCCACCGTCACTCATAGGACATGCTGCCTGCCCGTTACCTAAAGATGGGGTAAGTGCGGGGCTTTGACTGTCCTGGGGGGGGGGGGGGTAATTGTTTGCTGCCTCCCCTTAAAAAAAAAACACCAGCCGCCACTGTTAGTGATCATTTTGGTTGGAAAATACGTTTCTTAACCAGTTGCTGCCCGCCATATAACAAAATGACGTCGGCAAAGTGGTTGTGTTATCCTGACCGGACATCACATGATGTCTTTCAGGATAACAAGCCGAGAACGCGCATCACGGCGATCGTTGTTGCGGTGCGTCAGTCTGACGCACCAAAACACCGATCTCGGTAAAGAGTCTCTGACGTAGACTCTTTACAACATGATCAGCCGTGTCCAATCACGGCTGATCACGATGTAAACAGGAAGAGCCGTTGATCGGCTTTTCCTCTCTGTCAGACATGAGTAGAGGAGAGCCAATTGGCTGCTCCTCTGACGGGGGGGGGGGGGTCTGTGCTGATTGATTATCAATGCAGCCCCCTTGAGGATGCCCACACTGGATCACCAGGGGCAGCACCAGGACCACCAGGGATGCCACTACTAGTCATGGCTACCAGGGATAACAATCAGTGCCCACATTGGATGCCAATCAGTGCCCCCAATGGATGCCTGCCAATCAGTGATGCCCATCAGTACCATCCATTAGTGTACATCAGTGGCATCAGTGTCCATCCATGCCCTTCCGTACCACCTATCAGTGCCCATCTGTGCCGCCTATTAGTGCCCATCTGTGCCACCTATCAGTATTCATGCGTGTTACTTACCAGTGCCCATCAGTGCCGCCTTTCAGTGCCCATCAGTTACGTCTTTCAGTGCCCATCAGTGCCGCCTATGTGTACCTATCAGTGCTGCATTTCAGTGCCACCTATCAGTCCTGCCTATCAGTGCCGCCTTTCAGTGCCCATCAGTTACGTCTTTCAGTGCCCATCAGTGCCACCTATGTGTACCTATCAGTGCTGAATTTCAGTGCCACCTATCAGTCCTGCCTATCAGTGCCGCCTTTCAGTGCCCATCAGTTACGTCTTTCAGTGCCCATCAGTGGAACCTATGTGTACCTATCAGTACTGCATTTCAGTGCCACCTATCAGTCCTGCCTATCAGTGCCGCCTTTCAGTGTCCATCAGTTACGTCTTTCAGTGCCCATCAGTGCCACCTATGTGTACCTATCAGTGCTGCATTTCAGTGCCACCTATCAGTCCTGCCTATCAGTGCCGCATATTACCGTAGTGCCCATCAGTGCAGCCCCATCAGTGCCCACCAGTGAAGGAGAAAACTTATTTACAAAGTTTTGTAACAGAACCAAAAAAGCATAAAAAAGGTGATCAAATACCACCAAAAGAAAGCTCTATTTGTGGGAACAAAATGATACAAATGTCCTATGTGTACAGTGTTGTATGACTGCGCAATTGTCATTCAAAGTGCGACAGCGCTGAAAGCCGAACATTGTTCTGGGCAGGAGGGTGTCTAAGTGGCCGGTATTGGAGGGGTTAATATTGGTCTCAGCCGTGTATTAAGCAGCTGGAGTTTTCTGCTAAATTTATTCCTTAAATATACCTTCACCCCCCGGTAGCCACAATATCTGCGGCAGTGCAATGTAATGAATCACGGCTCCTAACAAAACACTTATTTAGTGTTTCTCCTCCGGCTTCCCTCCTGACTCGGAAATTGTGTGAGCAAGCCCTAAGAAAAGATAAAGCCGTATTTATTTTGGCATTTTGGAAAAAAAAAACCTGAATACAAAGTACGATAATCGCACCCAACGCAATTGCCTTTTTTTTAAAAGCGTAAGTTTATCTCCATCTGGTAAGATCTGCAATCTTCAGCGGGACGTGTTATAATACAAACACAGAATTAACTTGGGGGGAAATGTCTCATTCGGAGCCCCGGCGCCCCCGCCTGACTTTTATCTCATGTACTGAATGCATTTCCTGCCAATCTACGGCACGGTGAGGAAGATTATCCAAAAAAAAAACCACTACAAACGCTATTAAAACACGTGCAGGAACATTGAATGTATGAACGGTAAATTCAAATGTAAGGACTAAAGCCCAAACTTTTTTGGATGGCTTTGGGGGGAGTGGAGAGGGGATAGACCCCCTGTCAGTTTTTATTGCTGTCTGTGTTTCCATTAGGAAGTTTCACCTTCTCTATTTGTCCTGTATACTGTTATCATCGAAAATCCCCACACTTTGGGTTGTTACCAGAACAGGAATCTTCCAATGGGGACCACCAGGGATTTTCTTTTTACTTCCTGTTGGGCTAAAGGACAGGAAGTGAAAGAAGAAAGGGAAGTCAAATCTCCTCATTAGGATTGGCTGGTACAAAATAAAAATGTATGGGTTATAACCCCCTTGATTTTTTTTATGCATAAATTTACTACTTGCCTACTGGACACTTTTTACCCCCTTCCTGCCCAGGGCAATTTTCATCTTTCAGCGCTGTCACACTTTGAATGACAATTGCGCGGTCATGCAACACTGTACACATGACATTTTTATTTAAAAAAAATTTGAGAGAGAGCTTACTTTTGGGAGTATTTAATCACCACTGGGGTTTTAGTTTTTGCAAATAAAATTTTGTAAATACCGGTAAGTAATTTTTCTCCTTCAGTGATGTGCATTGATGAGGCTGCACTGATAGGCCCTAATTAGGGATGAGCTTTGAGCAGGGGTCAAGTCCTGGGGAAAAAGTGTGGGAACTCCCACCCAAGATCCCCTCCCCCACCAAAAAAAAATAAAAATGATACGCTCATATGCACGAACACTTCAAAAGTGGTATTTTTCATCCAATTTTCGTATTGTATGTATGAAGCTTAACTGTTAGTACATAAAAAAAAATCCTCAATAAACATAAATTCGGTAATTCTCTGAATAATCAGCATTCATTCCATTGTGCTTCCATGCAAATGTGATCATCATGTTCTGATCTTTATTGGGGATGTTATTTTGTATATAGAGTGTTTATGTGGGGAGGTTACACTTTTCATTGAACAGAGTTTGGATAACACAGGGTTAAACGGAAAGGTCATAAATGAACTGCACATTATCTGGACAGAATGCTTGGGCAGATAGTGATGTGTTCCTGCTTAGGAGATGTATGTTAGCTTGGGGGGGCTGCAAACTCTGCAGGGGCTCCAACACACACTCGCTGCTATTCCAACCCTTCACATATTTCCACATAAACTTCCCTCCTGGCATTAAACTTTGCCAGGTATTGTGCCCAGCTTACCACCCCAAACTGATGTTCCTCCCTCAGCTCACCTCTCTCCCTGCATGTCCTGTGAGCAAAATAGCTGTGCTCCTCCTCTGGGTTCTCTCATCATATGGCACTGAAGATAGAGGAGGGGGGGATTCAGTGGGACACAAAGAGCAAGTATGCAGGAGACTGGGGGGTGGTGAGGAGACAGAAAATCAGGATAGGCCGGCGGGGAAGAGCTCATCACGAGCGGTCTGACTAAATACAATCTCTTAGCAGCAGGGACCTGATCTACCCGTCAGCTAGCTGTGATTGACAGGTAGATCGAAGCAGAAGCTGTCATGGGGCCCCCTACTGGCAATGCCTGAATGGTCAGTCCACCCCTGGTGTGCAGCACTTACTATTGCGAGCTGTGTCCACGGCTGCTGGTGTAGCACCTGCCACACAGCTCACATACTTTAAAGTCTTGCAGGACAAGGCTGCTAATGGGAACTGAGTTCCTGTTGTGGAAAAAGTACAGGAACTCCGTTCCCATGCGTTCCCGCAGGACTTGAGCCCTGGCTTTGAGTCCGAGTTGAACATGAGTTTGACTCGAACATTGGCTGTTCGATCATTCGACGAAGATCGAACATTATGGGGCATCATTGCAGTGCATTGCTGGCTGATGATTGGCCAAGTATGCACAATGACCCGCATGCTTTGGTCAATTACAGCGCTGCAAGCAAAGAGAGCCATAATTGGCCAAAGGCAGGGTGCCTTTGGACAATTATGACTCAGGGGGGTTAAGAGAGAGAGAGAGTCATTTTAGGGGGGTTAAGAGAGAGAGAGAGTTCAATTTACTTTGAGCAGGCAGTTTATTCAGTTAGCTAGATCTCATTGCAGACCGTTCCTACTGTACTTTTTCTAATCTACTTTAGGCAGGCAGTTGATTCAGTTAGCTCCAGTGTAGGGATGAGCCGAACACCCCCCGGTTCGGTTCGCACCAGAACTTGCGAACGACCCCCGCGTTCGGTACGAACGTTAGAACCCCATTGAAGTCTATGGGACTCGAACGTTCGAATTGGAAAGTGCTAATTTTAACGGCTAATATGCAAGATAGTGTCCTAAAAAGGGTTTGGCGACCTGCCTTCTGCCTCAGGGGACATGGGTCACTGCAAAAAAAAGTTTTAAAAACTACCGTTTTGGCGGGAGCACTGATTTTAATGACGATTAAAGTGAAAAAAAAAAGTGAAATATTCCTTTAAATATGGTGCCTGCGGGGTGTCTGTAGTATGCCTGTGAAGTGCCACGTGTTTCCCGTGTTTAGAACAGTCCCTGCACAAAATGACATTAAACGGAAATAACACCATTTAAAACTGCTTGCGGTTTTAATGTTATATCTGGTTCCTGCAATATGGTTGAAAATCATTGAGAAACATGGCATGGGTAGCCCTCCCTGCCCATTACCAGCCTATTTGGGTCTTGTACGCATATTAAGGGGAACCCCGTACCCATATTAAAAAAAGGAAATGCGTGTGGCCCCCAGGCCCTATATACTCAGAACAGCAGTATACAGGCGGTGCAAACAAGACAGGGACTGTGTAGGTTTGTTGTGTTAAGTTGAATCTGTTTGTCATTTTCAACCGGTACATTTTTAAAGTGTAGCTCCAGTCAAAAAAACGATCTTTAAGCTTTTTGGAAAACATAGGGAAGGGTTATCACCCCTGTATAATTTGTTTTGTCGTCCATCTTTTTTCATCTCACTTGCTGCTGTCTCCTTGCGTTTGCAAGTAGGAGATGTTTGTAAGTTGGATGTTTGAAAGTAGGGGCCTGCCCTATATTATAGCGGTATGTACTGGGTACAGAGCACGCAGACAGCACGCACTATCTCCTAACACTACTGACTGCAAGCTCTATTATTAACCACTTGTTAGCCCAATGTTTGCATAAAGTGAAAGATGAAGTTATGCTGAGTAAATAGATATCAAACATGTCACTCTTCAAAATTGCACATGCCCGTGGAATGGCGCCAAACGTCGCTACTTAAAAAATCCCCATAGGCGACGCTTTAAATATTTTTTTACTGGTTACATGTTTTGAGTTGCAGAGGAGGTCTAGGACTAGAATTATTGCTCTCGCTCTAACATTCTCGGCGATACCTCACATGTGTGGCACATGCGAGCACATGGGGACATGGGCGCTTTAATTTTAATTTTATTTTTTTATTGTTCATTTTACTTTATTTATTTTAGTTTGACATTTTTTTTCCCAAAAATATATTTTTGATCACTTTTATTCCTATTACAAGAAATGTAAACATCCCTTGTAATAGGAATATGGGGTGACAGGTCCTCTTTACAGTGAAATCTGGGGGGTCAATATGACCCCACATCTCACCTCTAGGCTGGGAAGCCTGAAATAAAAAATAAAAAAAAGATTCTGGCTTTGATCGTACTGGCGAGTTGGTAGAAGCACCGGAGGGCGGTGAGGGGTGGGGGGCGTCTATGGCTGGGTATTTCAGGGTATCACCGAGTATGGCTGGGTATCTCTGAGTATGGCTGGGTATGGCAATTTATGGCAGGGTATTACAGAGTATTGGCGGGGTATTGGCGGGGTACTACAGAGTAATAGCAGGGTACTGCAGAGTATTGGGGGTACTGCAGAGTAATGGCGGGTACTGCAGAGTATTGGGGGTTACTGCAGAGTAATGGGGGTTACTGCAGAGTAATGGGGGGTACTGCAGAGTAATGGCAGGGTACTGCACTGCAGAGTAATGGCAGGGTACTGCACTGCAGAGTAATGGCAGGGTACTGCACTGCAGAGTAATGGCGGGGTACTGCACTGCAGAGTAATGGCGGGGTACTGCAGAGTAATGGCGGGGTACTGCAGAGTAATGGCAGGGTACTGCACTGCAGAGTAATGGCGGGGTACTGCACTGCAGAGTAATGGCGGGGTACTGCACTGCAGAGTAATGGCGGGGTACTGCAGAGTAATGGCGGGTACTGCAGAGTATTGGGGGTTACTGCAGAGTAATGGGGGTTACTGCAGAGTAATGGGGGGTACTGCAGAGTAATGGCAGGGTACTGCACTGCAGAGTAATGGCAGGGTACTGCACTGCAGAGTAATGGCAGGGTACTGCACTGCAGAGTAATGGCGGGGTACTGCACTGCAGAGTAATGGCGGGGTACTGCAGAGTAATGGCGGGGTACTGCAGAGTAATGGCAGGGTACTGCACTGCAGAGTAATGGCAGGGTACTGCACTGCAGAGTAATGGCGGGGTACTGCACTGCAGAGTAATGGCGGGGTACTGCAGAGTAATGGCGGGGTACTGCAGAGTAATGGCGGGGTACTGCAGAGTATGCACTGGTATTGAGGGGTTAAATTCGGTGAGCAGCGATGTGGGCACTGCAGATGCAGCCCACATCGCTGCTGACACCGATCTCTTTCCCCTCCGCTGTACCGATCGGTACAGAAAGGGGAGGGAGGAACAGGCGTCATAACATGACGCCGGTTTGTTTCCAAGTGATCACTCCGTCATTTGACGGAGCAATCACGTGGTAAACGGCCGCTATGAGCGGCCGTTTACCGTGATGCGCCGGGTCCTATGGACCCGGCGGTCACGGATGCTCTCGAGTGCGCACACCTCGGGGCACGCGAGAGCAGAATTCTGGGAGGCCGTTAATTATAACGGCCTCTCTGAGTTAAACAACCGCCCTGAAGCCGTTAATCGGCAATGGGCAGTTGTTAAGTGGTTAAAGCTAGATCACTAGCTATATAGGTGAGGTGAATATAGTGGTGTATACTGCAGTCAGGGCACAGACAACAACCACTACACAGCAGCAAGATAGGAAATCAGCCAAAAACGATTGGTGTGTACTGTGTTGAAGGTACACAGAACACCCACTGCTTCAGATGCAAAGTAACACACTACAGGAGGCCGCCTTAAAGGCGGCCTTATATAGTGTGGGGCGTGCACTACACAGCCTGAGCTATGATTGGCCACAGGCAGGATGCCTGTGGCCAATCATGGCTCTCCTCGCTGCCGGTGCTGCGATTGGCCAAGCATGCGGGGTCACAGTGCATGCTTGGCCAATCATCGGGCAGCAATGCACTGCGCCAACGCAGTGCATTGTGGTCCGCGCGCGCGTCACTCGAATTTTGACGCGAACGGCCAAAACGTTCGGAATTCGCCGAACGCACGAACAGCCAATGTTCGAGTCGAACGTACGTTCGACTCGAACACGAAGCTCATCCCTACTCCAGTGTATTTTGTACATATATACATCCTGGCAATATATATATATATATATATATATATATATATAGACACTGTATCCAGTTTAGCTAGATATCACTGCAGACCATTCCTGCTGTACTGCTTCTAATATACTTCAGGCAGGCAGTTGATTCAGTTAGCTGCAGTGTGTATATATATATATATACACACACATCTCAGCTATGTATATATCTATATAGGAAAATAAACAAATAGTTGTCAGACTGGCTGATAAAGGGGGGGGGCTGGTGATATTGTCTCGCAAATATTATTATCAAGAAATGGGAAAATTACTCGATGATCAAACCACCTATTCCAAATTAAAGGGGGATCCTACTACAGAATTAAAAATTGAGTTAAATAATTGAGTAGCAAAAGGATTATGTAAAGAAATTTGAAATCAAAAAGAAGCAGATTATCTCATTCTACATGCTCCCAAAACCCCAGTAATGTATATTGGGCCTAAGGTATATAAAAATAAAGATTTCCCTCCAGGCCGACCAATAATTAGTGGGATAGATTCTCTATTCTCCAGACTTGGGGAGTATCTAGATGTTTTTTTTAAGCCACTAGTCTCCCAAAGTCCTTCATATCTTAAAGATAGTAGGGATTTGATAGTCCTGCTGCAAAGGATGGTTGCTACAGAAGATACCATCTTGATAACAGTGGACATTGAGTCCCTGTATACTAATATACAGCACAAAGATACATTAGAGGCACTTAAGTGGGCATTAGTAAAAGAGTCCAATTTAAAAAAAAGTTCAAATAAATTATCTAATTTGAGGTCTGGAGTTGGCTATGAGCAATAACTTTTTTGGGCCAATAATGAATACTATAATCGGCCAGGAGGAGTGGCTATGGGGACACGCTATGCCCCGAGCGTACCTAATATAGTACTAAACAAATGGGAGTCTGAAACTATCTTTAAAAATAGGAATAGGTCTCTAGTTTTTTACAAAAGATACATCGATGATGTGATCCTGTTTTGGCAAGGCAATGTGATTGGTTTTGAAACATTCCTACTAGAAATGAATAGTAATCAATACGGTCTAAAGTTCACTGCTGAATACAGTGATGTGGAAGTGAACTATTTGGATCTTACCATCACAAAAAATCATGAGGGTTTTGACACAAAAACATACTTTAAGACCACTGATAGGAATGGCTACGTACCAACGCGTAGCTGCCATCATCCTCAGTGGATAGGAGCAGTCCCAAAAGCACAATATATGAGACTAAAAAGAAATTGTGTTAATGAGACTGATTTACATGCACAAGCCGAGATATTAACAGGAAGGTTTCTTGAAAAAGGCTATGCTTCAGAGACACTAACCAAAGTGTTGGCGCAACTGTCTCTGATGGATAGACAATCCCTATTAAAAACTAAGCCAAAACCTGAACATAAGGGAGGGGTGGCCTTCATAACAGGGTTTAACAGACAATATAAACAGGTGGAGGCCATTTAAAAAAAAATATTGGCCTATATTATTGAAAGATAGAGATTTATCATCCTCAATTCCCCAAAAGCCCAGATTCATATACAGGACGGTCTGAGAAATCAAATAGCCCGCAATGTACCAGACCCCCCTAGGAAGTTGGCCACTTTCTTGGATAGATCCGGTTTCCATTTCTGCACAAGGTGCAAGGCGTGCAGACTTACAAGAAGGCCGGGAACATCCAAGAAGGTCTCCCAATTTCAATCATCTGTAACCAAGGATGAATATAAAATCAAACCCCTAATTACTTGCAACTCGGACCATGTGACATATGTATTAGAGTGTCCATGCTCAATGCAATATGTAGGCCGGACAACTAGACAATTGAAAATCAGAATAAATGAACACCTTGCAAACATTATAAAAGGATTTCCCAATCATAGCGTGTCTAGACATATCAAACTATATCACAATAGTGACCCTACATTCTGTAAGTTTTACGGTATTGATAAAATTACAAAACACTGGAGAGGGACACATGTGAGAAGAGAGATATCAAAAAATGAAACTAAATGGATATACAAATTGAGGACGATGCAACTGTTGGGTATGAATATAGAACTCGACCTCAATTATTTTCTATCGAATGACTAACTAGATTTAGAAGCATATGTGCTCCCTCCTTGAAAAGTATTGGGTTTTTAGATACCAATATCTTTAGGTCTGTCCTGGTATGACAGAAGTTCAATACTAGGGTAAACTTGGGTTTTCCAGAATATTATATACTTATGACACCCTATTATATAATGGTATTATACCTGTAAAACACTAATAACCAATATCAATTTTATATATGTATATGACCCCATTTTTCAGTCAATCCTAAGGAATAGAATCTCCCAGCTAGGTGGAAATGTATTTAGAAATACTGGTATTAAGAGGTATATGGGTACCACCATCTACCGGGGGGGTTTTCCTGCCCATGGTTTTCCATGGTCTTAAGGGGGAGCTCTCTGGGTGGACGGGGGTTCCACCATATAAATAGATTCTGCACTAATGGGTTAATATAATTCATTATAAGAGATGTGCATTTTACTAATTCATGATAAGAGATGTGCATTTTACTAATTAATCTTATAATTTTAAATGCGTTTTTAATATAAGTTTTTCACTGTTATATCTTATATATATATTTCTTAATAATTTTGTTTCCATATTTGTCCTTTCTGGTATGTCATGGAAGGAAGGAGTATGTTATTGTAATTGAATTGATTGTGACTCGTCTTAATTGCCTGAGCGGGACTGAGGCTGCGCACAAATCATCACCCTGTTTATCAAGGCCTTTGAATGGCATTATAAGAACGTAGACCGCAGTGACCAGGTACGCTTCCCGAGGACGTTGATGACGAAACGTACGTCGAGGCGGTACCTGGTCATGTTTTTTATGACGCTACATCCGGTTTTATGGTTGTGGACAGTGTGGAACGCACGCCGCTTTAGCGGTATCTAACGAGAACGAACTACCCGTTGATTTCCATCCGACAAGCGAGTAGCCCCAGTGCCGGGTCGGGCACATTATAATGTAAGGAGCCATTTGACTATATTTTTTAACACGTTTTAAAATAAACAGTATTATACTATGGATGTCTTTTGCTCTTTCTATATACCCCACCTGAGCCTGTGAGGAGGAAGGTTTCCCTATATCTCCATGCCATTTTCTATGTGAATAGGCACATACCTGTACAAGCGCTGTTTGACTATCTTTTTAATTAAAGTGGTCAAACGAATCTGGTAAGCAGATTGCATATTCAATCACTATTGGGTGTCGTTCGTTGAAATTTCTGGTGAAGGTTCACTCAATGCATTCAGAGGATTTTACCACACCTCGAATGTTTCTGTGTTGGTGGATTCTGCACTTATTTTATTGTTTGTCACGTGAATGGGACTTCACTTCCGTGATACACCTTTTTTATTATTGTAGAATTTCAATCATTTTAATTGGATTATACACTTATGACCACTGAGTGTTGTGTGTGTGTATATATATATATATATATATATATATATGTTTTTTTTTTTTGTCAGATGCACATATATGTTATAGTGGAGGTTATCATGTTATGTTATCACTGATATTGCATATGATATTTTATATATTTTATTTTATTATTTCCTTTATCTTATTTAGATATAGTCCTAATTATCTCAAACAAGTTATTAATTTACTCTAGGGCCCCATTATCACTTTATACACTTCACAAAGGAGTTTATTACTCCTTTTTAAGGGAGCAGCTTTCTTGATTAAATTAGTTGTAGTTTCTTTGGCGCGGAGTTCTCCCAGTTGGTATTCAATTGTTTTTTTACATATATATATATATACACACACACACTGTATTCAGTTTAGCTAGATCTCACTGCAGACCGTTCCTGCTGTACTATTTCTAATATACTTCAGGCAGGCAGTCGATTCAGTTAGCTGCAGTGTATTTTATTCATATATATATATATATATATATATATATATATATATATATATATATATATATATATTGTGTCGCTCAATCTCACTGCAGGTCATTCCTGGTGTACGTATTCAAATACACTTTCAGGCAGGCGATTCAGTGATCTGCAGTGCATAAAATATATATACTGTCTCCTACATATATATCCACTGCATTCCAGTCTAGCCAAGCCTATACCTGACTACAGGCCATTCCTGGTGTACGTTTTTCAATGACACTTTCAGGCAGGCAGGCCAGGCATGTGATTCAGTGATCTGCAGTGCATAAAGATAGATATATATATATACAATCTCCTACATATATATCCACTGCATTCTAGCCTAGCCAAGCCTATATCTGACTACAGGTATTTCCTGGTGTACTTTTTCAAATACACTTTCAGGCAGGCAGGTGATTCAATGATCCACAGTGCATAAAATATATATACAGTCTCCTACATATATATATCCACTGCATTCTAGTCTAGCCAAGCCTATATCTGACTGCAGGCCATTGCTGTTGTACATTTCCAATTACACTTTCAGGCAGGCGATTCAGTGATCTGCAGTGCATAAAATATATATATACTGTCTCCTACATATATATATCCACTGCATTCTAGTCTAGCCAAGCCTATATCTGACTGCAGGCCATTGCTGGTGTATGTTTCCAATTACACTTTCAGGCAGGCGATTCAGTGATCTGCAGTGCATAAAATATATATACTGTCTCCTACATATATATCCACTGCATTCTAGTCTAGCCAAGCCTATATCTGACTGCAGGCCATTGCTGGTGTACGTTTCCAATTACACTTTCAGGCAGGCAGGTGATTCAGTGATCTGCAGTGCATAAAATATTTATACTATCTCCTACATATATATCCACTGCATTCTAGTCTAGCCAAGCCTATATCTGACTGCAGGCCATTGCTGGTGTACGTTTCCAATTACACTTTCAGGCAGGCAGGTGATTCAGTGATCTGCAGTGCATAAAATATTTATACTATCTCCTACATATATATCCACTGCATTCTAGTCTAGCCAAGCCTATATCTGACTGCAGGCCATTGCTGGTGTACGTTTCAAATACACTTTCAGGCAGGTAGGCAAGTGATTTAGTGATCTCCAGTGCATAAAACATATATACTGTCTCCTACATAAATATCCACTGCATTCCAGTCTAGCCAAGCCTATATCTGACTGCAGGCCATTGCTGGTGTACGTTTTCAAATAAACTTTCAGGCACGCAGGCAAGTGATTCGGTGATCTGCAGTGCATTAAATATATATACAGTCTCCAACATATATATATATATATCCACTGCATTCTAGTCTAGCCAAGCCTATATCTGACTGCAGGTAGTTCCTGGTGTACATTTTAAAATACACTTTCAGGCAGGCAGGCAGGTGATTCAGTGATCTGCAGTGCATAAAATATATATACTGTCTCCTACATATATATCCACTGCATTCTAGTCTAGCCAAGCCTATATCTGACTGCAGGCCATTGCTGGTGTAAGTTTCCAATTACACTTTCAGGCAGGCAGGTGATTCAGTGATCTGCAGTGCATAAAATATTTATACTATCTCCTACATATATATCCACTGCATTCTAGTCTAGCCAAGCCTATATCTGACTGCAGGCCATTGCTGGTGTACGTTTCAAATACACTTTCAGGCAGGTAGGCAAGTGATTTAGTGATCTCCAGTGCATAAAACATATATACTGTCTCCTACATAAATATCCACTGCATTCCAGTCTAGCCAAGCCTATATCTGACTGCAGGCCATTGCTGGTGTACGTTTTCAAATAAACTTTCAGGCAAGCAGGCAAGTGATTCGGTGATCTGCAGTGCATTAAATATATATACAGTCTCCAACATATATATATATATCCACTGCATTCTAGTCTAGCCAAGCCTATATCTGACTGCAGGTAGTTCCTGGTGTACATTTTAAAATACACTTTCAGGCAGGCAGGCAGGTGATTCAGTGATCTGCAGTGCATAAAATAGATATACAGTCTCCTATATATATATCCACTGCATTCTAGTCTAGCCAAGCCTATATCTGACTGCAGGCCATTGCTGGTGTACATTTCCAAATACACTTTCAGGCAGGCAGGCCAGGCAGGTGATTCAGTGATATGCAGCGCATAAAGATATATATATATATACTGTCTCCTACATATACATCCACTGCATTCTAGTCTGGCCAAGCCTATACCTGACTGCATGCCATTCCTGGTGTAATTTTTCTAGTAAACTTCAGGCGGTGTTTTGCTAATCCAATTTTATAGCAGGTCTGGAAGACCACCAAGGAAAGGTAGATGCTCACGGGCCACTAAAAGAGGGAAAGCAGGCTCTGTGTCTACAGCCAACGTTGCTGGTCACTGGCGCAGCATTTTGAAGGCTCCGATGATGGTACCCAGGTTGAGGATGAAGGCAGTAATGTGAGTCCAGAGAGAGGGGGTGCCCAAGAAGGACAAGAAACTGGCAGTCATGTTCCCCCAGCTGCAGCATACTGCCAGGATTGCTCCAGTGGCAAGGAGGGAGGGGATGATGAGGTCACTGACTCTACGTGGGTGTCTGATAGAAGAGAGGAGGAAGAGGTGGAGGAGACACATCTCCAACAAGGTAGGATGCCCTCCAGGGGCCAGCTTAAGGACAGCCAACCAACTGCATCACACCGCAGAGCCCCGCATATGCAGAGTGCTGCTGACTCCGCACAATTTTTCAAAAGTTCTTTGGTGTGGGCCTTTTTTTAGACATGTGCAGCAGATCGCACCATTGCTGTTTTGCAACATATGTCAGAAGCGTATCAAGCGTGGCCAAAGCAGCAGCCGCTTGGGCACCCCATGCTTGACCAGACATATGTCGAGCTCCCATGCAGTCCGTTGGCAACAGTACTTAAAAGACCCACACCAAAGAACAAGCAAGACCTCTCCTTGCTCCTCATCAGCTGGGATCTCCAACCTCACTATACCTTAAACCCTCTCAGAGACCTGCACTGAGAGGAATTAAGGTGTAGAATTAGGTGTCCCAAACACTTGCGGGCAATCTGCTAGTGGTAGACCTAAATCCTGATTGTTGCAGGCAAATTTCCCTACCCCACTTGCTAAACCCTTGAAATTCAGTCCCAGCCATCCTCATTCTCAGCGGCTCCCAGCATGTGGAAGGCAATGTCTTAGCCTGGTAGGACAGGGTGTTCAGCGGTAAGGTGCATATTACCACTGACTCATGGTCTTGCAGGCATGAACAGGGACGCTACCTTTCTTTCACGGCACACTGGGTAACACTGCTGGCAGTTGGGAAGGATGTAGGACAGGGTGCAGTAATGTTGGAGCTTGTTCCCCCACCGTGCCTCCAAAATGCTTGTAGTGGTGATTCTGCCACACCTCTCTCCTCCACCCTCTCCTCGTCTTCTTCCTCTATGGCCTCTTCCTGTGCAGATTTGTGCTAGGAATCAGGGGTGTTCCGTAGGTGCTCTAGGGTCTACTCAAGCACTCCGGCAAAAAGATGCCATACGGTGGTTGAACTGGTCTGCTTAGGGGACAAGAGCCACACTGGGGCAGAGATTCTGGCAGCTCTGCAGGGGCAGGTTCAGAGTTGGATGACGCCACGCCAGCTTCAGGCAGGAATGGTGGTTTGCGACAATGACACCAATCTCCTCTCCGCCCTCTGACAGCGACACTTGGCTCAAGTCCTTAATTTGGTGTGGCAGCGGTTCTTGTGCAGGTACCCGGACTTACAGGATCTCCCGAGGCAGGCCAGGAAAGTCTGTGGGTTTTTCCCGCCGGTCATATAAGGCCAGTGCTTGGCTCACTGACCTTCAAAAGGAATGCAACCTTCCCAAGAACCGCCTCATCCGTGACATGCCCACCAGGTGGAACTCAACGTTGACAATGCTGCAGCGGCTGCACATGCAGCAGAGGGCCATCAATGAGTACCTGTGCGAGTATAGCACCAGGACAGGGTCAGGGGAGCTTTGCTTTTTTTCTCCACACCAGTGGATAATGATCAAGTATGCATGCACTGTCCTGTGACCATTTGAGGAGGCCACGAGGATGATGAGCAGTGACAGTGCATGCATCAGTGATACTGTCCCTCTTGTCTTCCTGTTGGAGCACACGCTGTGTGGAATAATGGACAGGGCACATGAGGCAGAACAGAGGGAGGAAGAGAAGGACTTTCTTACCTCTCAAGGCCCCCTTTATCCAGACAGTATTCCTGCAGGCCCACATATCACACTGGAAGAAGAGGAGAAGGAGGAGGAGGATTGTGTCAGCATTGAAGTGGAGCCTGGCACTCGGCATCAGCAGCAGTCTTCAAGGGATCATTTTCAGTCCCCAGAAACACATGGACTTGTACGTGGTTGGGAGGAGGTGGCTGCGGATCATGTCATCCTTAGTGACCCAGAGGTCTCCAGACCGAATGCCTCAGCAAACCAACACATCATGGCCTCCCTGATCCTGCAAAGCGTGCAAAAGGACCCTCATATTAATGGTATCACGGAGAGGGATCAGTACTGGCTGGTAACCCTTCTGGATCCACTTTACAAGAGTAAGGTTGCGGAACTTATTCAGCCTTCTTAGAGGGAGCAGAGGATGAAACATCTTCGGGAGGCCTTGTAGAAAGGTTTGTACAATGCATTTTCAGAGCCTGGGAGGTTGTAATTTCCTGGTCCTCCTGGACAACGTGTTGCTGAGGCTTCGGTCAGTCACAGAAGGAGCGGTGAAGAAGGTGGCCATCTGATTGATGCGTTCAGACAATTTTTTAGCCCGCAGCCCCAAGGTCTGATCAGTTCCAGTAACTATCGCGAGCGCAGGGGCGGACTGACAACTCATGGGGCCCCCGGGCAATAGGAGATTACGGGGCCCCCAGGCAATCAGACAGGTAGGTACTGGAGAGGTGGGGTAGATATAATCTAAGGATTTTTAGACCAAAAGGATGTCGGTAAGGAACATTTCAGAGACAGATGTAAGAAAAACACAGATTTTTACATACTGTCCCTGGTTTTACTGAGTCTGGCAACCCTGATGGGGCCCCCTAGTGGCACGCGGCCCTCGGGCAGTGCCCGAGTGGCCCAATGGTCAGTCCGCCCCTGCGCGAGCGTCTGATTTACATGGTGCAGGAATACCTTGGGGCAAGATCAGGATTGGAGACCTTTCCATCCGAAAATCCACTGGGTTACTAGACATAGTCACACTGAAATGTTTAGTTTTGGAATTTAATTTTCGTCCAAAAAATACATTTATTTAGTTACTCTCGAAATTAATTTTTATTTATTTTGTTTTGTTAAAAAATGCATTAGTCCGCAAAATCCAAAATAATTAAGTTTGAATCTGAAATTGAAGGCTTATGGTGTCTGGTGAGTGTGCTAAGAAGATTCGACAGAGCAGCTAAATTGTATCGTACATTTCCAGTCAAATGTTCCGCCTACAAGCTATAGTAGAATTCTAATGTTGTATGACACTAGTAATAATTATATTTATTAATTATTACTACTAGTCAACCAACATTAGAATTCTTCTATAGCCTTTGACAATAAATGTCCACTCGCGGCGACTGCTTCATCAAATCTTCAAGTCAAATATTTTCTCTCTACGTCGAATAATCTTGGACTAATAGAGTTCGGTTAGGCCCATTCAACCTTTTTTGCTATTGTCTCTATAATGTAGAATCTTTTCTCTCTGTCGAATCTTTTCTCTCTATGTCGAATAATCTTGGACTAATAGAGCTAAGGTTAGGCACATTCGACCACAGGTTCGATGGACACAGATTGCTATTGTCAGGGTCATGTCAAATCTCCTATCTATATCGAACTGTTGTCACAACGAATACGAAAATAAAGCATTTTTTATGTCGGATCTTTCGGTTTTCGGATTCTGCACGTTCGTTATCATTTGCTAAAACGATAATGAAAATACCCAAAATTCGGACGAAAATGCATTTGGACAAAAACTAATGCACATGTCTATGGGTTACTGGGTCTTGAGGATGGATCACTGGCCAAAGCTTGCACAAGTATGCAATTGAGCTACTGGCCTGTCCTGCATCCAGCGTTCTATCTGAACACACATTCAGTGCTCCTGGAGGCTTTGTAACTGTTCACAGAGTGCGTCTGTCCACAGACTCGGTTGATCGCCTCACCTTCATAAAAATGAATCAGTCTTGTATCACCAGCTACCAAGCACCTGATGCTGATGTAACTGATTCATTTTTTTTATGAATGTGAGATCCCTTGAAGACTGCCTATGCTGATGCTGAGTAACTATCTTGTTATGCTGAGTGACTATGCTATTCCTCCTCAATGTTCATGTTGATAGCTTCTAAGAACATTTTTGGTTCTGGGCACTAGAACCCGTGCCTAAATCACAATTTTTCTGCCCTTGTTTAATAGGGGCATGCAATTACAATTTTTGCTGTAATATTTTACAGCAGGGCTTGTTCCTGTGTTCAACTAGAGTATCTGTGTAGTGTTGTGGCACAAGCACCAGTGCCTAAGGCCCAAATTGTCTGCCCCTGTTCAACAGGGGCGTGTAATTACAATTTTTGCTGTAATATTTCACAGCAGCGCCCGTTCCTACGCTCAACAAGAGTATCTGTGAGACTTTACAGTGTTGTGTCACCACCACCGCTGCCTAAGGCCCAATTTTTCTGCCCCTTGTTTAACAGGGGCGCGTAATTACAATTTTTGATCTAATATTTCACAGCAGGGCTCGTTCCTGCACTCAACAACAGAATCTGTGAGGGGTTACAGTGTTGTGGCACCACCACCACTGTCTAAGACTAAATTTTTCTGCCCCTGTTTAACAGGGGTATGTAATTACAATTTTTTATCTAATATTTCACAGCAGGGCCCGTTCCTGCGCCCACCAAGTGTAACTGTGAGGGCTTACAGTGTCGTGGCACCACCACCACCACAGGCCCAATTTGTCTGCCCCTGTTCAACAGGGGTATGTAATTACAATTCTTGATATAATATTTTACAGCAGGGCCCATTCCAAAGCCCACCAAGAGTAACTGTGAGGGCTTACAATGTACCTAAGGCCTAAATTTCTGCAGACTATATAGGGCAGACCGTATAGTATATACAGGCGGTCCCCTACTTTCAAACATCTGACTTACAAACGATTCCTACTTACAAACAGAGGGAGACAACAGGAAGTGAGAGGAAATCTACCCCTAGGAAGGGAAATTCTCTCCTGCAAGAGATAATATGGGAAAAAGGTGTCTGCACTGATGCTTTATCACCAATCCTCGTTTCCCTAAAAAACCCAAATTTCAAAATCCAATTGTCATTGGGACATAAAGTGAGGGAAAATCTTCTGAACAGGGGCACAGACAGCAAAACAAATGTTACAGGGGTGATAACCCTTCCCTATGTTTTCCAAAAAGCTTAAAAATTTATTTTTTGGGCTGGAGCTACTATTAAAAAATTTACCAGTTCAAAATTACAAACAGATTCAACTTAAGAACAAGCCTACAGTCCCTATCTTGTTTGTAACCCGGGGACCGCCTGTATACTGCTGTTCAGAGTATATAGGGCCTGGGGGCCCCACGCCTTTTCTTTTTTTGATTTGGGTGCGGAGTTCCCCTTAATATCCATACCAGACCCAAAGGGCCTGGTAATGAGCTGGGGGGGTTACCCATGCTGTTTTTCTCAATAATTTTCATCAATAATGCCGGGACCCGACATTACATTACAGCCGCAAGCAGCTTTAAGTGACTTTTTTCCTTTAGAAATGTCATTTTGTGCAGGGACTATTCTAAACACAGGAAACACGCGCCACTTTACAGGCATACTATAGGCACCCCCCAGGTACGATATTTAAAGTAATATTTACTTTAATTTTTTCACTTTAAGCATCATTAAAATCACCGCTCCCGAAAAAACTGCAATTTTTAAAACTTTCTTTTGCATTGATGCATGTCCCCTGGGGCAGGACCCGGGTCCCCAAACCCTTTTTAGGATAATAACTTGCATATTAGCCTTTAAAATTCACACTTTTGATTTCTCACGTTTGAGTCCCATAGACTTTAATGGTGTTCCAATGTTCGCGCAAACCTTAGGTCCATGTTCTGGATGCGAACCGAACCTGGGGGTGTTTGGCTCATCCTTAGCCCTAATGCCATGGCACTGAAGGGCGCTGATGAGGAGGCACTGATATGCAGCACTGATGGACTCTAATAGGCACCACTAATGGGCACTGAAAGGCAGCACTGATTGGCATCACTGATGGGCACTGAAAGGCAGCACTGATTGGAGCGCACTGATGAGCACTCATGGGCACTGAAAGGCAGCACTGATTGGAGCGCACTGATGGGCACCGAAAGGCATCACTGATGGGCACTGTTGGTGCTGCATTGACAATCAGGACAATGATAATCTGTGCAGATCTCTCCTGTGTGGAAATGCCACTGATCGACTCTCCTCTCCTTACACGCTGTCAGTGTGAGGAAAGGAATGCCGATAACAGGCATTTCCTTGTTTACATGTGATCAGCTGATCACATGGGTAAAGAGCCGCGTCATTGGCTCTTTACCGAGATCGGTAACACGCCGTGTTCCAGGGACAGAGCACACCACCGACCATATGACGTCATCCCAGAATGAGAGAGCCGTTGCCGCCCCCCAAACTTGACAATACAGCAGGTGGTAATTGATGCTCCATAAATAGATAATTCTAAGGTAAATAATCTGGTACAGCTCTACATAGAGTGTCAGGGAAATTGTCAAAGAATTGGCAACCTTACCAGCACTCATCATGGCCGCTTCAGGCGAACACCCGTGCGCGTGCGCATGCGCATACGCAGGTGCGCGCACACAACGTCACAGATGCAGGCACCCTCTGGCCTATTTAAACCTGCTACTGACACCTGCAAATTGCTGGATTGTTGTAAGCTCCCCTGTATTTCCTTGTGCCTCTGTGTATCCTGATTCTTTGACCTCCGGCTACAGACCTGGCTTGTTGTGATCCGCTTGCCCTGATCTCTTGGCTTGGCCCTTGGCCTGCACTTTGACTCTGTTCCTGCCTGCTCCATTGTGTTTAAGCCTGGCTTGACTCACAACTCTGCTATTACCAACCTCACCGTGTATGATCCTGGCTTGTTCCAGTTCTGCTATCTGAACCTACCTTGGACTGATCTGCTGTGTATGACCCCTGGCCTGGCTCCCGATTCTGTTCCTGGTTTACTTCACTGCCACATACATCTGGCACCACCCAAGCATGTCTGCCTTAGAGCGCATCCTGCCCGTTCCCGGCTATTCTCGGGTGATCAGCTCATCAAACTTCAATAACCGGAAAGCCGTGCTTCTTCGGGCACTCCACTCCCTGTACCACCTTCAGGGGTGTGCTGCACTCAGCCACAAGGGGAGCCCTCTCAGCACCTCGGCCCCACACCTGGAACGTGACACAGAGCCTGGAACCCATGTGCTGGAGGAAACCAAGACCCTAAGTAAGTGAGTTAGATCAACCCAGTTTGGAAAAGACTAAAGTGACTGGTGCCCTTCATTGTCTTGACTTTCTTCACTGCAGCCATGGGTCCACCCTGAGTAATGTCAACCCACCTCTGTGCTGGGGGGGTTTCCCTTCCCCCGGTAAGAAAGAGGATCACTACATTATAATTTTAAAGCGGAGTTCCACCCAAAAATTGAACTTCCGCTTTAAGGGAAGGTGACCCCCTGACATGCCACGTCTGGCATGTAATTTTTTTTTTGGGGGGAGGGCTGAAACCCTCTTTTTTTAGAGGGTTCCAGCTCCCACTTCCTCCCGAGGCAGCGCGGCACCGGAAATAAGTTCACATATTCCCCCCCCTTCGGCAATCATCTGGGACACATCACAGGTCCCAGGTGCATGTGCAGTGTGTGCCCGGCTGTGAAGCCAAAGCTTGGGCGCCCACAGTGACAATGTCGGCACCGCAGAGAGGAGCGGGAGCTTCGTTCCCCCGCATCGCTTAACCCTGGGACAGGTATGTGTCCGATTATTAAAAGTCAGCAGCTGCAGTATTTGTAGCTGCTGACTTTAATTTTTTTTTTTTTTAGTCGGAACTCCGCTTTAAATACTTTTGCTGTGTAGACAGCGCTGGAATATGCAGCTTTATACACAGCAACCATCCCCCCCTCCCCCAACCTATTACCTCTATTTACGCTTGAATGAAAGCGTTAATGCCTTTGCCCCGTCTATTTAATATTCCATCCCACCTTGTACAGTACAGTGCAGGAGCATCAGAAAGGAGATGGAGGTCCGACTGCAACTGAACTGCTCCAGCCAGATAGAGCTCCTTAATAATGCAAAAGCAATTTAGCAGAACTTTAAGACACACTCACCGCTGCCAGCCAGCTCAGCATCGGAGGAAAGTTGCATGGGAAGGGAAATTAAAAGCCGCTCAGATAAACACAAACTAGTTTTCCGGCACTTCCCGGGAGAATTAGCAAACTCATCGGTCAAGGGCTGAGCCGGGTCAGGCTTAGAGCCACACAGAGCAGTTACGGAGGTGGAAAGGTTTTTATTATCATTTTTATTATTCATTTATATCAGGTCAACATGTTCTGTAGTGCTTTACCCAGCAGGGGGGTACAGAAAAACAATGGACAGCACTAACAATGCAACATACTGTCTAATTGGTTGTAGGCAAGGGATCTGAAGACATTCGAAATCTTAAGTGGGAATGACCATCTATGTAAAATACAAAATGGGGGGGGGGGACCGGTGGTCCGCTCTTTCCTAGGTACAAATGAATGGGAAACTGCAAGCAATTTATGCTACTGTCTAGAGCAGAGGTCTACAAACTGCGGCACTGGGGCCAGATGTGGCCCTTTGCTTGCATTTATCTGGCCCTTGGGGCACCATTCCATCCACTGAAACCAACAATGGGGCATAATTCCTGTCACTGACACCAACAGTGGAGCACTATCAAAAGGGCACAATAGCTTCAATTGACACCAACATTGGGCTACTATTCCTCCCACTGACACCAACGATGGGGCAATATTCCTCCCACAAACACTAATGATGGGCCACTATTCCTCCCACTGACACCAATGATGGGCCACTATTCCTCCCACTGACACCAATGATGGACCACTATTCCTCCCACTGACACCAACGATGGGCCACTATTCCTCCCACTGACACCAATGATGGGGCACTATTCCTCCCACTGACACCAATGATGGGCCACTATTCCTCCCACTGACACCAATGATGGGCCACTATTCCTCCCACTGACACCAACGATGGGGCACTATTCCTCCCACTGACACCAATGATGGGCCACTATTCCTCCCACTGGCACCAATGATGGGCCACTATTCTTCCCACTCACACCAACAATGGGGCAGAATTCTTTCCATTGATACCAACAATGGGACACTATTCCTCCCACTGACACCAATGATGGGCCACTATTCCTCCCACTGACACCGAAGATAGGGCATGGTTTACTCCCACTGGACACCGGGACATTTTCTACTGCCACTGGTCCTAGTAGCCCTGTGGAAACCTTGCAAAAAGATCTGAACAAATGAATGGGGTGGGCAACTACATGGCAAATGAGGTTCAATGTAGAAAAATGTAATATAATGCATTTGGGTGGCAAAAATAGGAATGCAATCTATAGACTGGGGGGGGGGGGGATCCTCTGGGGGGATCTAGGATGGAAAAGGACCTCGGGGTCCTAGTAGATAATGAAATGCCAAGCTGCTGCTAACAAAGCAAACAGAATATTGGCATTAAAAAGGGGATCAACTCCCGACAGAAGACCGGGCCACCGCTAGTAAAAGAGCTGGAAGAAGGAGCGGAGGCCCGGCAAGAAGCACCGAAGAGGGGGACAAGACCCCTGAAGTCGGAAGAAGAGGCGGCGGCGACAGAAGACTGGGCCACCGCTAGTAAAAGAGCTATAGGAAGAAAGCGGAGGCCCGGCAAGAAGAACCGAAGAGGGGGACAAGACCCCCGAAGTCGGAAGAAGCCCAAAGGACGACGGTGGTGACGAAGAAGAAAGCCGGGCTCCTCCGCTAGTAAAAGAGCTAGCAGAAGATAGCGGAGGAATCCGGCGAGAAGACCCCCCAAGACGAAAGAAGACCCCTGGAGCTGTGCAATAAATTATTTTAAAACCTTGTGTTGTGTTTTGTTTACATTTGTTTCACCAGGTGAATGGGTAGGGGTACATTGTACCCCATACTCATTCACATAGGGGGGGGGGCGGTATCTGGGGGCCCCCCTTTATTAAACTATTCTTCCTGTTCCAACATGATTGCCCACCAGTGCACAAAGCAAGGTCCATCTTCTCCCCCGATAGCTCTTTTTGGCCGGACGGACAGCTCTAGGAAGGGTTCTGGTCGTCCCAAACATCTTCCATTTAAGGATTATGGAGACCACTGTGCTCTTAGGAAACTTAAGTGCAGCAGAATTTTTTTTTGTAACCTTGGCCAGATCTGTGCCTTGCCACAATTCTGTCTCTGAGCTCTTCAGGTCGTTCCTTTGACCTCCATGATTCTCATTTGCTCTGACATGCACTGTGAGCTGTAAGGTCTTATATAGACAGGTGTGTGGCTTTCCTAATCAAGTCCAATCAGTGTAATCAACACACAGCTGGACTCAAGTGAAGGTGTAGAACCATCTCAAGGATGATCAGAAGAAATGGACGGCACCTGAGTTACAGTGCCTTGCGAAAGTATTCGGCCCCCTTGAACTTTTCAACCTTTTGCCACATTTTAGGCTTCAAACATAAAGATATAAAATTTTAATTTTTTGTGAAGAATCACCAACAAGTGGGACACAATTGTGAAATGGAACGAAATCTATTGGATATTTTAAACTTTTTTAGCAAATAAAAAACTGAAAAGTGGTGCGTGCAAAATTATTCGGCCCCTTTACTTTCAGTGCAGCAAACTCACTCCAGAAGGATCTCTGAATGATCCAATGTTGTCCTAAATGACTGATGGTGAATAGGGATGAGCTTCGTGTTCGAGTCGAACGTACGTTCGACTCGAACATTGGCTGTTCGGCCGTTCGGCGAATTCCGAACGTTTGGGCCGTTCGCGTCAAAATTCGAGTGACGCGCGCGCGGACCACAATGCACTGCGGTGGCGCAGTGCATTGCTGCCCCATGATTGGCCAAGCATGCACTCTGACCCCGCATGCTTGGCCAATCGCAGCGCCGGCAGCGAGGAGAGCCATGATTGGCCACAGGCATCCTGCCTGTGGCCAATCATAGCTCAGGCTGTGTAGTGCACGCCCCACACTATATAAGGCCGCCTTTGAGGCGGCTTCGTGTAGTGTGTTACTTTGCATCTGAAGCAGTGGGTGTTCTGTGTACCTTCAACACAGTACACACCAATCGTTTTTGGCTGATTTCCTATCTTGCTGCTGTGTAGTGGTTGTTGTCTGTGCCCTGACCGCAGTATACACCACTATATTCACCTCACCTATATAGCTAGTGATCTAGCTTTAACCACTTAACAACTGCCCATTGCCGATTAACGGCTTCAGGGCGGTTGTTTAACTCAGAGAGGCCGTTAATTAACGGCCTCCCAGAATTCTGCTCTCGCGTGCCCCGAGGTGTGCGCACTCGAGAGCATCCGTGACCGCCGGGTCGCATCACGGATCACGGTAAACGGCCGCTCATAGCGGCCGTTTACCACGTGATTGCTCCGTCAAATGACGGAGTGATCACTTGGAAACAAACCGGCGTCATGTTATGACGCCTGTTCCTCCCTCCCCTCTCTGTACCGATCGGTACAGCGGAGGGGAAAGAGATCGGTGTCAGCAGCGATGTGGGCTGCATCTGCAGTGCCCACATCGCTGCTCACCGAATTTAACCCCTCAATTCCCTGCCAATACTCTGCAATACCAGTGCATACTCTGCAGTACCCTGCCATTACTCTGCAGTACCCCGCCATTACTCTGCAGTGCAGTACCCTGCCATTACTCTGCAGTGCAGTACCCTGCCATTACTCTGCAGTACCCCCCATTACTCTGCAGTAACCCCCATTACTCTGCAGTACCCCCCAATACTCTGCAGTACCCGCCATTACTCTGCAGTACCCGCCATTACTCTGCAGTACCCCCAATACTCTGCAGTACCCTGCCATTACTCTGCAGTGCAGTACCCTGCCATTACTCTGCAGTACCCCCAATACTCTGCAGTACCCTGCCATTACTCTGCAGTGCAGTACCCTGCCATTACTCTGCAGTACCCCCAATACTCTGCAGTACCCTGCCATTACTCTGCAGTACTCCCAATACTCTGCAGTACCCTGCCATTACTCTGCAGTGCAGTACCCTGCCATTACTCTGCAGTACCCCCAATACTCTGCAGTACCCTGCTATTACTCTGTAGTACCCCGCCAATACTCTGTAATACCCTGCCATAAATTGCCATACCCAGCCATACTCAGAGATACCCAGCCATACTCGGTGATACCCTGAAATACCCAGCCATAGACGCCCCCCCACCCCTCACCGCCCTCCGGTGCTTCTACCAACTCGCCAGTACGATCAAAGCCAGAATCTTTTTTTTATTTTTTATTTCAGGCTTCCCAGCCTAGAGGTGAGATGTGGGGTCATATTGACCCCCCAGATTTCACTGTAAAGAGGACCTGTCACCCCATATTCCTATTACAAGGGATGTTTACATTTCTTGTAATAGGAATAAAAGTGATCAAAAATATATTTTTGGGGAAAAAAATGTCAAACTAACATAAATAAAGTAAAATGAACAATAAAAAAATAAAATTAAAATTAAAGCGCCCATGTCCCCATGTGCTCGCATGTGCCACACATGTGAGGTATCGCCGAGAATGTTAGAGCGAGAGCAATAATTCTAGTCCTAGACCTCCTCTGCAACTCAAAACATGAAACCAGTAAAAAAAAAATTAAAGCGTCGCCTATGGGGATTTTTTAAGTAGTGACGTTTGGCGCCATTCCACGGGCATGTGCAATTTTGAAGAGTGACATGTTTGATATCTATTTACTCAGCATAACTTCATCTTTCACTTTATGCAAACATTGGGCTAACAAGTGGTTAATAATAGAGCTTGCAGTCAGTAGTGTTAGGAGATGCGTGCTGTCTGCGTGCTCTGTACCCAGTACATACCGCTATAATATAGGGCAGGCCGCTACTTTCAAACATCCAACTTACAAACATCTCCTACTTGCAAACGCAAGGAGACAGCAGCAAGTGAGATGAAAAAAGATGGACGACAAAACAAATTATACAGGGGTGATAACCCTTCCCTATGTTTTCCAAAAAGCTTAAAGATTTTTTGACTGGAGCTACACTTTAAAAATGTACCGGTTGAAAATGACAAACAGATTCAACTTAACACAACAAACCTACACAGTCCCTGTCTTGTTTGCACCGCCTGTATACTGCTGTTCTGAGTATATAGGGCCTGGGGGCCACACGCATTTCCTTTTTTTAATATGGGTACGGGGTTCCCCTTAATATGCGTACAAGACCCAAATAGGCTGGTAATGGGCAGGGAGGGCTACCCATGCCATTTTTCTCAATGATTTTCAACCATATTGCAGGAACCAGATATAACATTAAAACCGCAAGCAGTTTTAAATGGTGTTATTTCCGTTTAATGTCATTTTGTGCAGGGACTGTTCTAAACACGGGAAACACGTGGCACTTCACAGGCATACTACAGACACCCCCCAGGCACCATATTTAAAGGAATATTTCACTTTTTTTTTTCACTTTAATCGTCATTAAAATCAGTGCTCCCGCCAAAACGGCAGTTTTTAAAACTTTTTTTTGCAGTGACCCATGTCCCCTGAGGCAGGTCCCCAAACCCTTTTTAGGACATTATCTTGCATATTAGCCGTTAAAATTAGCACTTTCCAATTCGAACGTTCGAGTCCCATAGACTTCAATGGGGTTCTAACGTTCGTACCGAACGCGGGGGTCGTTCGCAAGTTCTGGTGCGAACCGAACCGGGGGGTGTTCGGCTCATCCCTAATGGTGATAAATAGAATCCACCTGTGTGTAATCAAGTCTCTGTATAAATGCACCTGCTCTGTGATAGTCTCTGGGTTCTGTTGAAAGTGCAGAGAGCATCATGAAGACCAAGGAACACACCAGGCAGGTCCGTAATACTGTTGGAGAAGTTTAAAGCCGGATTTGGATACAAAAAGATTTCCCAAGCTTTAAACATCCCAAGGAGCACTGTGCAAGCAATCATTTTGAAATGGAAGGAGTATCAGACCACTGCAAATCTACCAAGACCTCGCCGTCCCTCTAAACTTTCAGCTCAGACAAGGAGAAGACTGATCAGAGATGCAGCCAAGAGGCCCATGATCACTCTGGATGAACTGCAGAGAACTACAGCTGAGGTGGGAGAGTCTGTCCATAGGACAACAATCAGTCGTACACTGCACAAATCTGGCCTTTATGGAAGAGTGGCAAGAAGAAAGCCATTTCTCAAAGATATCCATAAAAAGTCTCGTCTAAAGTTTGCCACAAGCCACCTGGGAGACACACCAAACATGTGGAAGAAGGTGCTCTGGTCAGATGAAACCAAAATCCAACTTTTGCCCACAATGCAAAACGATATGTTTGGTGTAAAAGCAACACAGCTCATCACCCTCAACACACCATCCCCACTGTCACACATGGTGGTGGCAGCATCATGGTTTGGGCCTGCTTTTCTTCAGCAGGGACAGGGAAGATGGTTAAAATTGAGGGGAAGATGGATGCAGCCAAATACAGGACCATTCTGGATGAAAACCTGTTGGAGTCTGCAAAAGACCTGAAACTGGGACGGAGATTTATCTTCCAACAAGACAATGATCCCAAACATACAGCAAAATCTACAAAGGAATGGTTCACAAATAAACGTATCCAGGTGTTAGAATGGCCAAGTCAAAGTCCAGACCTGAATCCAATCGAGAATCTGTGGAAAGAGCTGAAAACTGCTGTTCACAAACGCTCTCCATCCAACCTCACTGAGCTCCAGCTGTTTTGCAAGGAAGAATGGGCAAGAATTTCAGTCTCTCGATGTGCAAAACTGATAGAGACACCCCAAGCGACTTGCAGCTGTAATCACAGCAAAAGGCGGCTCTACAAAGTATTAACGCAAGGGGGCCGAATCATTTTGCACGCCCCACTTTTCATTTTTTTATTAGTTAAAAAAGTTTAAAAAATCCAATAGATTTCGTTCCACTTCACAATTGTGTCCCACTTGTTGGTGATTCTTCACAAAAAATACAAATTTTATATCTTTATGTTTGAAGCCTGAAATGTGGCAAAAGGTCGAAAAGTTCAAGGGGGCCGAATACTTTCACAAGGCACTGTATATATATGAGTGTTACAGCAAAGGGTCTGAATACTTAGGACCATGTGATAGTTCAGTTTTTCTTTTTAAATAAATCTGCAAAAATGTCAACAATTCTGTGTTTTTCTGTCAATATGGGGTTCTGTGTATACATTAATGAGGAAAAAAATGAACTTAAAAGATTTTAGCAAATGGCTGCAATATAACAAAGAGTGAAAAATGTAAGGGGGTCTGAATACTTTCCGTCCCCCCACTGTATATAAAGTGACTCTGTACATAAATAAAAATTGATTGATTAATTGATTAGATCATGTTTTAAGGTGATTTTCAAACGTGAAATTAACACACGATGCACAAAAGTATTGCACTTACAGTTAAAACAATAAGAGATTGCAGTATAAAACGAGCCGTCCGGCTCTCGATAGCAGCTCATCACTCTGGGACCTGCGTGAGCACGGTGACGTCGGCACGTCGCTCCTCCCTAAGCGTTTCGTCACACCTGACGTCGTCCTGGGGCCTGTTGAATGCCACTATGTGTTGACCCTGGGACAACACATCACCGGACAGGAATTTGAATCGTCTCCCACTCCATCCAGAACCCACGATGGCTTTATTCAGAGCTCACTCACTCGTCAATCTTATTCACACAAGAAAGGAAGCGTTCTTGAATTGAAGGTTCAGGAGAGGAGACTCTCCCTTGTCCTTAAAGCGGGAGTCCGCCGTTTTTTTTTTTTTTAAAGCCAGCAGCTACAAGTACTGCAGCTGCTGACTTTTAAAATAACGACACTTACCCGCCCAGCGCGCCCGCGATGTCGGCACCCGAAGCCGATCTCTCGATCGTCTCTCGGGTGCTGCCACCGCCATCTTGGGTATGGGAATCAGGAAGTGGAGCCTTGCGGCTTCATTTCCCAGTTCCCTACTGCGCATGCGCGAGTCGTGCTGCGCAATAAAGATGGTCCCCGCTGTCTCTGGGATCTGTGTGTTTCCTAGCAGGCAGCGGGAGACCTTCGGAAAGGGGCGTAGATTCTGCGGAAAGGGGCGTAGCTTCTGCAGAATCTACGCCGGAGGTGGGTGCAGATACCTGTACTGTACAGGTACCTGCAGCCCCCTCCCCCCTGAAAGGTGCCAATTGTGGCGCCGGAGGGGGGGAGGGTTCCAATGAGCGGAAGCTCCACTTTACGGTGGACCTCCGCTTTAAGACGCACTCACTGTGACATTATTCAAAAATCCTCAAAGTCATCCGTGAGGTGTGTCCTGAGAAATATCTAAAAAGTAAAAAAATATTATTTAAAAAAATTAAACTTTTGTATGCTGTGTGACCAATTAAAACAAAAAAACAAAAAAAAAAACTGATAAGGTTTTCTCAAATTTGATTGCAAAATACATTTTAAGGAAGAAGACAAACACTAACAAATAATCCCGGTAATGTTTCTGTTTCTGTTCCTTGCAATAAATACAAAGCCAATTAAAACAATTCCAATTTAAATTCCGTCTTTTTTTGTATCGTTTTTTGTTTAGTTCTCCTTACACGTAGGTGTGATTGTATGCTATGGTTGCCATGGCGACCAATGCACCTTTTGCATATTTGCTGAAATGGAACATAATGTATTACGGCACGCTCAGTAATCACCAAAACCCGTTCCGTTCCTGCAAAAAAGATTGTGAAGAAAACTCTTAAGGAACGGCCGTTCTAGGCCTTTATTCCACAGACTGGAAATCCCGGGGGCAGTTTTATAACACACGAGGAGGCGGGCCATTGTTTGTCTAGAAGAAAAGAACAAGGTTAAGTGGAGCGATTCTGGCGAAAGTTATTTTGCCGTCAAATTGTTGATTTTATTGTTGCCAAAGCAGAAACTCGATGGAATTACCTGGGAAAACTTGAAAAGTGCCATTGTTTCCACTTTCTTTAGGGAGTGTGTTTTTTTAATTTTTATTTAAGGTTATTTTATTTTACTTAGAGGTCTATTTATTAAAAAATTGCAGTACAAAAGTCAAAGCATTTCTACAGTCTTGAATCATCCCTTTAATGTGTCTAATATTTTTATTTTTTCCTATGATTGACAGCTCCATCTGGTGGCCATGATGTGTTATTTTCCTTAAATACATAGATCAGGATAATACTACATTATGGCCCCTAGATGGAGCCGTCAATCATAGGAAAACAAAAAACATATTAAGCGCATTACATATAATTTTTTCATAATGGCCGTGACATTTCTTGTTGTATAAATAGACCCCTTTGGTGTTCTTTGCATTTGTATTTTGACCTTTTTGCACACAGTATTTGATTATTATTTGTGTACTGTCACATTTTTTCACTGTCTTTTTTTGTGTGTTTGATTATTATTTGTGTACTGCAATGAATTCTTTATTTAACTTTTTTTTCACAGTTTTTTGTGTATTTGATCGTTATTTATTTACACTTTTATTTTACTTATTTACTGTTTTTTTTTTTTTTTCTTTCAATAAGTTTTTATTTTCAATATAAACTTACAGAAATTTCTGTTGCCTGTATAATGTTGTTCAAATGTGTCAAGGACAAGACAATATAGCATTCTTCTGTAGAGGCGAGGTGACCATTTCCTCCAAGGAAGGTAAAAAGGCATATTATCCAATACAGGACTTGTTCGTCCGATGGACGCAAAACATCAGAGGGAATTTAAGCATAATGAGGGCTAATAGCCATCCGGCCTATCAACCAATTGACAACGAGCCTAGCCTCGAACATTGACAATCTGTTATTTAAGAGAACAAATAGAAAAAGAGCTGCGCCAAAAAAACACATAGAAAAGGAACTACACCAATAGAAAAATAAATAGCAACCAATACTATAAATGAAAGTCCATGAAAAGTTTTGTGTATTGACGAAAAAGCCGATCACACCACAGTGATTCCACACTTCGTTATCACTACTGTGCCCAGCCACCGACAAATAAATGCGCTTACCAGACGCAGATAGAGCGTAAGGAGCATTATGGTATCAAGCCAATGACAACCCCTCGCCTCCACCAGATGCCTTGCAAATCAGGGACAAACGATCCATGTATTGAGGATCCATATGATGCTTCACATTTCCATTTACACCCAGAGAGAGAATAGCTTCCCATAGTGTAAAAAACTTCAATACTTGTTTAATTGTAACAGAAATACACTTACATAAAAACAGAGCTAGATCGCATATAAAACAAGCCGGCCGGCAAATCGGGAGCCTGTCCTCCTCTCGTAAAACGTGGTGACGTCACAGCGTGCCCTCCCATACGCGTTTCGTCAGACGTGACATTTTCAATGGGTTCCCCATATATAGTCATTGGGGTCATTGTAGAAAACGCATAACTGTGAGCACTTATGCCCAATACACACGAACGGACTTTCCGGCAGGCTAGGTCCGACGGTCTTCCCGACAGACTTTCGGCGGCATTCCGACAGACTTTCCAAATGAACGAACTTGGCCGTACATGAATGGACTAGGTCAATTCGAAAGTCAATTCATTTTCAATGTGATGACGTAAGACGGGACTACAAAAGGAAGTTCAATAGCCAGTAGCCAATAGCTGCCCTTGCGTCGTATTTGGTCCGTCGGACCAGCATACAGACGAGCGGTTTTCCCCCGATAGGGAATGAGTCCGTCGGACAGATTGGAAACCTGTTCTATTTCTAGGTCCGGCAGATTTTTATAACGAAAAACAATCGGATTAGCCCATACACGATCCATACATGATCGGATTGTCCTATGGATTGATTCGGTGGGACCTAGTCTGCCGGAAAGTCCAATCAGGTGTATGCGGCATAAGTGATGCAAAGCTAGACAAATGATGAAGAAGAAAGTCGGGAAGAAGAAGAAGAGAGGGAAAGAAAAAGAAATTCAGCTTTTGCCGGCCTTCAGGAATCACACCTATCCTAGCATGATGCGTATAGATTACCAGGGAATACCAACATAGGTCATTCAAGGTTCTCAAAATGTCCCACTGTTTCTTCTAACGAGCTTACCATTTTTTCTTCAGCCATTATCCAGGAATTTTTTCTTTTGGCTCTGGTGAAGGAGACACTGGGGCTGATTTACTAATATGATTGTGCCAAAAAAAAATAAAAAATGGCGTGGGGGTCCCCCTCAAAATCCATACCAGACCCTCATCCGAGCATGCCACCTGGCAGGCTGCAGGAAAAGATGGGGGGAAGAGAGAGCGCCTCCTCCTCCTGAACCATACCAGGCCACATGCCCTCAACATTGGGAGGGTGCTTTGGGGTTGCGCCCCCCCCAAAGCACCTTGTCCCCATGTGGATGAGGAAAAGGGCCTCATCCCCACAACCCTGGCCTGTGGTTGTGGGGGTCTGTGGGCGTGTGGCTTATCGGAATCTGGAAGCCCCCTTTAACAAGGGGACCCCCAGATCCTGGCCTCCCCCCCTGTGTGAAATGGTAAGGGGGTACAAAAGTACCCCTACCATTTCACCAAAAAAGTGACAAAAGTGTTAAAAATTACAGGTCCTTTGATGGTCACCGGGTGTCCCCACCCTCTGTTATATAAGAATTGTCAGAAGAAGAGAAGCATCAGACAGCGGGAGCCTCCCATTGCGCGGAGAGACGCCGTGGAGGAAGATGCCGGACGAGAACATCGGAGCAAGAAGAAGCGGATCGGAGGAAGAAGAAGATGGAGGAAGAAGATGAAGAAACCGAAGGATGAAGAAAGGAAGAAGGAAGAAGACCAGAAGAAAGAAGATGAAAGAAGATTTTAATAAAGGACTTGTCAAAGACCGTCTCCTGTCATTTTGAACCCTTTTGTCACTATTTTGGTGAAATGGTAGGGGTATTTTGTACCCCCTTACCATTTCACACAGGGGGGAGGCTGGGATCTGGGGGTCCCCTTGTCAAAGGGGGCTTCCAGATTCCAATAAAAATTCTTGGGTAAGAAGCCGGAGCCCACACACGGGCGGATTGTCCGGTGGACTCTGGTCCGCCGGAACCAAGTCCGCCGGATAGTCTGATCATGTGTACGCGGCATTAGATGATGAAAAAGATCTTTAAAAGGAAGTTTTTGTTTTCAAATCTGGTCAAAGAGTGGAAGGGGGAGGGGAGAGGGATCAGCTTTGCCCGAAAAATGAGTTACTCGATCTAATGGATATTCTCACGGGAAGCTAGTAGTTAAAATATTCCACTTTTGTTTTGATACATTTGATCTCCTTTTATGTTTTTTTTCCCAGGCATCACCATCATCCAATAGGGATAACATATATTTTTATGATTCATTTGTTATTTAGCGTGATAGTAAAAACCCAAGAGATTCTTTCTGAAGCTCCATTGCATGGATGGCCTGACATTTTCAGAAATATTTTTGCATGAGCTGTTGGACATGAAAAGTTCACCTGACAGATGTTACAATCAATTTGGCAGTAACTGCTTTTATGTATTTTTTTTTAACTGGATTGTCTTTCATTTTTAAATCGAAAACCAAACTTCAGCCTCCCCTTCCATCTTGCACAGTTGTACCGGCTCCTCTCCTGTACTGAATATGGTGAGGTGGGCTAAAGGCACAAAAAAAAGCCCCTGAGCCGGAGAGTATAAAGCATAAAGTGATACTAAATACACTCTGTATAATTTATATTTTCCCTTCTGTTTCTGTATGGGGATAATGGCACGGGAGGCACGGGATGTTTCTGTTTGGGAAGGTGAGTCCTTTGAGATTTTCTTCTGGCGGCTATCGTTGGGGCCCTTTTAAAACATCAGTACAGATACTAAATACACGCTGTTCAATTTACATTCTCCCTTTTATTTCTGTATGTGGATGATGGCACTGTATTATTATGGGAGGGGCAGCCCTTTGAGATTTTTTTCTGCTGCCTATCGTTGGGGCCCTTTTAGAGCATTGGTACAGATACTAAACACACACTGTATAATTTACATCATCCCTTATTTTTCTGTATGTGGATGATGGCTCTGTATTATTACTAGAGGTACAGTCCTTTGAGATTTTCTTCTGCTGGCTATCGTTGGGGCCCTTTTAGAGCATCGTGCAGATACTAAACACACAGTTTAATTTACATTCTCCCTTCTGTTTCTGTATGTGGATATTGGCACTGTGTTATTATGGAAGGGGCAGTTCTTTGAGATACGGGGCAGTATTTGTAGCTGCTGACTTTTAATTATTTTTTTAGGGGGCACCCCACTTTAAGGTGAAAAATCACTTAGCAGTGACCAGCCCCCCCCCCATTTTACTTACCTGAGCCCCGTATTTCCCTCGGCGGAGACACGCTGTCCCTCTCTGCACGGGGTGCTGGCTCTTGATTGGATAGATTGATAGCAGTGCAGCCATTGACTCCCACTGCTGTCAATCAAATCCAATGACGCGGGCGCTGGGGGCGGGGCTTAGTCCGGCATTTGTGTCTCTGGATGCCAAATTGCTGCACTCGGGAGCGGACTCACAAAGTAACCCCCCCCCCAGGAGAGCGCTTCTCCTAGGGGTTATCTGATCCAGGGAGGAGCTACCAGCACCACCGGGGGACCCTAAAAGAGGATGATCGGGGGTCACTCTGTGCAAAACGAGCTGCACAGTGGAGACAAGTAAGTTTGTCAGTTAAATAAAATAAAAAAACTAAGGTTTACAATCACTTTAATCTAAAAAAAAAAAATGACTTTTCCTGCATGAATGAAAATTGTATTTTATTTTTTTGCATTGGTAAATATTCCCCAGGGCAGTGCCCACCCCATGAATTTTTTTTTTATTTTTTTTTTTTTACATCCTCTTGCTTATTAGTCCAGTAAATGGGCATTTTTCATTTGACAGAATGGCTCCCATAGATTTCATTGGGGTTTAGATTCGGTATCTGAACTCTTTTTAAGTTTTCTGAACTTTGCTCGAACCGAGCCCAGGGCAGTTTGGCTGATCACTAGTAGCCCGTCACCGGCTCTGCCTGGACACCAGCCATAGACCACATGGTCAGTGCCTCAAGGGCGATCACATGGCTGGTAGAGGAGAAGCAAAAGGCAAATTCAGGTATTTCTAATCTTCCCTGAGCTCCTCTTTATTTCGCTCAGGTTTGGTGATTGTAATGCCGGATTGTGACGGCCGAGGCCGGCTCCGGCTTCCATCCTGCGGTGGGTCCTCATTGTCTTCCCAGCAGTCAAACATCCATTTTTTTTTTTTCTTTTTTGTCTTTTATCACAATGCCGAATTTTGACGGGGCTTAATCACGCTGAAAAACTGTTTGGCGGAGTTATTGTCTGAAATTATTTTGTCCTTTCCGATGACAGCCAAACGAATGTAAAAGCCAGGAATTCGGTGACAATGAGAGTCACAATATGATCAACGGCCATGTTTATGCATAATCATGTTGTATTATTGGAATGTGGATTGCCGCCATAAATGTCAGAGCCGCTATGAATGTTTATGAATCTATTAAAAAAAAATTGAGAGAATCCTCATTCATCGGGGCTGCAAGCGCTCCTTTATGGCGGCTTTTACAATGGCGCACTTTAAAATGGAAATAGGACCTGGGCATGAACTGTCTCCGGCTCTAACCGGTGAAACAATCAAATAGGTGATTTCGCTCCGTCTTGGCTATAAACGGCGATATTATATTAAAATCACATTAGGCTGTGAGGGGATATTACTGGAATCATCCCCTGTTGGAATTAAGTTTTATCGAAACATATTTTTCCACTTAAATTCATTCAGACTTTTTTTTTTTTTTTTTTAAAGGTGACAAATTAACTGTAGACTAGTTTTCATGAGCAGATTTTTTTTTTTACTTTTTGCTGTGTTCCACTTTTGTATAAAAAAAAAAAAAAAAAAAAAAAAAAAACAGACCCTTCCAAACTCCCCTCCCCAAAACACATACAGAAAGTAACCCCTTGGAGGGGTCAGTATGCTTTAACCACTTAAGGACCAGGCCTCTTTTTCAGACTCGGTGTTTACATGTTTAAAACAGTTTTTTTTTGCTAGAAAATTACTTAGAACCCCCAAATATTTTATATTGTTTTTTTTTCTAACACCCTAGAGAATAAAATGGCGGTCATTGCAATACTTTTTTTCACATTGTATTTGTGCAGCGGTCTTACAAGTGCACTTTTTTTTTTTAGAAAAAATTCAATTTTTTGAATAAAAAAATAAGACAACAGTAAAATTAGCCCATTTTTTTTTTTTTTATATTGTGAAAGATAATGTTACGCCGAGTAAATTGATACCCGACATGTCACGCTTCAAAATTGCGCCCGCACGTGGAATGGAGTCAAACTTTTAGCCTCAAAAATCTCCATAACCGACAATTAAAAAATTCTACAGGTTGCATTTTTTTGCGTTACAGAGGAGGTCTAGGGCTAGAATTATTGCTCTCGCTCTACCGATCGCGGCGATACCTCACGTGTGTGGTTTGACTACCATTTTCATATGCGGGCGCTACTCACGTATGCGCTCGCTTCTGCGCGTGCGAGCTCGTCGGGACGGGGGGTGTTTTTAAAAACCTTTTTTTTTTTTTTCTTATTTATTTTAATTGATTTTATTTATTTTTACAAAAATAAATGGATTACTTTTATTCCCTTTTACAAGGAATGAAAACATCCCTTGTAATAGAAAAAAGCATGACTGGTCCTCTTAAATATGAGATCGGGGGGGGGGTCAAAAAGTCCTCAGATCTCATATTTGGACTTAAATGCAATAAAAAATGTGCCTTTAACCACTTGCTTACTGGGCACTTAAACCCCCCTCCTGCCCAGACCAATTTTCAGCTTTCAGCGCTGATGCACTTTGAATGACAATTGCGCGGTCATACAACACTGTACCCAAATGACATTTTTAGCATTTTTTTCCCACAAATAGAGCTTTCTTTTGGTGGTATTTAGTTACAGCTCGGAGTTTTATTTTTTGCTAAACAAACAAAAATAAGATGCAAAATAAAAAATAAAAAAAAATCATGTTTAATAGTTTGTTATAAAATTTTGCAAACAGGTCATTTTTCTCCTTCATTGAAATGCGCTGATGAGGCTGCACTGTTGGGCACTGATAGGCACAGTTAAGTTGGCACTAATAGGCACAGATAAGGTGGCACTTATGGGCACAGATAAGGCAGTACTCATGGGCACAGATAAGGCGGCACTGATGGGCAAAGATGGGCACAGATAAGATGGCACAGATGGGCAGCACGGATGGGTGGCACAGATGGGTGGCATGGATGAGTGGCACGGATGGGTGGCATGGATGGGCACTGATGGGTACCACTGATAGATGGGACTGATGGGCACTGATAGGTGGCACTGATAGGTGGCACTGCTGGGCACTGATGGGCGGCACTGCTGGGCACTGATGGGCACTGGTAGATGACACTGATGGACTCGGATATGTGGCACTGAGGTGCAGCACTGTTTTTGCGGCAGATTGTGGGCACTGATAGGTGGCACTGTGGGCACTGATAGGTGACACTGTGGGCACTAATGGGTGGCACTGTGGGCACTAATGGGTGGAACTGTGGGCACTGATGGGTGGCACTGATGGGGGCACTTTTTTATTCTATAGGTGGCACTGTCAGGGGGCAGGTGGGCACTGATACGCTGGCCGTGATCGGGACTGATGTCCCGATCACGGCCGCCGGTGATCGGCTTTTTTTTTCTCTCCTCGCGCTGTCAGCGCGAGGAGGAAAAATAGCCGATTACCGGCTCTGTTTTGTCACATGACCAGCTGTCATTGGCTGGCAGCTGATCACGTGGTAAGGGGTCGGGATCGACCCCTTGCTCGGATCCATAATCAGGCGAGTCTCATAGACTCGCCAAACACAGAGCGCGCTGCGTGCGCCCCTCAGGGGGCACGCAGGCTGCTCGTGCACGGGACGACGTCAATAGACGTAGTCCCGGCAAAGCAGGTCCGCGCTGTAGCCGTCATTCGGCTATAGCGCGGATCTCTAGAGGTTAAGAGGTATGGGCGGAAGTGACGTTTTGACGTCGCTTCCACCCTCCTATGGTATAGAGATGAGAGGGGGCCATCTTAGCCTCACTCGTCTCCATACCCAGCCATCCATAGGACCCGATTGCCTCCACCGCTACCGACGGCTCCGGTATGCGGAGGAGGAGGGGTGGCACCTCTCCCGCCGCGGATAGCGGTGATCTCGCGGCGAACACGACCGACGCCTGAAGAGATGGATATCTCAGTTGTGGCAGCAGCTGCTGCCGTTACCGAGATATCCCTCTTCAAAAAATGGACGTACATCGGCGTGCGCCGGTCATAAAGTGGTTAAAAAAATAAATGAATAAATAGTAAGAAGCAAGCAATGAAATGTCATTTGCTGGCAATTTTAGATGTCAGAGCTGTTGCAGCCCTTTCTGTACAACACAGAGCTGGGTCCCATTCACAGGAAATTAGGCCATCATTTTCACAAGCACATTTTGCGGAGTTATTGCCGTATTTCATTATTGTTCGAAACAACAAAACATGAACCTGAAAATGTACGTAGTCAAGGACTTTACCCGGTTCCCGGCTTGGCCTCTTGTACAATAATGGGTGGGCTTAAAGAGGAAGTAAACCCTGATGTCTCCCTGCAAAGGTAAAGCATAATGGACTACTATGCATCGCATCATATCGTATCACATAGTAGTCCATTATGTTTCACTTACCTGACACAGGAGCCAGCGAAGTCACCGCTGTCCCCTGTAGTTCCGAGCGTCCATCTTCTTGGTGGGTCTCGCTGCTCCGGCGCTGTGATTCGCTGGAGCAGCGATGACGTCCAAGAAATATCTCCTAAACCTATACGGTTTAGGAGATATTTACCTGAAGACAGCCACCGCTGTCTACGGCGCATGCGCCGTAGACAGCGGCGCGCAGGCACACTGGGCAAGCCACAGATCGCGGCGATATGCCGTGAGTGTCGGCTCCCGTGCGCATGCCTTAATCTAGGCTTACCTGTAGGTCAAAGTAGTTTGTAAGGGTTTACAACCACTTTATCAGCTCTTCTTCTAGCAGGACTGGCTATCTGATGCCGCGTACACACGACCAGACTTATGTCCGACAGACTTTCGAAGGAGTTCTGACGGAGTTCTGACAGAGTTCTGACGGACTTTCCGAATGAGCGGACTTGGCCACACACAATCACACCAAACTTCGACGGATTCGAACGTGATGACGTACGACTGGACTCGAATAAGGAAGTTCATAGCCAGTAGCCAATAGCTGCCCTAGCGTCGGTTTTAGTCCGTCGGACTAGCACACACACGAGCAAATTTCTCGGTAGGAACTGGGTCCAGCAGAGTTCTGGCGGAAAAATTTGAAGCATGTTCCATTTCTAAAGTCTGTCAGACTTTTGCCAATCAAAAGTCCGTTGCAGCCCACACACGATCGAATGGTCTGCCGGAATCATTCCGTCAGACTTTGGATGTTGAAAAGTCCGGTCGTGTGTACGGGGCATGAGAGTCCCATACTGCTTTTTTAAATGTTTTTTATGCTATTTTTATTACACTATTGTGTCCTTTTTTATGTCTCCTTGATTGCGAGAAATTTTCCAATAAAATATTATTGGTTGATCTGCACTATATGGAGCACTTTTTTCCCTTTTTTTTTTTTTTTATGATATTCTCGGTACTGGTGAACACCGACGGGTTGGATTCTGAAGCTGTGGATGTTTTTGGAGACCACCTCCAGCCGTGAACCTATCCCTGTGATTGGGACCACGTCATCATACCTAAAGACAACCATCCGGCACCTTGGTATCATATCCAAAGACAACCATTCATGCGCATTTGACCCACTGCCATATGGTACGTGTGTCCACCACTGCTGGTAAGAGTGCCTCATTGAGTGTTTTTAACCACTACAATACAGGGCACTTTCACCCCCTTCCTTCCCAGCCCAATTTTCAGCTTTCAGCGCTCTATCGCTTTCAGTGACAATTGCGCGGTCATGCTACACTGTACCCAAATGAAATTGTTATCATTTTGTTCGCACAAATAGAGCTTTATTTTGGTGTTATTTATTCACGACTCCGTTTTTTTTTTTTGCGATATAAGCGCAAAAATAGCGGAAATTTGGGAAAAAAACTATATTTTCTTTTTTCTATTTGAAAAGAAATCCAATAAAATCAAATTTTGTCATAAATTTAAGCCAAAATGTATTCTGCTACATGTTTTTGGTAAAAAAAAATTCCGTTAAGTGTATAATAATTGGTTTGTGTGATCATGGACATATGTACGCAAATGATCATGTACATATGTGTGCAGGTGATCACGTACATATGTGTGCAGATAATCATTGGGACATGTGATTTTAGTGGGACATATGTGGGGGACATGTTTTTATTATTAGGGACATGTGTTTTTATTATTTGGGGACATGTATGTTTTGGGGACATGTGTGTTTTGGGGACATATGTGTTTTGGGGACATATGTGGGGACTGTGTTTGTACTGTGTGGTGTGTTGTGTGTTTACACTACACTGATGATCAGTGAGTAAAAAGCTGTAAAAAGCAGCCCATACTCACTGATCATCAGCCGGCTGCAGCGTTCTGCTCTCCTCTCCTCAGCGGTGACTTCCGTATGAGGAGAGCCGATTGCCTAGCAACCGGCTGTTTGTTTACATCACATGACGGCCGTGATTGGACACGGCCGTCATGTGATCTGGAGGGCCAATCACAGAGCCCTCCTGCCGATCTGAGATGTGCCGTGTCCGGGTGACACGAGCACATCGGGATCGCGCCGCTGCGCGGGCGCGCGCGCGTGCGATCCCGCTACTCCTGAATGACGTTCCTGAACGTCCTATCAGGAGTAGACGGCTCCCACCCGGCCGTATATATGCATTGGCCGGGTGGGAAGTGGTTAAACATTGATGCTCTCCGTGTCACAAGCATCACTTCCTTGTGCAGTCATCATCTCCGAGACACATTTGGATTTCATTTCTCACATTGACTCACATTTTCCAGTTTTATATTGGTCATTGGACTTTAACTTGAACATTGCGCAGTACTGTTCACTTTGTGATTTTTTTCATTTTTTCACATGGCCATTACAAGCCTTAGCCCTTGTACACACGGTCGGACATTCCGACGGAAAATGTCCGATCGGACCATGTTGTCGGATAATCCGACCGTGTGTGGGGGCTCCATCGGACTGTTTCCGTCGGAATATCCGACCGACAAAAGTTGAACTTTTTGGAAGCTGAGCGTCCCGTTACATCTGGCGTAAAGTTAACACAGCGTTAGAAAAAAAGAACATCATACCAACAGTCGGACATGGAGGTGGTAGTGGGATGGTCTGGGGCTGGACGACTGACTTGCCATCATTGTTAAAAAGGGGGACATTGTTCCTGGTGTCCTGGTATAGCTCAGTCCACTAATTGCTGACTCTGCTCACACTAATAGGAGGAAGATTAGTGTCTTCAAGTTGCTACCAAAGTTACTGGAGTATCATTGCCAATAAGTTTTTATTAGAAATAAAGCAAATGCATGCTCGCAAAAGTCATAGGCTAACCAGAGATGTACATAAACCCAAATGGCAAGGTGGTCCTCGATTAGAGATGAAACTCATATGACCCTGACATCCACTAGACTTGCCAACTGATATATTTCAAGGGACAAGCCCTCTTCTTCAGAGCAAAGCTCAGCTCAACTCTGAAGAGCTTTACTCTGAAGAAGAGGACTTGTCCCTTGAAACGCGTCAGCTGGAAAGTCTGATGGACTATTTTCCTATTTGGGTTTATGTACATTGCTGGTTTAGCCTATACTAGCCTACACTATAAGCCACCCCCCCTCTTTTAGTTTTCCAGTGGACACCCCAAGTTACCCATTGGGTTTCTACTCCCTCGGAGCTCCGTGGACTACCACACCTTCATTTCCATAGTCCAGCAGTAAGGCTCCATATATTATAATGGTGTATTTCTGTACCATTATATATATATCTAGTCTTGCTGTTTTTTTTTTTTTTTTTTACTTTTGACTCAGAGCCCATAAATCATCAGCATGTTATATAAAATGTAAAAAAAAAAAAAAAGAAGCAAATTGCCCAAAATGAAAATTCAGAAATGAAACATTATTTTACTCGTTTACCTCCCGTGGCTGCAACTTCAATCATTAAAGACGTTCAAGGATGGAGAGTTAGAAGATTCATTAATTATACTCTCAAGGGGTTATTGTAAAGCACACTGAAAGCTCCGTGTTAAATTAAAGCATGGTTGGTGTTTTAGCAGCTTTTAGTGATATGTGTGTGGGATTAAAATCTTAAAATGAAAAAAAAAAAACAACAACTCTCTTCTGATAACTAATGATGTAAATGAAAATAAGGTTTAGCCATGGACTATTGACGGTTATTAATCTTCTTAGTAATTTTTTATGTTTTATTAATTTCATGGGGAAAACACATTTTTTTTTTCTGTTGTTTCCTCAACTTTGATTTTTCTTCTCAGTTTAAGATAAGATTTAAAGAGGATTTTCAGTCTAAAAAAAAAAAAAAAAAAATCCTGTAACTGCTGACTGTGAATGAACAAGCATTTACCAGCCCAGGGATCCAGCGCTGTCCTTACCCGGGTCCGTTTTTCACTCATCTTTGGGTCCTTGGAGACACCATCTTGGATGTGGCAATCCAGCTGTGACTTCCTGGGGCTTCACAGCAGGCCCCCAACTGTGTGTGCGATTTGTGAATGAAGCCACAACCTCCTGGGACCTATGACGTGTCCCATGAGGTTGCGGGCAGGGAGGGGGGACGAACTAGGTGGGGGGGGGTTCAGCGAGCAGAACTTCCCTTTTCAGGTGAAGTTCAGCTTTAATTATGCTGGTGCAGGAAATATATCATGTGGAAGTATTATCACAATGATGACATCATATGGAAGTAACATCATGATGACATCATATGGAAGTAACATCATAATGATGACAACATATGGAAGTAACATCATAATGATAACATTATATAGAAGCAGTGGTGACTGGTGCTTAATATTTGTGGGGAGGGGGGCTAACCAACGCCACCCCCCACCGGAGACAAGCGGGAAGGTAGCGCCCCCCCATGCGGGAAGGTGGTGCCCCCCCCATGCGGGAAGGTGGCGTCCCCCCCATGCGGGAAGGTGGCGTCTCCCCATGTGGGAAGGTGGCGTTCCCCCAATGCGGGAAGGTGCCCCCCCATGCGGGAAGGTGGCGTTTCCCCATGTGGGAAGGTGGCGTTCCCCCCCCATGCGGGAAGGTGGCGTTTCCCCATGTGGGAAGGTGGCGTTCCCCCCCCATGCGGGAAGGTGGCATCCCCCCCAAGTAACATCATAATGCTGACATCATATAAAAGTAACATCAAAATGCTGACATCATACGGAGGTAACATCGTAATGATGACATCATATAGAGGTAACATCGTAATGATGACATCATACAGAGGTAACATCGTAATGATGACATCATATAGAGGTAACATCGTAATGATGACATCATACAGAGGTAACATCATAATGATAATATCATATATAGGTAGCATCATGATGATAACATCATATAAAAGCAGTGGTGACTGGTGCTCAATATTTGGGGGGCGAGCGGCTAACCAACGCCACCCCCCACGGGAGACAGATAGAAAGGTGGCGATCCCCGCCCAGCTGGAGACGGATGTGAAGGCGGCAACCACAACTCCCCCCATGCGCGCATGAGACGAACGACAATGCAGCGATCAGAGGCCTCCTTAATTTACAAGGCAGATGGTAGGGCTGCTGCTCCTCCATCTGGGACCGTTGCTTCTCCACCCGACCATACAGGAAGTGGGTCCTGCGACCCAGGACCCGCTTCCTGGTTGGCCGGAAGGAGAATCAGAAAGACAAGAGCGAATATTAATTTTCTATTGTCACACAAGTGCGTGGGCTTGGGGCAAAGTGCTCTGCGCCTCAAGCCCAATCTTTTTTTGAAGCCAATTAGAGCCTCAGGCTCTAATCACATGCATAAAAAAAATATTGAAATCCATGCACCCTGCATGTAGATTAGGGGCCGGGCACATGGTTTAGGGGGGCGGCCACTGTATAGAAGTACCATCATAATGATGACATCATATAGAAGTAACATAATGCTGATATCATATGGAAGTAACATCATAATGATGACATCATATGGAAGTAACATCATAATGATGACATCATTTAGAAGTAACATAATGCTGACATCATATGGAAGTAACATCATAATGCTGACATCATATGGAAGTAACATCATAATGATGACATCATATAGAAGTAACATCATAATGATGAAATCATATAGAAGTAACATAATGCTGATATCATATGGAAGTAACATCATAATGCTGACATCATATGGAGGTAACATCACAATGATGACATCATGTAGAAGTAACATCACAATGATGACATCATATAGAAGTAACATCATAATGATGACATCATATAGAAGTAACATCATAATGATGACATCATATAGAAGTAACATCATAACGATGACATCATATAAAGGTATCATCATAATCATATAATTATATAGAAGCAGTGGTGACTGGTGCTCAATATTTGTGTGTGTGTGTGTGTGGGGGGGGGGGGTGGCGGCTAACCAACACCCCCCCACGGGAGACAAGAGGGGAGGTGGCACCCCCCCATTCGGGAATGTGCCCCCCCCCCAAGTAACATCATAATGATGACATCATATGGAAGTAACATCATAATGATGACATCATGTAGAAGTAACATCACAATGATGACATCATATAGAAGTAACATCATAATGATGACATCATATAAAAGTAACATCATAATGATGACATCATATAAAGGTATCATCATAATCATATAATTATATAGAAGCAGTGGTGACTGGTGCTCAATATTTGTGTGTGTGTGTGGGGGGGGGGGGGGGGGTGGCGGCTAACCAACACCACCCCCCACGGGAGACAAGAGGGGAGGTGGCACCCCCCCATTCGGGAAGGTGGCGTCCCCCCCAAGTAACATCAAAATACTGACATCATATGGAGGTAACATCATAATGATGACATCATATGGAAGTAACATCACTCACCCCATGGTGAATTTTCTATAGCAGTGATGGTGAACCTTGGCACCCCAGATGTTTTGGAACTACATTTCCCATGATGCTCATGCACTCTGCAGTGTAGCTGAGCATCATGGGAAATGTAGTTCCAAAACATCCGGGGTGCCAAGGCTCGCCATCACTGCCCTATAGGAATATATGAGAAATATGTATAAATCATCTTTGCCAGGCCAATATTCATTTAACCACTTGGCGACCGCACACTGTAATGTTACAGCTATGGTGTGGGCCGGCTGCGCAGAATCACGCATATATACATGTCACAGCTACAAAATATAAAATATGAAACGTTCAGAGAAAATGAAGGTTGTTATCAAACCACGACAACTTCATATAAAAACTCCAGTGTCCGGTGGGTGTCATGTACATTGAAGATATACAATGTCTATATATAACTGTCCTATATAGGTCACATTGTATCCTACGGAACATGCCTGCCTGGATAATAACGCAGGAAATTGTCCTCAACAGCTGAGGTCCTCTCCCTCTACATGTTTCACTGCCATCGGCTGATGGTTTATTGGAGGCCGCTGTTGTCACAATATTGAACAGCTGCATGATATCAAATCCACCTGCTTTCTGAATGAGTCCAGATGAGCATGCTCCAGGGCTGTGCTGACCCCGGCCAATTCTCCAGTGGCTGCTTATTGATTGAGGAAGCCGTCCCTGAATGCACAGGACACGGCTTAATTGGCCCATACAACACAACCCTTTCCAATCAGCAGCGATACGAATGTTACCGGCGGCGGAATATAAACAGCACACGGCCCATTACCCTTAGGGCTTGCTCCAACCCGGCATGGCAGACTCCTTGTACACTCGCGGTAGGGCTGCTTAAAGTGATTGTTTCAAATACAATTTTAAGAGGGCTGTACTGAAAGTAATGCAAAAGTGGGCAAAACTTTTTATTAAAGAGAAACTCTTCTCTATGGTAACATTTCTTCCTTTTGTACATTGCAGGTTAATAATGGATTGCAAGCAGAAGCACTGCGCTGTCATTGAGTTCTTGATGAAGGAAGTGTGCAGGCTGTCTGACATCCACGGAAGCCTACAGAATGTTTATGGAAATGACACCATGGACTAGATGTCACCAGCAACAAGACGTTCCTCTTGTCAATAATGTCAGCTCCAAGGGGCGTGGCTACCGCGCGACTGTATGGACGCATAAGACGGTAGCTCCGTAATACCGAGAGAAATACTCACTATCCGGGGTACTTTTGAAGTCTCCTACTGGCTTCATTTGACGGTATCTCTCCACCTCATACCGCCGTGATGACCCGCAAACGCAAAAACTTACCGCAACTGAAGAAATTACCACAATTCTTTCCGCGGAATCCTCGAGGCCTACTCCAAGATGGCGCTGACGGCGCCTCACCTTCGGCATCCAGCAGCTCCGGATTGGAGGCCCCGAGCCCGGACCTCCACAACAGATCACCCCATGGATCTCCGGGGATGTCTACTCCACTCTCCCGCAGTCCGGCAAAATCTAAACCGAGGATGACAGAGAATCCCGGTTAGTGGTGAGGGTGACCAGATGGAGGACACTAGGGAAATATCGGATACTATAGACATGTTCCCCACGTCTAATCAACCTGTATCCGACACCACTTTGAAAGACATGCTGGTCTCGCTACGTAGCACCCTACATAGTGACATGATGGATTGCATGAGGGGATTTAAATCAGACATCAATGCTATGGGCACCCGGGTCGACCATGTGGAGCACAAAATGGGCGAATTCGCAACCGCCATTAACTCAGTAGTAGATGCCCAGAATGATCAAACGGAGGAGGTGGCCTGGCTAAGAGCAAAAATCGCGGATTTAGAAGATAGATCCAGACGTAACAATCTCAAGCTGAGAGGCGTCCTGGAGCTGGTATTACCGGCGCAACTTCTCCAATATGCTCAGGAACTATTGGGTGCCTTCTTGCCAGAATTGCCGGTATCTGATCTTGCGATCGACAGAATACATCGCCTTCCGAAGCCAGCGCATCTCCCGGATAATATTCCGAGAGATGTGCTGATGAGAATCCACTTTTTTCAGGTTAAGGAAAAATTTACTTCGGCTTTCCGAACCAACAAACAGCCACCGGAACGCTATGCTAACCTCCAGGTTTTTGCAGATCTCTCACAACATACGATGCAACGGAGGAAGGCACTTCTGCCTATCACAAAGGCCCTTCGGAATCACGCCATTCTCTATAGATGGGGATTTCCCTGCAAATTATCTATCACCAGGGAAGGCCAAACAACGACGATCAACAGTTTGGAGGATGGCCTGGATTTACTAAAACTTTGGAACATTCTCCCCTCCCCTGATGACGTTACTCCAGCGCATCTGTCGAAAGTTTTGTCTCAAGACTCCTGGCAAGTAGTGGCTCGTAAGAAAAAAGGCTCGAGTCGCAACTACTAGGTCCCCGGATATTCTGATTGCCATCAAATAATCGTTCTCACGAATCTCTCGGTACGTGCGGAACTGTGTGAACGTTCACTCTTCCCCCCAATTTTACGACGGGCAGAACTGCTGCCTACAGAGGCAGAACTGCTGCCTACAGATTCCAAGTCGAATCGTCTTTTTTACCTGTATGGCTAATGCCAAAGTTTTGGAACTCTTGCTTTGTCTTCATCTGTACTGTTTTTTTCTTTTCCCTTTTCTATGTTTTGTTTTATCCCTGGAACCTACCCCCTACCCTCTTGGGATGGACTCTGTGGTGTTCGGACCTTGTCACCTTGAAATGTGAAGTTAGATTGGTTCAGAGCCCTACGCCCCAGCAGATCTACTCTACAATCAAGAGAGATTTGTGGATCATTCTACTCATCATCTATTTTTATCACCAATGCTTAATATAACCTCCTTTAACGTCCATGGGTTAAACCACCCAGCAAAGCGAGCATCGGTGTGGAAGGAAGCGCAGAGACTACGTGCTGATGTTCTCTGTTTACAGGAATCGCACTTCCTGGCTAGTGATCCGCCACCTTTCCACAACAAGAACTTTTCTCATGTTTTTTGCACATCTGCTTCACAAAAACGCAAGGGTGTTGTGATTGCTATTAGGAATTCGATTGTCTTTTCATGTAGCCTCACAATAACAGACCCTGAGGGCAGATATATAATTTTGGTGGGCTCTCTTAACAATAAGACTTATACTATTGTGAACCTTTATGCTCCCAATACCCACCAGCTTCGATTCCTCAAGAGACTGCTCGTAAAATCAACGAAGTACGTCAAGGAGCTCTAGTACTGTGTGGGGACTTTAATTTAACGGTTGATTACCATATGGATACTACCACCAGGTCTAGTAGACCTCTTCCCTCTTTGCAGCGTTTGTTGCTGGGGGAGGGGCTCTACGACGTCTGGAGATGCCAGCACTCTAATGAGAGGGACTATTCGTTTCACTCCTCCAGACACAATTCGTATTCCAGAATCGACATGATCCTTGTGGATAGATTCCTGTTACAGGCAGTGTCCTCCTCCGCCATCCATGGCATATCTTGGTCCGACCACGCTCCGGTTTCGATAGAGGTGACGGAGGGGAACGCTCATAATGTGTCTGGGATCTGGAGAGCGAGTGCTGGCGTGTTCGGATCTCCTACACAGGTATCGGAGGTATCCAAAAGTCTAAAATAATTTTTTGTTACTAACACTGGTTCTGTTAACGACCCTATGGTTTTGTGGTGTGCACACAAGGCTTTTGTACGAGGCATTCTACTACAGGCTAGTGTAAGAATAATGTCAGCTCCATAAAAATTCTGTGACCTTCTGTGGATGTCAGAAAAACTGCATTCCTTCTTCATCAAGAACTCCGCGACGGCACAGTGCTTCTGCTCGGAAGCCATTATTTACCTGAAGAGAAAAAGCCAAGTCTCCTTAATGAGACATCTGGGGTCTTAAAGACCCCTGTTGTCTCACTTGCCCTCCAGTGAAGCTAATGGAGTGCAGATTGCTGGCCCATTAGCTTCTTCCTTGGCCATGCTGTCTGGGGAAAGTGATGTCAGGACCTGGAAGTGACATTTTACAAATCACCCCCTGGGTTATTAGCAGGAAGGGGAGATTTGCAAAGGGCAATTCACTGATCTCCCTCCCCTCTACCCAGTGGTACCCACCATGCCAGTCCGGGAGAAAATCAACGGGTGCACAGAGCCTGAGAAACATGGCAGGGGACACAGGGGGGGGGGGCGCAGCACTTACAGGTGTGTGTGGAAGAGTCTAGTGGCAGCACAGCCACAGAATCACTTCCATCTGATAGCCAACAGTTGGCTTGTCATGTTAATTAATTAATTTATTACCAGTATTTATATAGTGCCGACAATTTACTCAGTGCTTTAAATATATATTGTACAGTCACATCAGTCCCTGCCCTCAAGGGGCTTACAATGTAAGGTTCCTAACTCACATTCATACATACACATACTGGGGCCAATTTAGACAGGAGCCAATTAACCTCCCAGCATGTCTTTGGAGTGTGGGAGGAAACCATAGCACCCGAAGGAAACCCAGGTTTACACACACTGCCCACCACCACTTTATGCCACATATGGGCAGTGGTGGGGAGTAAATGGGTTAATGGGCTGTACAAACTAGTGTTTCCCTCCCATCTTCTCAATACTTTAGTAACTTCTCAGAAGGTCCAGCAGGACACCACAGTTGCTGACCAATGAATTCCTAACCAATGACACCACTAAGCTTCTAGTTCACTCCCTGGTCATCTCTTCCCTCGACTACTGCAACTCCCTTCTCAGTGGATTACCTTTACATAGGCTATCCCCCCTTCAGTCCATCATGAATGCTGCTGCCAGACTCATCCACCTCACCAACCGCTCAGTGTCTACTATCCCTCTCTGCCAATCCCTCCACTGGCTTCCTTACAGTCTTATAGTGTCCTCCACCCCTCTCTGCCAATTCCTTCACTGGCTTCCTTCAGTGTCTTCCAACTCCCTCTGCCAATCCCTCCACTGTCCCCCATTCAGTGTCCTCCACCCCTCTCTGCCAATCCCTCCACTGGCTTCATTTTAGTGTCCTCCACCCCTCTCTGCCAATTCCTCCACTGGCCTCCATCCCTTCTCTGCCAATCCATCCACTGGCTTTCTGTCAGTGTCCTCCACCCCTCTCTGCCAATCCCTCCACTGGCTTCCTTTTATTGTCCTCCACCCCTCCTTGCCAATTCCTCCACTGGCCTCCACCCCTCTCTGCCAATCCCTCCACTGGCTTACTTTCAGTGTCCTCCACCTCTCTCTGCCAATCCCTCCACTGGCTTCCATTCAGTGTCCTCCAACCCTCTTTGCCAATCCCTCCACTAGCCTCCATTCAATCTCTTCCACCCCTCCCTGCCAATCCCTCCACTGGTCTCCTTTCAGTGACCTCCATCCCTCTCTGCCAATCCCCCTACTAGTCTCCATTCAGCGTCGTCCACCCCTCCCTGTCAATCCCTCCACTGGCCTCAATTCAGTGTCTCCCCCCCTCTCTGCCAATCCCTCCACTGGCTTCCATTCAGTGTCCTCCGCCCCTCTCTGCCAATCCCTCCACTGGCTTCCATTCAGTGTCCTCCACCCCTCTCTGCCAATCCCTTCACTGGCCTCCATTCAGTGTCCTCCGCCCCTCTCTGCCAATCCCTCCACTGGCTTCCGCTCACCCAACAAACTAAATTAAAAATACTAACAACAACTTACAAAGCCATCCACAACTCTGCCCCCAGCTCCATCACTGGCCTAGTCTCAAAATACCAACCATTCCTTTATTCCTCCCAAGACTTCCTGCTCTTTAGCTCCATTGTCACCTCCTCCCATGCTCACCTTCAAGACATTTCCAGAGCCTCTCCCATCAAATGGTACTCCCTATCCCAAACTCTTAACTATTTCCCACTCGGTCTGATTTTAGACGATCTCTGAAAACTTTTCTCTTCAGAAAAGCCTACCATGTCCCCACCTAACAACTGTACTTTTATTTTCTCCATCAGCTCATTCCCCGCAGTTATTACCTTTTGTATCACTTTACCCTGCTTCCATTGTGATTTATCTGTACCAGTGGCAGCCGCTACGTTAGGGGTGCAGGGGACTGCACCCCTATCATGCATCCAGCCCCCTAATCTACATGCAGGGCACCAGAAGCATGGATTCCAATAGGTTTTTTTTCTTTTTTGAAGCGTGATTAGAGCACTGCGCCCCGAGCCCACCCAGTTGTGGGACAATTAATATTCGCTAATGTCTTCCTGCTTCTTCTCCTGGCCAATCAGGAATTGGGTCCTGAGTAGGGATGAGCCGAACACCCCCCGGTTCGGTTCGCACCAGAACTTGCGAACGACCCCCGCGTTCGGTACGAACGTTAGAACCCCATTGAAGTCTATGGGACTCGAACGTTCGAATTGGAAAGTGCTAATTTTAACGGCTAATATGCAAGATAGTGTCCTAAAAAGGGTTTGGCGACCTGCCTCCTGCCTCAGGGGACATGGGTCACTGCAAAAAAAAGTTTTAAAAAAGTTTTAAAAACTACCGTTTTGGCGGGAGCAGTGATTTTAATGACGATTAAAGTGAAAAAAAAAAAGTGAAATATTCCTTTAAATATGGTGCCTGGGGGGTGTCTATAGTATGCCTGTGAAGTGCCACGTGTTTCCCGTGTTTAGAACAGTCCCTGCACAAAATGACATTAAACGGAAATAACACCATTTAAAACTGCTTGCGGTTTTAATGTTATATCTGGTTCCTGCAATATGGTTGAAAATCATTCAGAAAAATGGCATGGGTAGCCCTCCCTGCCCATTACCAGCCTATTTGGGTCTTGTACACATATTAAGGGGAACCCATATTAAAAAAAGGAAATGCGTGTGGCCCCCAGGCCCTATATACTCAGAACAGCAGTATACAGGCGGTGCAAACAAGACAGGGACTGTGTAGGTTTGTTGTGTTAAGTTGAATCTGTTTGTCATTTTCAACCGGTACATTTTTAAAGTGTAGCTCCAGTCAAAAAAAATATCTTTAAGCTTTTTGGAAAACATAGGGAAGGGTTATCACCCCTGTATAATTTTGTTTTGTCGTCCATCTTTTTTCATCTCACTTGCTGCTGTCTCCTTGCGTTTGCAAGTAGGAGATGTTTGTAAGTTGGATGTTTGAAAGTAGGGGCCTGCCCTATATTATAGCGGTATGTACTGGGTACAGAGCACGCAGACAGCACGCACTATCTCCTAACACTACTGACTGCAAGCTCTATTATTAACCACTTGTTAGCCCAATGTTTGCATAAAGTGAAAGATGAAGTTATGCTGAGTAAATAGATATCAAACATGTCACTCTTCAAAATTGCACATGCCCGTGGAATGGCGCCAAACGTCGCTACTTAAAAAATCCCCATAGGCGACGCTTTAAATATTTTTTTACTGGTTACATGTTTTGAGTTGCAGAGGAGGTCTAGGACTAGAATTATTGCTCTCGCTCTAACATTCTCGGCGATACCTCACATGTGTGGCACATGCGAGCACATGGGGACATGGGCGCTTTAATTTTTATTTTATTTTTTTATTGTTCATTTTACTTTATTTTAGTTTGACATTTTTTTTCCCAAAAATATATTTTTGATCACTTTTATTCCTATTACAAGAAATGTAAACATCCCTTGTAATAGGAATATGGGATGACAGGTCCTCTTTACAGTGAAATCTGGGGGGTCAATATGACCCCACATCTCACCTCTAGGCTGGGAAGCCTGAAATAAAAAATAAAAAAAAAGATTCTGGCTTTGATCGTACTGGCGAGTTGGTAGAAGCACCAGAGGGCGGTGAGGGGTGGGGGGCGTCTATGGCTGGGTACTTCAGGGTATCACCGAGTATGGCTGGGTATCTCTGAGTATGGCTGGGTATGGCAATTTATGGCAGGGTATTACAGAGTATTGGCGGGGTATTGGCGGGGTACTACAGAGTAATAGCAGGGTACTGCAGAGTATTGGGGGTACTGCAGAGTAATGGCGGGTACTGCAGAGTATTGGGGGGTACTGCAGAGTAATGGGGGTTACTGCAGAGTAATGGGGGGTACTGCAGAGTAATAGCGGGGTACTGCAGAGTAATGGCAGGGTACTGCAGAGTATTGGGGGGTACTGCAGAGTAATGGGGGTTACTGCAGAGTAATGGGGGGTACTGAAGAGTAATGGCAGGGTACTGCAGAGTAATGGCAGGGTACTGCACTGCAGAGTAATGGCGGGGTACTGCACTGCAGAGTAATGGCGGGGTACTGCAGAGTAATGGCGGGGTACTGCAGAGTAATGGCAGGGTACTGCACTGCAGAGTAATGGCGGGGTACTGCACTGCAGAGTAATGGCGGGGTACTGCAGAGTAATGGCGGGGTACTGCAGAGTAATGGCAGGGTACTGCAGAGTATGCACTGGTATTGCAGAGTATTGGCAGGGAATTGAGGGGTTAAATTCGGTGAGCAGCGATGTGGGCACTGCAGATGCAGCCCACATCGCTGCTGACACCGATCTCTTTCCCCTCTGCTGTACCGATCGGTACAGAAAGGGGAGGGAGGAACAGGCGTCATAACATGACGCCGGTTTGTTTCCAAGTGATCATTCCGTCATTTGACGGAGCAATCACGTGGTAAACGGCCGCTATGAGCGGCCGTTTACCGTGATGCGCCGGGTCCTATGGACCCGGCGGTCACGGATGCTCTCGAGTGCGCACACCTCGGGGCACGCGAGAGCAGAATTCTGGGAGGCCGTTAATTAACGGCCTCTCTGAGTTAAACAACCGCCCTGAAGCCGTTAATCGGCAATGGGCAGTTGTTAAGTGGTTAAAGCTAGATCACTAGCTATATAGGTGAGGTGAATATAGTGGTGTATACTGCAGTCAGGGCACAGACAACAACCACTACACAGCAGCAAGATAGGAAATCAGCCAAAAACGATTGGTGTGTACTGTGTTGAAGGTACACAGAACACCCACTGCTTCAGATGCAAAGTAACACACTACAGGAGGCCGCCTTAAAGGCGGCCTTATATAGTGTGGGGCGTGCACTACACAGTCTGAGCTATGATTGGCCACAGGCAGGATGCCTGTGACCAATCATGGCTCTCCTCGCTGCCGGCGCTGCGATTGGCCAAGCATGCGGGGTCACAGTGCATGCTTGGGCAATCATCGGACAGCAATGCACTGCGCCAACACAGTGCATTGTGGTCCGCGCGCGCGTCACTCGAATTTTGACGCGAACGGCCAAAACGTTCGGAATTCGCCGAACTCACGAACAGCCAATGTTCGAGTCGAACGTACGTTCGACTCGAACACGAAGCTCATCCCTAGTCCTGAGACCCGATTGGCGTGAGAGGAGAAGTGATCCTATTAGCTGCCGAGGAGGAGGGAGGAGATGCAGAGGAAGCCACCGTGAAGCACCAGGAGCAGAAGACGTACGGTAAAGCTGCCGCCCGGAGGAAGTGATGCCCGAGACCTAGATGGGGTTAAGTGTGCTCTGCGCCCAGAGCCCACCCAGTTTTGTGACAATAGTGAATGAATATTCACTATTGTCATACTGATTCTCCTTCCAGCCAATCAGGAAGCGGGTCTTGAGACCAGTTTCTTGATTGCCTGAAAGGAGAAGCAATTCTATTGGCCTAGGAGGAGGAGGAGGGAGGAGACATCAGGCAGGGGAAGCCTTGCCGTAGTGAAGCCGAGGAAGAAGGACCAAGTGTGAAGCCACCACCCGCAAGAAGCCCACGCCATAAATGGGGTTAGTGCTTGCTGTTGACTGTGGATGGGGGAGACCCGACTGACCGAGGGGATTTTAGGAGACTCGCCCGACCCCCCTCCCCCACAAGAATGTCCTCCTCATGTCTGTCCTTATGTTGTAAAGTGCTGCGCAAACTGTAGGCGCCATATAAATCCTGTATGATGATAATAATAACGAACAGCCTCCAGGACCTCACACTACGTATTACATCATCACAAATCACCATAAGGCTCAGCACTCCTATATCATTAAAAGACTGAATGGGGCCATTGGAAGTTTTGGGGCAGAATCGGAAGCAGCCTCCCCAGTTTTGTACCCCTGGTAACATTGACTTTTAGTTGCAGCTCTGGGATGGCACCAAAGACCTCTGATAACATCAGCCCATTATATCGGTAACAAGGGGCTCTCTGGTCCGACCGAGTAAGTGTAAGCCTTGAATAAAACCTCATAAAACTGTATTACAGGCTGAGCCGCTCTTGTTAACCTTCTGCTTTTGTTCTGTCGGTTGCATTCGTCTGGCTGCTGCTATTCTCACCTCACTTAACCCGACCGTAGACAATGACAGGTCCTCCCTCTGACATAAGCCCAGGCTTGTGATTTACCATCCATTCTGCAATCCCGCCTGCTACTTGTCATGCTGATGCCGCGGCATCAGGTAATATTAGTCATTCTGTTTTCCATGGTGTCACATAAGCCAACATTTCATTGTGTGTCTGACAGGTCAGCACAAGATGTTAACCTATTTCATCAGCTTTTCCAGCTGAAGACAATATCAGATATATAAGTCACCTGGCTTGGCTTGACTTCAAATCATCTCTTGTTTTCTCCTGGATAAGCTGCATTACAAATCTTCTTCTTCAGATAAAAAATAAAAAACCAACAGAAAGTGATTCTGTTCTTGTTTTAGGACCTCGCCGAGACTTGGATTCAAAATTATTCATAAATACAAGAGTTTGGATTTATAGAATGGTGAACGGTGAAGGCCAATCGTTCGAATTTGATATGCTTTGCCTTTGAGTGTCCTTCAAGGGTCATTGTTTTAAAGATGATCGTTAAAACATTTGGGGGAAGAGGAATATACTGTATACACATCGGTCAAACACAATTTCATACAATTTCAATACTGAAAGCCTGAAGCTACACCCGATGAGTTCGTTTTTTTTGCATACACACAATGGGCCAGCTTGGCTCGGTGTAAGTATTTATATCTGATATCCAGAGTACTACTGGGGATGCTTTAAGTCAGCGGTCTCCACACTAATGTGGCACTTTGCTTGCCTTTATTCAGCCCCCTATGAATAATGGTGTAGTTGGTTTTTACTTGACCTTGTAGGACTTAGGCCCAGTAACCTAATGCCTACTACCCCATGCCCACATACCACCCTTCAAAACCCTCTTTACAAAAGACCCAACTAGGCTTTGGAGTAAATGGCCATCCGGCCTTATTTTATTAACAAATATAAACTTTAATAAATAACATAAATTAACATTACCAACACTTCAACTTTTAAACTGGTTCCTGGTTGGAGGAACGCCCACCCAGTGGTCACTGCTACCACCTATTTTAACTTCAACCTTATGCCTGCAGTCGGAATCCCCTGACTCGGAGGCGTTATCAAACCTACCAGTGACCTACCCCTTTTCACCCCTCCAGGTACCCCCTGTACCTGGTAGACATGTGCGATTGGTTTCGTACGAATCTCAAATTCATACGAATTTCCCTAAATTCGTACGTTCGGGAGGATCCGAAATACGAATTGGCATGCGTCCGAATTTTGTACGAAATATGAACTTTTGTTTACGAATCCCCAGGAGGAAGTCAGCACAGCACAGGAATGGTGGGGGCCCCTCATCTAATGAAAATTCGTATTTCGGATAGGAAATTCTTCAACAGAATTTCGTATTTCGGATAAAAACCAAACTTCCATCAGCATCGACTGTAATATTGTTGTATATTTTTGCCTTTAAATTCATCGTAACGAACATTCGTACAAGTTAACGAACCTAACGGCAATTCGTATTTCGTACGAATTAAAACGGAATTTCGGACACGAAATACGAAGTATTGATAGTGTTGGATGTAACACAGAAGACAGGCCGCCTTAAAAGGGGATGATGTGCAATGAAGGTGCGGTGTGGATGGACCTTGTTTTGGTTCTGGATTGCTGCCTCTCTGATAGCCTCAAAGAGAACTCTCAATAGAAGACAAATTCTGGGGTGGGTATTGAGGCACTCCCAGTAGAAAACTATCAGATAAACCAACACGTTTCAGGGGGGAAAGGCCTCCCCCTTTCTTCTCAAGGCTAGAGTACAAAAAAAGTGAAGTAGGACATAAATAACACATAACCATGGGCTTCCGCAGGTAGGGGCAAGGGGGGTCAAGTGCCCCCCCTGGAATCAGGGATCAGATCTTAAATTCAGCACAGTTGCATCCCTATCGGGGTGCGGGCTCCATTCCTTCCCTATTGGCCATAACTGAGGGCCAATCAAAGGAGACTAGGAGAGCATCATGGTACATGGGGATTACTTATCCTAGGGACTGTACTACGTCTGTAGTCTCTGACCATGATAATGTGATAATGACATTGTCAAAAAGGGGTGGTGCATGGGTGACCCTAAAATGATGCCTCCCCTTGAAAAAAGTTTTGCGGACACCCATGCACATAACTCCTAATAAGTGTGCATCAAGAGGTAGAACACATTATGACAAAGTCATGTAATATACTAGCAACATTAGTAGTAAATACTGTGAGATTAAAGTCAAGTGAGAGGTGCGTTTACAATGAGTTGCGCCAGTCAAAAACTGTATTTTAGGGAGTGGCAGCCCACTTTTATTCAATAAACGGAAAAGTTCACTTGTACATCAGTTGCCCACGCAGGGGTTTCTTCCACATAACATGCATAAACAAAAATACAGAGCTACCTGGCTCACTTGTTGGCAACACTGCTGCTCCTCTTACCAGTCCCCTTGTCTTGTGGCTTCTGGCTTTGTCCTCTTACCCCTCAATGAGGCCTTTGTCTCTTGGCTTCTGGCCGGGCCTTCTGACTTCTCAATGAGACCTCTGTCTCGTAGCTTCTGCCTGGGTCCGCTGACCCCACGAGGAGTCCTCTGTCTTGTAGCTTCTGGCTGGGTCCTCTGACCCCCTCGATGAGACCTCTGTCTCGTGCCTTCTGGCTGTGGGCCTCTTGAACCCGGGTGAGACCTTTCATCTTGTGGCTTCTGGCTGGGTCCTCTGACCCCCACGGTGAGACCTGCTGTCATGTGGCTTCTGGCTGGGTCCTCTAACCCCTCAATGGAACCTCTGTCTCGTGGCTCCTGGCTGGGTCCGTGGGTTTTGGCTGGGTCCTCTGACCCCTTGTGCCCTGTCTTGTGCCTTCTGGCTGGAGCCCCCTGACCCTGGGTGAGATATTCTGTCTCGTGGCTTCAGGCTGGGTCATCTGATCCGTTGATGAGATCTTTGTCTCATGGCTTCTGGCTGGATCCTCTGCCCCCTCAATCAGACCTCTGTCTCATGGCTTCTGGCTGGGTCCTCTGATCTCTCGATGAGTCACCTGTCCCATGGCTTCTGGCTGGGTCCTCTGATCCCTCAATGAGACCTCTGTCTCCTGCCTTCTGGCTGGGGCCCCCTGACCCTTGGTGAGATTTTCCGTCTTGTGGCTTTTGGCTGGGTCCTCTGACCCCTCGCTGGGACCTCTGTCTCGTGGCTTCTGGCTGGGCCCCCTGACCCCGGGTGAGACCTTCCATATCATGGCTTCTGGCTGGGTCCTCTGACCCTCAATGAGACCCTCTGTCTCGTGGCTTCTGGCTGGATCCTCTGCCCCCTCAATCAGACCTCTGTCTCATGGCTTCTAGCTGGGTCCTCTGACCCCTCGATGATTCCTCTGTCTCGTAGCTTCTGGCTGGGTTCTCTGACCTCTCGAAGAGTCACCTGTCCCATGGCTTCTGGCTGGGTCCTCTGACCCCTCAATGAGACCTCTGTTTCCTGCCTTCTGGCTGGGGCCCCCTGACCCTTGGTGAGATCTTCCATCTCGTGGCTTCTGGCTGGGTCCTCTGACCCCTCGATGAGACCCTTTGTCTTTTGGCTGGGCCCTCTGACTTTTCAATGAGTCCTCTGTCTTGTGGGTTTTGGCTGGGTCCTCTGACCCCTTGATGAGACCTCTGTCTTGTGCCTTCTGGCTGGAGCCCCCTGACCCTGGGTGAGATATTCCGTCTCGTGGCTTCAGGCTGGGTCATCTGATCCGTTGATGAGATCTTTGGCTCGTGGCTTCTGGCTGGATCCTCTGCCCCCTCAATCAGACCTCTGTCTCATGGCTTCTGGCTGGGTCCTCTGACCCCTCGATGATCCCTCTGTCTTGTGGCTTCTGGCTGGGTCCTCTGACCCCTCGATGATCCCTCTGTCTTGTGGCTTCTGGCTGGGTCCTCTGACCCCTCGATGATCCCTCTGTCTCGTGGCTTCTGGCTGGGTCCTCTGACCCCTCAATGAGACCTCTGTCTCCTGCCTTCTGGCTGGGGCCCCTTGACCCTTGGTGAGATCTTCCATCTCGTGGCTTTTGGCTGGGTCCTCTGACCCCTCGCTGGGACCTCTGTCTCATGGCTTCTGGCTGGGCCTCCTGACCCTGGGTGAGACCTTCCATCTCGTGGCTTCTGGCTGGGTCCTCTGACCCTCAATGAGACCCTCTGTATCGTGGTTTCTGGCTGGGTCCTCTGACCCATCGATGAGACCTTCCGTCTCGTGGCTTCTGGTTGGGCCCCCTGACCCCCGGAGCAGTCTCCAAACTTTCTCCACAATAAGAGCTCTGAGCAATTCTCAGACCTGAGTATATAATGACCCTGCACACCTGTGTAGTCAGCCAGTTTGCAGGCGTCTAGCAAAACCTGGACACGGGATTGAATGTTCTGATTGAGAACTACAGTATCTGGAGAAAGCCAAAAACACAGCTTTCTCCACTCAAAAATAATAGTTCACATTGACCCTTAATGCAAATCCTGTGTCACATTTTCCTATATTCTTACGGTGACAGAGCCTCGCACTGTCACAATACATAAAATGATAATACATATGTAAAATATGCATACCATGGTACTACATGCTAGAACATCAAACAAACTCATGGAGTGTATATTATTTAGAACATGACAATTGTAATGCATTGGAGCAGATCAATATACCCATAAAAATGCATTATGCATATAAAAATCAAAAAAATAGAAAATTAAAACTTTAAAAATGTTTTAAAACATTGATATTTTTATTTCTGTTAAATCATGTACTGCTATGTCATGTATATTTTATGTTCATTTTCTAGATTTGATTCTTAAACTGACCCTGCCTGATATTTGCTTATTTTATGGGTGTGACAAAAAATATGCAAAAATATCAATATGTTTAAATTATTATTATTCAGGATTTATATTCTTCTTCTCATTATTATTATTATTATTATTATTATTATTATTATTATTATTCAGGATTTATAATATTATTATTATTATTATTCAGGATTTATATTATTATTATTATTGTTATTATTATTATTCAGGATTTATATTATTATTATTATTGTTATTATTATTCGGATTTATATTATTATTGTTATTATTATTATTATTATTATTCAGGATTTATATAACAAATTGTGCAGCACCTTATAATATAAAGGGAGACAGTACAGTTACACTACAAAAGGGTTAGGGAGGGCCCTGCTCATAAGAGCTTACAATCTAATAGGGAGGGGCAAGCAGTACAACAGATACAGATTCTGTAGCAGAATCCCTGGCCTCTTCCAGTCTGATAAGGACCTTCAGGGGCCAAAGATAGCTGACATCCTTCAATATGTGGTGGGTTGTGATGCATAGTGGGTGCAAAGGTGGTAAAAGTCATTGGGCACAAGACACTTTGTGGATGTAAAAGAGGTTTTATTTCTTTTTTTTTTTTAAAAGATAGATTTTTATTAGGTTTTCACATATAACAAAAATCGTAGAATGAACAGTGGCTTATATGTCAACTGTAGAGATAACAAACAGAGTAACTGTCAACAGAGTGATCATTGTACATAAGACTATGTAAACAGCCAGATGATAACCTTTGGTGCGAACACCTCTTAAATGTAGAGCTATGGAGCGCGACCCACAATTAGGTGGGGGACCCCTCTCCACCTAGACACCCCTTACGGGATCAATTCTGTGTCCGGGTGGAGAGCAGTGCCCCCTGGAATCGGCTCAGAATCCCATTCGTGTCAAGATCAAATTGTTTTCAAACCATAATACGGTAATAACATAAGTACAACAACTGATTACAATATCATAACGGATGTGGAACAGAGATTCTCTAGAATAACGTCAATTAAACCCAGTGTAGTAGAACCTCAGGGTGGGTGAGAACAGTTTTCCAGCGGTAGGATGTTGGTGTGTGCAATCCACGTCGACCAGGGGGTCCAGTTTTGGAACACCTGATCCCTTTTGGGATTACTGCGTGCAAGCGTCATTTCGTAAGTGTAATGTAGATGTGTGGTGCTTATTACTTCCGCTAAAGTCGGTGGAGAAGGGTTTTTCCACCGTCTGGTTATCCCCAGTCTAGCTGCCAGCAAGACATGAGAGATAGAGTGCCTCATCTTTGTTGGGAGTGAGTCAAGAGTCAGGGAGAGCAAAGCTAGGTCAGGACTGGGGGAAGTTGCAACTTGGGATATGTCAGATATTAACTTAAAAGTCGACTCCCAAAAGGAAGCCAGTTTGGGGCAACTCCAAAAAATATGGAGTATATCCCCTTTGTTTCCACATTGCCTCCAGCACTCCGTAGAGTGTTTATCAGAGAACTTTGACACCTTGTCTGGGGTTAAGTACCATCTTTGAGTTATTTTAATCATTAGTTCCCATAACGTGGCACATCTGGTGTATTGGTAAGTAGATTTGATTGCTTTGACCCATTGTTCGGGTGTGTACGTTAGGCTGAGGTCTCTTTCCCATTTGAGCATAGGAGCTGATTTATCAAATGTGTGTTTTTGTTGGAGTATAGCGTAAAATAGAGATATGCCTTTGTGTTTGCAAGCCGGGTTCGTAAGAAAAAACCACGCAGGGTGGGGGATTTTGCATGGCCAGTCTGGAGATGTGTGGAGGTAATGCTTGGTTCTGAGGTATAGATAGAGGTCTGAGTTTGGAAGTTGGTATTCTTTCTGCAGGTCAGGGAATGCTTTTAGTCGCCCCGATGCGAAGAGATCATCAATATGCGATATACCTTTGTGTCGCCAAGATGCATAGGACACTAAGTCTATTTTCTCATGGAGTACAGGTAGCGGAGTTTTTAACGTGGCCCTGTTAGAATGGTTGTTGGTGAGGTGTAGAAATCTGTTCCATATCCTGAGGGTGGCTACCATAGTGGGGGGGAAATGTGGAGTTTTGGTGAGATGGCACTTGGAGGAGAGCAGCCATACGTGTAGGTTTTTCCCCGGGGTTAGTGATGCTTCTAACTGACCCCAAAGAGTAATTTGAGAGGGGGCTATCCATTCTCGCAATTGGGTCAAGATAGTGGCCATGTAGTAATCGTGGAAGTCAATGCAGCCTGCCCCTCCCGCCGTGCGATGTTTAACAAGGAGTTTGTGTGCACTTCTGGCCTTTTTACCTTGCCATAGAAAGGCTGATAGCATAGCTTGTAAGGATTTGAGAAAGGAGTGGGGAATGATGATCGGTAATGTCCGGAATAGGTATAATACCTGGGGTAGATGAAGCATTTTGAAGGCTGCGAGGCGGCCCATCCACGACAGCTCAAAGGATGCCAGTTTGTGAAGATCGTTCTGTAGTTGAGTGCGGAAGGGGATGAAGTTGTGGGAGAAGAGGTCTGCCGTGTTATTGGTTAGTTGAACCCCTAGATAAGTGATGCTCCCATCCGCCCATGAATATGGAAACAGGTTTCGTAGCATGGAACTGGTGGAGGCATCAAGACCCAAATTTAAAATTTGCGATTTGGTTTCGTTTACTTTATAAAATGATACTTTGCTGAATTGTGCAAGGATACTTTGAGCTGCCGGAAGGGAGGTGGTGGGTTCAGAGAGCATGAGAATCACGTCGTCCGCAAATAAACTTATTTTATGGACATTTTTGCCAATGGTTATACCTTGTATGCTATCAGTCATTCGGATGGATTGCGCGAGGGGTTCTATTACTAGATTGAAAATAAGGGGGGACAGGGGGCACCCCTGCCTAGTGCCGTTGGAGATGTCAAACGGGGATGATAATGCGTCTGCTGAATACACCCGGGCAGAGGGGGAGGAATAGAGAGCCATTATAGCGCTGTAAATGGGACCCGTGAAACCAAATTTTCCCAGTACCGCAGACAGGTACCCCCAGTGCACTCTATCGAACGCTTTTTCAGCGTCCAAGGACAGGAGTACAGAGGGGGCACCCGTGTGCGGCACCTGGTGGATGATATCCAACATTCGTCTGGTGGCATCTGAAGCCTGACGACCCTTCGTGAACCCTGATTGGTCTGGATGTATCAGGATTGGGATAATGTCCAATAATCTATTGGCGATCATTTTTGCGTAGATTTTTATGTCAACGTTCAGTAGGGAAATGGGGCGGAAATTCTGAGGTACATTAGGCTCTTTACCTGGCTTTGGAAGAGTTATTACAGTGGCGCTAAGCATGTCTTTTGAGAATGTCGAGGATTGAACCGCCGAGTTGTAGACTTCGCATAGAACAGGAGCTAGTAATTTGTGGAATCTTTTGTAATATTCCCCACTGAATCCATCTGGGCCAGGGGCTTTAGCGATAGGGAGTTTATTGATCGTGAGTTCTATCTCAGGGATCGTGAAGGGCTCGTTAAGAGTCGTTAGTTGAGTGGGGGATAATGCAGGAAGATCAACTTGGGCTAGAAAGTCTAGAATGTCTGAGTGTGTGGGTTGTATGGTACTCTCGTCCTTTCTGAGATTGTACAGGTCGCTATAGTACGTGCCAAATGCATCCGCAATGTCAGTGGGTTTGAGAACCTTAGCTTTAGTGTGAGGATGAAGGATATATGGAATCTTAGATTTGGTCCTGTGACCTTTTAATCTTAGGGCCATAAGTTTGCCCGCCTTGTTACCCGTAGAGTAGTGTGTCGCCCTTAACTTAGTGAACGCTTTTTCAAAGGACTCTAACATTAGAGACCTTAGTTCATGGCGGAGTTTAAATATCTGCGATTGTGTAGCGGGGGAGGGGCTATGTTTATTAAGAGTTTCAGCAGCCGCTATGGCAGTTGTCAGATTGTCTAGACGTTGAGCTCTCTGTTTTTTCGCTCTGGCTCCTGCCTGAATGAGAACACCCCTAATAACTGCCTTGTGGGCGTTCCACACCACCTCCGGGTCAGACACAGAGTTGGCGTTAATGGAGAAAAATTCTTCCAATTGGCGTTGGATATGAGTGACTGTGGACGGATCGTTAAGAAGATAGCTATTGAGCCTCCATAGTTTGGAGTTAGGGAGTCGTGAGTTCGAGTCAATTGTGATACTGATAGGGGCGTGGTCCGACCAGGTGGTAGTGTGAATCGCCGAGGCAGAAACTCTGGAAAGCAAAGACTTATCAGATAGAAATAGATCTATACGTGAGTAGGTGTTGTGACGCGGCGAAAGAAACGTGTAGTCACGTTCGTCCGCATGACAGCACCTCCACACATCAAACAGGTCATTTGATCGTAAAAACCCATCTAGTGGTGAAGCAAGTCTCTTACAACCTGCTGTAGAGTCTAAGTTGTAGTTAGGAACAAGATTGAAGTCCCCGCACCAGAGGACATGCCCCTGCCGAAGGGACTCAACCTTCCCCCAAAGAGATTTAATAAACGACATTTGTCGATGGTTGGGGGCATAGAGGGACACCAGGGTATACACATTGTTGTTAATTTTGCATATCAGGATAATGTAGCGACCCTCAGTGTCCGTCACACATTTTTGAAGTTGAAAGTCAACAGTATCACGTATTGCAATGAGAACTCCTCTTTGTTTCTTCATGAAGGATGCTTTAAAGATATGAGGGAAAAGCTTATGCTGGCAAGTGGGAGGAGAGTCTGTATTAAAATGTGTTTCTTGCACACAAAGCACATCGCTATTAAGCAACAGAGCTGTTTTCCAAAGGGATGAACGTTTAGCCGGATGGTTTAACCCCTTTGCATTAAGGGAGAGGACTGTAAATGACATATCGGCTAGTGTTCGTAGGTGAAGAATAAGATGGACTTACAACTGGTGGAATCCAATCCTACAGCCGCTGGGCGCTGTCGTACCTTAGGTGCGAGGGAATTCGCGGTGGTTTAGCAGTAGCGATATTTACGATGAGAAGAGCAGGGTTCCGATGGGTGCACTTGGAGATATGAGGGTTCACCGGCAGTCACGTCGCTTCTGAGACTGGTGTTCTTTAAAAGCAGGAACGCTGGTGTAGACTGGGAACAGAAACACTCGAGAAAAAAGGAACAAAAATAGAAGAAAAAAAGAAGGTGAAAAGTTAACAATGCAGGATGCAGCTAAGCAGAAGCTGAGTGTCACAACAAAACAGATCAGCTAACACCCGCCTGAGCGGGAGCTGAATAGACTGGGGGGTAAAGTTCAGACTCAGAAGAAGCAGGCCTCTAGCCGGCCCGGATCGTGTACAGTAGCTCAAAATAGGAACGGGCAAGAGCTTTCATTTTGATTTGGGGTGAGGACGGTCCCTCTGACGGCTTATAGGTGGAGAGGCCTGTTTAGTAGGGCCAGGCTGGTGATTCTGAGGGGAATCTTGGTGTATGCCCCAGGCAGTAAGCAGCTTCAAACCTCCTTCCAGGGTAGAGATCGTGTGCGGGATACCATTGAATGCCACCATAATGGTAGCCGGATGGCGCCATTTGTAGACTATTTTGTGGTTGGTTAAAGCTTTTGTAATTGGTTTCAGTTGCCTCCTTGATTGGAGCGTGAACTGCGATAAATCAGCGAACAGCTGGATGTCTGCATAGGGTGCTGGAAGCGTAACCATTGCCCTGGCTTTAGACAATATCTGTTCTTTCGCCTGAAAGAAGTGGATTCTCAGGAGCACATCACGTGGAACTGAATCCGCTAGGTGCTTTGGCTTAGGGATCCTGTGTATGCGATCGATTGTCAGCTCTATGGGAGACAGCTCAGGGAGCATAACAGAAAACATGGTGCTAGCAAAGTTGTGGAGATCTGCGGGGGGAACCGTTTCCGGTATTCCGCGTATTTTCACATTATTGCGGCGTGAACGGTCCTCGAGGTCCGCCAATTTATGTTTGATCCAATCTGTGTCCTCCTTCTGGGTCATGCAGGAATCTACTAAGTCATTAACAGTCTCTGTACATTCCTCCATTTTGTCCTCCATGTATTGCACCCTGTCCCCCATGCGTCTCATGTCTGCTGAGAAGTTGTGTATTAATGAGGATAAGTTGGACATTAGGGAAGACTGGAGGGATAGTAACATGTCTTTCATAGTTGAGTCTAGGACTGGTTGCCCTGATGTAGGAAAGGCCGCTATTGATGATTGTAGTGAGGCTATGGCATTAGCATTATGGAGGTCTGTACTCACAGTTGTTCCGGCCTGGTAAGCTGTATCCAGGCGCATCCGCGCTTTGGCTGGGCTCTGGGAGTTCGGAGTTAGCGGAGGAGATGCTGCCCGGGGCGAAGATGAACTTTCTCTGGCCGTGTCTCCTGGATCTCCGTCAGGAAGATCTGTGTAGGCCGTCGAACTCCGCGCTGCCGTTCCGGCGGCGCCATCTTGTCTGAGGCCTCCGCGCTGGAAGGAGAGGGCCGTCAGCTTTTGGACGTTTCTTTCGTCCTTTCGCTTGCGGGACGACATGTCGGCCGGGTGAGCCAGGATACCGGAGTCCGGTATGACTTTCGATGGGTGGAAACTTGCCCGTTTAGCGGTGGTTATCCGGTCGGCTGGCGGGAGCTTCAGGCACAAGCGACCATCCGGATTGCGCGCAAGCCACGCCCCTGAGGTTTTATTTCTTTGACATTCCTTTTTATATTTTGCAAGGGAAAGAGGGTTGGGGCCAGGACACCCATCAGTAGTTACAATTTCAAATGGCAGACTCCGAGACTTCAACAGGAGAACAGTTGTACAGGGAAAGGCCCCAGCAAGGTGCCACTTCTGCACGTGCAGGATTGCTGTCTCCTATGGCAACAGTACTTAAACAGTTTCTAATTCAATGTAACAGTTCTCTCAGCTGTACTAGAATTTCTCCTTGTAGTTCTTCAGCCCTGTGAGTTCCTGGTCTCTCACTGAACTCTCTGATTCACTGACTCCGAATCCCGTGAGCTTCTCAAGGCTTTTGTGGTGGTATCTCCCTCAAGTGTCACCCATGCTTCCCTGCTGGGTCCCTAGCTTGGCACTTCGTATACCTTCAAACTTCACCCCTGCTGACCAGCTTGATCCCTAGCTTGGCACACAAGGCTGCTCTGCAAGCGTCACCTCCACTGGTTGGGCCCCTGACTTGATCACCCGATTCTCCATCCTGCCTGTTTGGTGAGAATACTGCTCTGGTACTTGCTTCAGTTACTCACTATGGTCAAAAGGCGGCTGGCCCCTTAGTGGTGACAGCTTCCCTTCTACCACCGACCACGACAGGTTCTCCGGCCAGCAGAACCGTCACTTTTGGATGGACTGCAAGCCGCAGTCCCAACCCTGTGCTGATACTTACTTCTGGATAGGCCCTCACACAGCCTGGCAGCCAGATGCCCCTGGGATAGGCCCAATCTCTGGCCTAGCAACCCGGGGCAGATGACACACAGCGGTCTGGGTGGCACACAAGAACCCTGTATCACTTGAGCTCACCCAAATATATAGGCTCTCCCAGCAGGCCAAGGGATTCAACGAAATACCTGCCCATTGGCTGAGATACCCCATATACCCATCACCTGACCTTGAGTTGTCCTTCTCAATCTAATACCTCCAAGTGCCTGGTCACCTGGTGGTAGAAGAGAAGAGTACAACCAAGCCAAACTTAGGGAGAAGTCAATGTATCCCTAGTAATTAACTACAGTATCCACTCCTGACAAGGAATTTGGCGAGGAGCTCCCTGACTAAACCCCAGGGCACTATAGCTCTGATGGATGAGCTGATGGAAGAATTAAAGTTCAGTTGTAAGGCGGAGGCAGGATAGGCTTCCTTGAAGAGATCAGTTATCAGGGATCACCTAAAGGTGCACATAGTAGGAGATACTGGGACATATTGAGGTAGAGCGTTCCAGAGATTGGGAGAGGTTCTGGAGAAGTCCTGTAGGTGAATATGGGAAGAGACAAGGGAGATAGACAACAGGAGCTCTTGGGAAGAGCAAGGAGGATGATTTGAGTGATGTTTGGAAACAAGATTGATGATGTATCTGAGGGCAGAGTTGTGGATGGCTTTGTATGCTGTTGTTAGTCTTTTGCTTTTGTATTTGTTGGACAATTGCAAGCCAGTGGAGGGATTGGCAAAGAGGGGTGGAGGACACTGAATGGAGGCCAGTGGAGGGATTGGCAAAGAGGGGTGGAGGACAGTGAATGGAGGCCAGTGGAGGGATTGGCAAAGAGGGGTGGAGGACACTGAATGGAGGCCAGTGGAGGGATTGGCAAAGAGGGGTGGAGGACACTGAATGGAGGCCAGTGGAGGGATTGACAGAGAGGGGTGGAGGACACTGAATGGAGCCCAGTGGAGGGATTGGCAGAGAGGGGTGGAGGACACTGAATGGAGGCCAGTGGAGGGATTGACAGAGAGGGGTGGAGGACAATGAATGGAGGCCAGTGGAGGGATTGGCAGAAAGGGGTGGAGGGCACTGAATGGAGGCGAGTGTAGGGATTGGCAGAGAGGGGTGGAGGGCACTGAATGGAGGCCAGTGGAGGGGTTGGCAGAGAGGGGTGGTGGACACTGAATGGAGGCCAGTGGAGGGATTATTAGAGAGGGGTGGAGGACATTGAATGGAAGCCAGTGGGAGGATTGGCAGGGAGGGGTGGAGGAAACTGAATGGAAACCAGTGGGAGGATTGGCAGAGAGGGGTGGGAGTCACTGAATGGAAGCCAGTAGAGGGATTGGCAAAGAGGAGTGGGGGTCACTGAATGGAAGCCAGTGGAGGGATCGGCAGAGAGGTGGAGGACACTGAATGGAGGCCAGTTAAGGGATTGGCAAAGAGGAGTGAAGGAAACTAAATGGAGGCCAGTGGAGGAATTGGTAGAGAGGGGTAGGGGGCATTGAACAGAGGCCAGTGGAGGGATTGGCAGTGAGAGGGGTGGAGAACACTAAATGGAGGCCAGTGAAGGGATTGGCAGACACTGAGTGGATGGTAAGGTAGATGAGTCTGGCAGCAGCATTCATGACAGACTGAAGAGGGGATAGCCTGCCTAGTGGTGGGATGAGAAGGGGGTTGCAATAGTCAAGGCAAACGATCACAAGAAAGCGAATGAGTAGCTAGTGGTTTCATCCCTACATAAGTACAGTGGTGTGAAAAAGTGTTTGCCCCCTTCCTCATTGCCTGTTCCTTTGCATGTTAATCACACTTAAGTGTTTCGGAACATCAAACCAATTTAAACAATAGTCAAGGACAACACAAGTAAACACAAAATGCAATTTGTAAATGAAGGTGTTTATTATTAAAGGTGAAAAAAAATCCAAACCATCATGGCCCTGTGTGAAAAAGTGATTGCCCCCCTTGTTAAAACATACTATAACTGTGGTTGTCCACACCTGAGTTCGATTTCTCTAGCCACACCCAGGCCTGATTATTGCCACACCTGTTCACAATCAAGGCATCACTTAAATAGGAGCTGCTTGACACAGTAAGGTCCACCAGAAGATCCTTAAAAGCTACACATCATGCCGAGACCCAAAGAAATTCAGGAACAATTAAGAAAGAAAGTAATTGAGATCTATCAGTATGGAAAGGGTTATAAAGCCATTTCCAAAGCTTTGGGAATCCAGCGAACCACAGTGAGAGCCATTATCCACAAATGGCGAAGACATGGAACAGTGGTGAACCTTCCCAGGAGTGGCCGGCCGCCCAAAATTACCCCAAGAGCGCAGCGACGACTCATCCAAGAGGTCACAAAAGACCCCACAACAACGTCCAAGGAACTGCAGGCCTCACTTGCCTCAGTTAAGGTCAGCGTTCATGCCTCCACCATCAGGAAAAGACTGGGCAAAAATGGCCTGCATGGCAGAGTTCCAAGGAGAAAACCACTGCTGAGCAAAAAGAACATCAAAGCTCGTCTCAATTTCTCCACAACACATCTTGATGATCCCCAAGACTTTTGGGACAACATTCTGTGGACCGATGAGACAAAAGTGGAACTCTTTGGAAGGTGTGTGTCCAAGTATATCTGGCGTAGAAGGAACACTGCATTTCATAAAAAGAACATTATACCAACAGTAAAATATGGTGGTGGTAGTGTGATGGTCTGGGGCTGTTTTGCTGCTTCAGGACCTGGAAGACTTGCCGTGATAAAAGGAACTATGAATTCTGCTGTCTACCAAGAGATCCTGAAGGAGAATGTCCGACCATCTGTTCGTGTACTCAAGCTGAAACCAACTTGGGTTCTGCAGCAGGACAATGATCCTAAACACACCAGCAAGTCCACCACCGAATGGCTGAAGAAAAACAAAATGAAGACTTTGGAGTGGCCTAGCCAAAGTCCTGACCTGAATCCTATTGAGATGTTGTGGTATGACCTTAAAAAGGCCGTTCATGCTCGAAAACCCTCTAATGTAACTGAATTAGGACAATTCTGCAAAGATGAGTGGGCCAAAATTCCTCCAGGACGCTGTAAAAGCCTCATTGCACGTTATCGCAAACGCTTGGTTGCAGTTGTTGCTGCTAAGGGTGGCCCAACCAGTTATTAGGTTTAGGGGGCAATCACTTTTTCACACAGGGCCATGATGGTTTGGATTTTTTTTCACCTTTAATAATAAACACCTTCATTTACAAATTGCATTTTGTGTTTACTTGTGTTGTCCTTGACTATTGTTTAAATTGGTTTGATGTTCCGAAACACTTATGTGTGACAAACATGCAAAGGAACAGGAAATGAGGAAGGGGGCAAACACTTTTTCACACCACTGTAGGTCCCTCTCCAGTGGTATACTTTAAGCCATAGAACAAGGAACAATCAGTTTATATTATACAGTTGGAGCACGCTGAGTAAGACGTAACGGCAATATTTGGGACATTGAAGGGAAGACTGTCAGTTAGCTAATCGCCATAATCATTGTTAGTTACAAACAATGTGTTCATGGTAAGAGTTGCAAGCATAGCAGCCCACACATCTGACTATGACTGATGAAGGCACGGAGAGGAAGAATTAGTCGCCAGCCAACTTAAAAAATTGTATTCAATAGTAAAGAGCAAATTAGTTCACATGCACTGGGATTCTCATTGAATCAGACCCCTTACGTATCTGGGAACAATGGATCCAACATTTTCACTCTACCTGAACTATGCTGGTTTTCTGCAACCCCCATCATTATCTGCCATAGTTCAACATAGCTTATACTTGTGAAAGAAGAAGGCAGATGGTTACATTTCTTGGGGCCCATGCCAACAGAGTTACCAAGCATCCCCATGAGACATCCCCAGCTGACGTCCAAAGAGATACCAAAGTTTTTTTTTTAATCATCTGGGACTTCCCTCTGATTTCCACATCACTACCATATCCAGTAATGAGTGGAGGTCAGAGGGAGATACAAGACAAGCATGAGATGTCATGCATCTCTTTGGACTTAACTAAAATGTTTCAAAAAGTCCTTCAAGTGAGATGAACTTTTGTACCAGGTGTCCCTCCGTACCCATCCAAGAATTTACTTCCTTTGTCACGATCAGAGGTAGCAGCCTAGGACCAGAACAGGGTCTACCCATATCATACGTCAATCGTGGATTTGTATCTTCAAATTAAGAAATCACTTTAAAGTATATCCATCGGCTGGGCCCGCTGATAGGGGTTAGACCCTGCACTCTGCACAATACTTACTCCTGACCCCAGCACTCTGTATGATACATACTCCTGAGCCCTGCTCTCTGTATGATAGATACTACTGACCCCTGCACTCTGTATGATACCTACTCCTGACCCCTGCAGTCTGCACAATACTTACTCCTGACCCCAGCACTCTGTATGATACATACTCCTGAGTCCTGAGCCCTGTACTCTGTATGATAGATACTCCTGACCTCTGTACTCTGTATGATACATACTCCGGACCCTGCACTCTGTGTGATTCATACTTCTGACGCCTCCTGACACTTGCACTCTGTACAATATCTACTCCTGACACATGTACTCTGTACAATACGTACCCTGACCCCTGCATTCTGTATGATACATGCACCTGACCCCTGCACTCTACAATACATACTCCTGTCACATGTACTCTGTACAATACATAGTCCTGATCTCTGCACTCTGGAGATATGTTCCATTTTTAAGACTCAAATTTTACCACAGTCACAATTCACCCATTTTGCCTCATTATTACCCTTTAATGTCCAATGATATCACACACATCCGGTAGCTAAAAAGGTTATTGGTGTCAATGATTACTTATCTGAAAGGCAGAAATTGCTGAAGCAACCCCCTAGCATGCTCTGGAGGAACCCCCAGCATCATCTGAAGGAACCCCCTAGCATCCTCTGGAGGAACCCCCTATCATCCACTGGAGGAACCTCTAGCATCCTCTGGAGGAACCCCTAGCATCCGCTGAAGGAACCCCCAAGTATCCTCTGAAGGGACCCCTAGCATCCTATGGAGGAACCCCTAGTATCCTCTGGAGGAACCCCTAGTATCATCTGGAGGAACCCCTAGCATCCTCTGAAGGAACCCCCTAGTATCCTCTTGAGGAACCCCTTAGCATCCTCTGGAGGAATCCCTAGCATCCTCTGGAGGAACCCCTAGAATCCTCTGAAGGAACCCCCTAGCATCCTCTGGAGGAACCTCTAGCATCTTCTGAAGGAACCTCCTAGCATCCTCTGGAGGAACCCCTAGTATGCTCTGAAGGAACCCCCTATCATCCTCTGGAGGAACCTCTAGTATCCTCTGAAAGAACCCCCTATCATCCTCTGGAGGAACCTCTAGCATCCTGTGGAGGAACCCTAGTACCCTCTGAAGGAACCCGCTAGTACCCTCTGGAGGAACCCCTAGCATCCTCTGGAGGAACCCCTAGTATCCTCTGGAGCAACCCCTAGCATCCTCTGAAGGAACCCCCTAGTATCCTCTGGAGGAACCCCTTAGCATCCTCTGGAGGAATCCCTAGCATCCTCTGGAGGAACCCCTAGAATCCTCTGAAGGAACCTCCTAGCATCCTCTGGAGGAACCTCTAGAATCTTCTCAAGGAACCTCCTAGCATCCTCTGGAGGAACCTCTAGCATCTTCTCAAGGAACCTCCTAGCATCCTCTGGAGGAACCCCTAGTATTCTCTGGAGGAACCCCTATCATCCCCTGGAGGAACCCCCTAGTATCCTCTGGAGGAACCTCCTAGCATCCTCTGGAGGAACCCCTAGCATCCTCTGAAGGAACCCCCTAGCATCATCTGGAGGAACCTCTAGTATCCTCTGAAGGAACCCCCTATCATCCTCTGGAGGAACCTCCTATCATCCTCTGGAGGAACCTCTAGTATCCTCTGAAGGAACTCCCTATCATCCTCTGGAGGAACCTCTAGTATCCTCTGAAGGAACCCCCTATCATCCTCTGGAGGAACCTCTAGTATCCTCTGAAGGAACCCCCTATCATCCTCTGGAGGAACCTCTAGTATCCTCTGAAGGAACCCCCTATCATCCTCTGGAGGAACCTCTAGCTTCCTATGGAAGAACCCCTAGTACCCTCTGGAGGAACCTCTAGCTTCCTCTGGAAGAACCCCTAGTACCCTCTGGAGGAACCTCTAGCATCCTCTGGAGGAACCCCCTATCATCCTCTGGAGGAACCCTGGTTAAAAAAGACCACATTAAAGTAAAAAACTGAATATCTTAATGTCCCTTTAATGGTGAACCTCAGCATTATCCCACCCGTGACCATAATCAATTGAAATAATGTATTTTTTTTTGCTGTTTAAACCGTACAAAAGCAAAAGGTCTGGAAGAGCGCAACAAAATAATCACTGACCTGTAGCAAATATGTTCCTTCCAAATTAAAGCTTGCTGCGAATTATCAAATTACGTCTCCCCTGTATTCCAACAGCAAAGTGTGCATGCTTGATTGGAAAAGTTCAATGGAACTAATAAATGGATTAAGGACAGTATGATGGAGGAGAAAATTAAGTTTTGTGTTATTTTCAGAAACAACTTGCAATATCTTAAATTAATTATTTTACTGGTTCCCGTATAATTACCTGCTTCAAATTAGGTTTTATCGCACGGCGGTCTGCTAAGCGTACAAGGAGGAACATGCATCTCCATCAGATTGTTCGGGAAATCCATCTCTAAAATGGAATGTGATGATATTTGTATTTAAAAAAAAAGGGGGGGGGGGGATTGCGAATTAGCAAAGTAATTTTGTTGCGGTTGAGTTACGCCGTACGCTATCGTGTTTTAAATGTATTTCCTGCACCCGTTCCAATATTAATTTGAGCGCGGCTTGCTGGAACTTTTACCAAATGGCTTATTTTATTTTTATTGCCTTTTTTTTTCAACAATGAACTAAAGTGTGTTCTATGGATCACTTGTTTTCGGCGGGTGCAGTTCCAGGCTCGTTCTCGGAGCAGCACAGCTGATGAAATTATTTTAAAGCCAAACTTTAGTGAAAACAAATTACTGGGAGTTTTTTTTTAGCAGATCTTTTGCTGAAATAAATCTTTGTCCCTGTAGTGTTACCCCAAAAGGGGGTAATAACAGTTTTTTTCCCCTAAAAGTATTTTTTGGGGGGACAGCAAACAAACCACCCGACCCCCCCCATTTGTTCGTTTGGTTGGTAGGGTCAAACCCCCCCACCGTCGCTAGGTTGATTGGCGAACAAATCTCCCCCCCCCGTCGCTTCCCTGTCCATCCACCCATCAGCCCCACACTTACCCTATCCGGGCCGTGACCAGCTTCGGTGGTCTCCCCTGCATCTCTTCTGCGGTGCCACCCCTTTGTCCTATTTTTGGGCGTGGCGGCAAACAAACCACCCAACCCCCCCCCGTTCGTCCATTCGGTCGGTCAAACCCGCCCATTGCTCGGTCAATCTACGAACAAACTCCCCCGTTGCTTGCCTGTCCATCTGCCCATCAGCCCCGAACTTACCCCATCCAGGACAGCTTTGGCAGCTTCCCCCCTGTGCCTCCTCCGCAGTGCCCCCCCTGCTCTATTTTTTTTGGGGGGGGGGCAGCGGCAAACAAACCACCCAACCCCCCCGTTCATTCATTCGGCCGGTCAAACCCCCCATTGCTCGGTCAATCTACGAACAAACTCCCCCTGTTGCTTGCCTATCCGTCCGCCCATTAGCCCCGCACTTACCCCATCCAGGCCGTGGGCAGCTTCAGTAGCATCCCCCTGTGTCTCCTCCATGGTGCCTCCCTACCCTGCTCTATTTTTGGGGGGGCAGCAAAGAAACCACCCAACCCCCCCCGTTCGGTTGGTCAAACTCCTCTGCGGTGCCTCCCCCCCGCTCCCTGACCAATACGGTTGCTTCTCTTCTCAGCCAATCGGGTCCTAAGACCCGCTTCCTGATTGCCTGGGAGGAGAAGCAGGAAGACAATAGCGAATATTCATTTGGTATTATCACACAACTGGGTGGGCTCAGCCTTTTTTGAAGCCAATTAGAGCCTCGGGCTCTTATAAATTGCTTCAAAAAAAAAAAAGCATTGGAATCCATGCATCCGGCGCCCTGCATGTAGATTAGGGGGTTGGGCGCATGGATTAGGAGGGAGGAGACAAGGGGATGCTGGGGCTGCAGAGATGCGCAGGAATTGTAGGAAGAGTTTTGTCCTCCTCTCTGCTGTTGACTGCTGAGACATGGTTTAGGAGGGGGGCCAGAGAGGTTGCTGCAGCTGCGGTGCAAGGGCCACATGAAATGGCTCAATGGGTGAGATTTGGCCTTCAGGCCTGGTATTTGACACATGTGGGTTAGGTCATGGGGTACTCCAAAATGATTAGCACAAAGCAATTAGAGGACAATCTTCTCCTTAACCACTTGCCGACCGCCTCACGCCGATCTACGTCATCAGAATGGCACGGGCAGGCATAAGCACATATATGTACGTCCTTTGCCTCCCGCGGGTCGGGGGCCCGATCGGGCCCCCGCCCGGTGCCTGCGGCGGTCGGTTTTCGTTCGGGAGCGATCCCGGACGAGGGGACGGCCATTCATTCATGGCCACCCCCTCGCGATCGCTCCCGACGAATGGAAATCCCCGGTGACATCACTTCCTCTCCTGTAATGTAAACACAGGAGAGGAAGTGATGTATTCTCTCCTCCGTGTCGGTATTTTTCGTTCCGACACGGAGGAGAGCGGATCAGTGAGTTGCACCAACACATCCCACACACAGTAGAACATGCCAGGCACACTCACACCCCCCCTTTACCCCCCGATCACCCCCCCAATTACCCCTGCCCCCCCAGTCACAGTGACACCAATGTCATTTTTTTTTTTTTTTTTTTTTTTTGCATTGGTGTCATTTGTGACTGTAATAACTGTTAGGGCAGTTAGGGTTAGCCCCCTTTAGTTCTAATGTACCCCCCTAACCCCCCCAATAAAGGTTTAACCCCGTGATCACCCCCCGTCGCCAGTGTCACTAAGGCTGGGTTCACATTGCAGCGGTTTATGAGAACGAATGTGATTCGCACCGCACTGCAGTGCAAATCACATCCGATCTCTGTGCGATTCGAGTTCAGCCATTCGCCGCACCCGCCGCACCCGCCACACCCGCCGCACCCGCCGCAAATTCGCACGGGACCCTTTTTTTGGCCCGCAGCAGAATCGGATCGCATGGGTGTTCACACCATGCGATCCGAGTTTGCAGATCGCACTGCGATATGCGAACTGATCTGGGGGTGTCAGTAACATTTCACTGACACTCCCAGCAGTTCGCATAGGGCAGTGTGAACTGCCGCCGGGAGGCATGCGATGCGGGAACCCGCCGCGGATTCGCGGCGTTTCCGCATTGCTCCAGTGTGAACCCAGCCTAATAAGCGATCATTTTTCTGATCGCCGTATTAGTGTCACAGGTGACGCTAGTTAGGCAGGTAGGTATTTAGGTTCGCCGCAGCTTTTTATAGCGCTAGGGACCCCCATATACTACCGCATAAAGCCCCCTGATTGCCCCCTAGTTAACCCTTTCACCAGTGATCACCATATAACTGTTACAGGTGACGCTGGTTGGTTAGTTATTTTTTTATAGTTTCAGGGCACCCGCCATTTATTACCTAATAAAGGTTTAACCCCCTGATCACCCGGCAGGTGTCATTTGTGACTAATAACTGTTAGGGCAGTTAGGGTTAGCCCCCTTTAGTTCTAAGGTACCCCCCTAACCCCCCCAATAAAGGTTTAACCCCGTGATCACCCCCCGTCGCCAGTGTCACTAAGGCTGGGTTCACATTGCAGCGGTTTATGAGAACGGATGTGATTCGCACCGCACTGCAGTGCAAATCACATCCGATCTCTGTGCGATTCGAGTTCAGCTATACAGATAGTATGGCTGAATTCGTGTCGCACCCGCCGCAAACTCGCACGGGACCCTTTTTTTGGTCCGCAGCAGAATCGGATCGCATGGGTGTTCACACCATGCGATCCAAGTTTGCAGATCGCACTGCGATATGCGAACTGATCTGGGGGTGTCATTAACATTTCACTGACACTCCCAGCAGTTCGCATAGGGCAGTGTGAACTGCCGCCGGGAGGCATGCGATGCGGGAACCCGCCGCGCATTCGTGGCGTTCCCGCATCGCTCCAGTGTGAACCCAGCCTAATAAGCGATCGTTTTTCTGATCGCTGTATTAGTGTCACAGGTGACGCTAGTTAGGCAGGTAGGTATTTAGGTTCGCCGCAGCTTTTTATAGCGCCAGGGACCCCCATATACTACCGCATAAAGCCCCCTGATTGCCCCCTAGTTAACCCTTTCACCAGTGATCACCATATAACTGTTACAGGTGACGCTGGTTGGTTAGTTATTTTTTTATAGTTTCAGGGCACCCGCCATTTATTACCTAGTCTCACTAGTGTACCCCTAAATTTAGGGGTGTCTACTTTCTAAAATGGGGTCATTTGGGGGGGGGGGGTTTGTGCCATCTTGGCATTTTATGGCCTTCAAAACTGTAACGCCCTTAGAAAGCCTGAAGGCGGTGCTTGGTTTTTGGGGCCCCGTACGCGGCTAGGCTCCCAAAAAGTCCCACATATGTGGTATCCCCGTACTCAGGAGAAGCAGCAGAATTTATTTTGGGGTGTCATTTCACATATGCCCATGGCATGCGTGAGCAATATATCATTTAGTGACAACTTTGTGAAAAAAAAAAAAGTTTGTAATTTTCCCGCAACTTGTGGCAAAATATAAAATATTCCATGGACTCAACATGCCTCTCAGCAAATAGCTTGGGGTGTCTACTTTCTAAAATGGGGTCATTTGTGGGGGTTTTGTGCCATCTTGGCATTTTATGGCCTTCAAAACTGTAATAGGTAGTGAGAAGTGAACTCAAAAAATTACGCCCTTAGAAAGCCTGAAGGCGGTGCTTGGTTTTCGGGGCCCCGTACGCGGCTAGGCTCCCAAAAAGTCCCACATATGTGGTATCCCCGTACTCAGGAGAAGCAGCAGAATTTATTTTGGGGTGTCATTTCACATATGCCCATGGCATGCATGAGCAATATATCATTTAGTGACAACTTTGTGAAAAAAAAAAAAAAAAAAAAAAAGTTTGTAATTTTCCCGCAACTTGTGGCAAAATATAAAATATTCCATGGACTCAACATGCCTCTCAGCAAATAGCTTGGGGTGTCTACTTTCTAAAATGGGGTCATTTGTGGGGGTTTTGTGCCATCTTGGCATTTTATGGCCTTCAAAACTGTAATAGGTAGTGAGGCGTGAAATCAAAAATTGACGCCCTTAGAAAGCCTGAAGGCGGTGCTTGGTTTTCGGGGCCCTGTACGCGGCTAGGCTCCCAAAAAGTCCCACATATGTGGTATCCCCGTACTCAGGAGAAGCAGCAGAATTTATTTTGGGGTGTCATTTCACATACGCCCATAGCATGTGTGAGCAATATATCATTTAGTGACAACTTTGTGTAAAAAAAAAAAAAAAATTTTTTTTTTGTCATTATTCAATCGCTTGAGGCAAAAAAATAAAATATTCAATGGGCTCAACATGCCTCTTATCAATTTCCTTAGGGGGTCTACTTTCCAAAATGGGGTCATTTGGGGGGGTTTTGTACTGCCCTGTCATTTTAGCACCTCAAGAAATGAGATAGGCAGTCGTAAACTAAAAGCTGCGTAAATTCCAGAAAACTTACCTTAGTTTGTAGATGTGACAACTTTTGCGCAAACCAATAAATATACAATTATTGACTTTTTTTTTACCAAAGACATGTGGCTGAATACATTTTGTCCTAAATGTATGACTAAAATTGAGTTTATTGGATTTTTCTAATAACAAAAAGTAGAAAATATCATTTTTTTTCAAAATTTGCGGTCTTTTTACGTTTATATCGCAAAAAATAAAAATCGCAGAGGCAATCAAATACCATCAAAAGAAAGCTCTATTTGTGGGAAGAAAAGGACGCAAATTTTGTTTGGGTACAACATTGCATGACCGCGCAATTACCAGTTAAAGCAGCGCAGTGCCAAAGTGTAAAAAGACCTCTGGTCATTTACCAGCAAAATGGTCCGGTCTGAAAGTGGTTAAAGTGATTGTAAAGTCTTGTTTTAAGAAAAAAAATAACAAACGTGATACTTACCTCCTCTGTGCAGTTGGTTTTGCACCGAGCAGCAAGGATCCTCCCCTTCTAAGGTCCCTCTTTGCTGCTCCTGGCCCCTCCCTCCTATTGAGTGCCCCCCACAGTCAGCAGCTTCCTATGGGGGCACTGGAGCCGAGTCACAGCTCCTTGTGTCCATTCAGACACGGAGACCCGCCCCCTCTCTCCCCTGATTAGCTGACTGACTTTGATTGACAGCTGCTGAACAAGTGGATATCTTAGAGGCCCCCAATCTCAGAGGATGACATTACCCTTGCTCTAGTCCAGTTTGCAAAGGCTAAAGCTCTTGGCTCCGATGGTCTGCCCACTGAATTCTATGTCCACTTTTCTGATGTCCTGGTCCCTAGACTTCTGGCCCTTTATTAGGCTGTATTCAAAGCTGCAACCCTTCCTGAATCTATGAGGGAAGCGATCATAGTCCTTATCCCCAAACCCAGGTAAGGACCCCCACTGCCTGGAATCTTACGGGCCTATTTCCCTACTACAAAAAACATCAACATTTTGGCCAAAATCCTGACTCCACGCCGAAATGAAGTTATTCTTTCATTGATACACTCAGATCAAACAGGCTTTATGCTGGCAAAAAACACGTGTCTATTCATGAACCTTCAGGCTTCCCATGACCAAATTGTCAGGTGAGTGGTAGTCTACCTTGATGCGGCCAAGGCATTTGACTCCGTTGAATGGAAGTACCTTTGCTGCTTTGGTTCGGCCCCAACTTCGTCAAATGGCTCAACGTACTCTATGATACACCACAGGCTAGGGTGGTAGCAAATGGCTTGACGTCTGACGCCTTCCCGCTCTCGAGGGGAACGTGGAAGGCGTGCCCCATTTCACCTCTTCTATATGCACTAGCTGCAGAACCCCTGGCGGGAGCCCTTAAGGAACACCATGATGTTAGAGGGTTGGCATCTGTGGTGGAAAAGGTGGTGCTATATGCAGACAACACGATTCTTTAGCTGACTGACTCTGGCCCCTCACTTTCAACTGCGTTACAGATCATAGACTATTTTGGTAGATTCTCAGGCCTTAAAATGAATTGGGACAGGTCCCAGATTCTATTCATGGACATGTTTCCCCCTTCCGAAGACCAGGCTAACATGCCCTTACCAGGCATGTACTGGCCATCGGGACTACCGGGAGTTTCCCGGTGGGCCGATGGCTCAGTGGGCCACTCTTATGTAAGAGGGCTGGTGATGGGACACTGTGATGTAAGGGGGCTGCTGATGGGACACTCGAAATGTAAGTGAGCTTGTCTGGGTGAAGTCCAGGGCCAAATTTCTGTCCCAGTCCAGCCCTGGCCCTTACTCAGAGTCAGCACTTTCAAACACTTGGGGGTCCAGGTCTCTCGGGACGTAGCTGACTATATCTCACTGTATGTCTCCCACTGATTAAAGCTAAAACACAGACGTGGGCCAAATTCCCGTTGGGAGTTATGGGTCACCTGGGCCTAGTCAAAATGATACTTTTACCTAAGATTCTCTATGTACTATGGCACTCCCCGGTCTCTATTCCACTTAGATACTTTAAAACTATGGACACTTTTTTACAATCCTTCATCTGGGGGTCCAGTAGACACATACTATCCTGGAAGGTTCCTCAGATCCTTACTTCCCTAGGGGGCCTTGCAGTTCCGGACTTTGAATCCTATTACCTGGTGGCACAGCTCTCGCATTTTTATCGTATTGATAAGACTAACAAGTGTAGATATCTTGCCTTGGCGTCTCACTTGGCGGACTCAAGAATTCCACACCCATTTTGTGATTGGCCGCACGGCCTGCATGGCTCATTGGAGCCCCCAAACCGCTTTGGCCTTTTATTTCAGCACGAGCGGATCTGGGATCTGGCAATGTCCAGGATGGGAACGAATGGATTCAGGGGTGGACTGACCATATGGGTACTCGGGCACTGCCCGAGGGTCCCATGCCACTAAGGGGCCCCATCAGGGTTGCCAGCCTCAATAAAACCAGGGACAGTATGTAAAAATCAGTGTTTTTAAAAAAATCCCCAAATTATAGCTGACCCGCCTCTCCAGTACCTTTGTGTGTTCTGTGTGTATACTGTGTGTCTGTGTGTGTATACTGTATGTGTGTGTATACTGTGTGTCTGTGTGTGTATACTGTATGTGTGTGTATACTGTGTGTCTGTGTGTGTATACTGTGTGTGTGTATACCTGTGTGTATACTGTGTGTCTGTGTGTGTATACTATATGTGTGTGTATACTGTGTGGCCCCATATCTATTGCCCAGGGGCCCCATAATATCCTATTGCCTGGGGCCCGCCATAATCTCCTATTGCCCAGGGGCCCCATAATCTTCTCCTATTGCCGGGGGGCCCCATAATCTCCTATTGCCTGGGGACTCCATGAGTTGTCCGACTGGGTTTCATATTAAGACTCCCTTGTGGTATAACAAACAAACTTCTCCCAGAACTCCTTCAGATACCCGATCCTACTGTATGGATATCTAGGTGTCAGGGCTGGGCTCAGCCCTTCCTTCTCTGAGCTGGTCGCTCAGCTGTTGGCCAATTTCCAACTCCTATCTCTCCACAGTTACCCAGCTGATGATGATATCCTTCTCGTCAGTCCTGAGTACTTAAGCCGTCCAGTCCAGAGGATCTCTGCCTTCGCCTTGGTCAACATCACAGAGACTCTCCTGCGATCCTGTTCAAGACTTGCTTTGCTGACATCCCTTCTGGCTCCAGATCCTGCTTGCTGTTCCATTAAATTGATCCCTGACTTCTGGCTTGGCTGACTATCCATTCCGGTTGCTGAACTTTGGCTGTGTTTTGACCACATTTGTTCTTTTTACTTTTATTATTAAACAAGTGTGATTTAACTGTACTTCTGTCTCGGCCTGATTTCATGGTTTCTGACTCTAGGGGAGTTTACTTACTGTCCCATGTTCTCATAAATGGAGCACTTAAAACCTTTGATCAACTAAAGGTGGAATTTAACCTCCCCAACTATATGTTCTTCTGCTTTCTCCAGGTACGCCATGCCTTCTATAACCAGTTCATAGGCTCCTACCCCAACCTACCATCCCTGGATGCACTTGACATAATTTGTAGTAATGAACCACGTCAATTCATATCTATTTTTTTTACAACATGCTCATTACCCCAGCCAGGGCCGTTGATAGGCCAGTACAACTGGCCCTGCTGTACCGGGCCTGACCAGCAGGGGGGCCCGAGCAACCTGAACTGCAAAATTTTATGTATAAAAAAAAAAAGTTCCTCCTCCACCGATCAGTGCCCTACAGCCTCCCCCCCCCCAGCGCCCCCCTCCTCAACTGAAGAGGAGACCGCGCCATGCCTTGGATTCGCAGCCCACACAGAGAGCCCGAGGCACTGGCAGTGGGGAGGAGCGAGCAGCACCAAAGTGGAGTGACACCTGTCGGCTCAGTGATCCGGGACTAATCCCCTTCTCTCTGTGGTCGCGTCGCGCGGCCGTTCTGATCAGTCTCGGCAGCGGCTGTCACTCACAGCCAAGCAGAGTGAAGCCGCCTCCCCCTCCTCCATGCACAGCACTGTGTAGACATAAAGGAGGAGGGGGAGGCGGCTTCACTCTGCTCGGCTGTGAGTGACGTGACCACAGAGACAAGGGGATTATTGTGCCGGGTCCCGGATCACTGAGCCAACAGGTGTCACTCTACTCGGGTGCTGCTCGCACCTCCCCCCTGCAATGCCGCTGCCTTGGGATCGAGGTACATTATGGGTCCTTAGGGGAGTCTGTGCACTGTAGGGGGGTTCTTTACTGTGGGGGGTCTGTGCACTGTGGGGGGGGGGGTCCTGCACTGTAGGGGGGTCTGCACTGTAGGGGAGGGTCTGCACTGTAGGAGGGGTCTGCACTGTAGGAGGGGTCTGCACTGTAGGGGGGTCTTTCACTGTAGAAGGGGTCCTGCACTGTAGGGGGATCTGCACTGTAGGGGGAGGGGTCTGTACTGTAGGGGAAGATCCGGCACTGTAGGGGAGTCTGTACTGGAGGGGAGTCTGTACTGTAGGGGGGTCTGTACTGTAGGGGGGTCTGCGCTGTAGGGTGGAGGGGCCTGTACTGTAGGAGGGTCTGCACTGTAGGGGAGGGTTCTGTACTTTAGGGGGGTCTACACTGTAGATGGGGGTCTGTATGGTAGGGAGGGGGGGGGGTCTGCACTGTAGGGGGTCTGTGTAACATGCAGTAGGTCCAGAGCTGTGAGGGGCTGTGTAATGTAAAGGGGTGCAGGGTGCTGTGTAATGTAAAGGGGTCCAGAGGTACAAACGGCTGTGTAATGTAAAGGGGTCCAGAGGTTCAGGGTGCTGTGTAATGTAAAGGGGTCCAGAGGTACAAGGGCTGTGTAATGTAAAGGGGTCAGGAGGTTCAGGGTGCTGTGTTATGTAAAGGGGTGCAGAGGTACAAGAGCTGTGTAATGTAAAGGGGTCCAGAGGTGAAGGCTGCTGTGTAATGTAAAGGGGTCCAGAGGTGCAGGCTGCTGTGTAATGTAAAGAGGTCCTTAGGTGCAAGGTCCTGTGTAATGTAAAGGGGTCCAGAGGTGCAGGGTGCTCTGTAATGTAAAGAGGTCCTTAGGCGCAAGGTCCTGTGTAATGTAAAGGGGTCCAGAGGTGCAGGGTGCTGTGTAATGTAAAGAGGTCCTTAGGCGCAAGGTCCTGTGTTATGTAAAGGGGTCCAGAGGTGCAGGGCGCTGTGTAATGTAAAGGGGTCCAGAGGTGCAGGGCGCTGTGTAATGTAAAGGGGTCCAGAGGTGCAGGGTGCTGTGTAATGTAAAGGGGTCCAGAGGTGCAGGGTGCTGTGTAATTTAAAGGGGTCCAGAGGTGCAAAAAGATATTGAAGGATGCAGAGGTATGCAGGGGACACAGTGGGTGTTTTTACATTTTATGGTGGCGGGGTGACAGATATAGGATCCGCCCCGGGTGCCAAATGCTCTATTTACGCCCCTGCCCATCAAATGCAATACATACCCTGCCAATACCCAATACTCTGCAATACATACCCTTCCAATACTCTGCAATACTTACCCTGCCAATACTCTGCAATAAATACCCTGCCAATACTCTGCAATACTTACCCTGCCAATACCCCGCCAATACTCTGCAATACATACCCCGCCAATACTCTGCAATACATACCCCGCCAATACTCTGCAATACTTACCCTGCCAATACTCTGCAATACTTACCCTGCCAATACTCTGCAATACTTACCCTGCCAATACTCTGCAATACTTACCCTGCCAATACTCTGCAATACATACCCCACCAATACTCTGCAATACATACCCCGCCAATTGTTTCAAGGCGGGGTCTGGGAAGGGGCAATGGGTGGGGCCAGGGGTGGGGCTGAAGGAGGGACCAGGGGCAGGGCCAGGGTGGAGCTGAAGGGGGCCCCATCAGGTAGGTTGTACGGGGCCCCATGATTTCTATCAGCGGCCCTGACCCCAGCTGCCGCTAAACTTGCCCTACGCTGTGAAAACTAAATGGGTTGATGATCTTGGGGAGGTGGACGATGAGGACTGGGGCGAGGCTCTAGAGACCTGCAGCCTTGTATCCCCTAAATTGTCAGATACAAAACACATAGGGCATACTTGACCCCACAACATTTAGCCAAATTCTGTCCCTCACATAGTTCCACGTGCCCCAGATGTTTGATATCAGATGGCACCTTTGGCCATCTCATCTGGCACTGACCCCCCCCCCCCGCATTCGAGGATACTGGTCACAGATTGTCCAATTCCTACATGATCAGATGGGCTCGCCGGTGTCCCTTGACCCAAACCAATGCAATATGCAGTACCAGCTGACTATACCTTGCCTTGTGGCTCGTATGAATTCTATACCCCATATGGTCTATATTGTACATGGAAAACACTCCTCACCAGTATGGCTCTTTCCTTCTTTTTTGGGGGGGGGGTTATTTCTTTATGTATGCATATATCTGTTTTTTCTTTATTGGGTTGTGTCGCTTTGATTTGACTTGAAATGCTTTTACTTTTACATAAAACTCAATAAAGTTTATTTCTGGGAAAAAAAAACACCAAAAAAACAATAGAATAGAAATAATATAACGGTTTTCCAAAATTAAAATAGAATCCATTCGAAATTTGAATAGAATAGAAAAGAATACAGTAAAATAGAAAATAAAATAATGCAATAGTATAGAAAAAAACAACAGAATAGAATAGAATAGAATGAATCTTTCTATTCTAATCCTATTCTTTTCTACTCTATTCAAATTGTTTCTATTTGAATTTTGGGAAATGGTTATATTACTTTTATTCTATTCTATTGTTTTTTTTTAAATTATATTATTTTTCTATTTGTTTATTCTAATCTATTTTATTCTATTAATTTATTTTCTATTCTATTCTTTTCAATTATATTCAATTCTATTTTTATTCAAATTTATTCTATTCAAAATATTATATTTTTTCTATTTCTATTCTGTTCATTTTTTTTCTATACTATTCTGTTATTTTCTATTCTATTCTAATCTATTATTTTCTATTCTATTCAAATTCGAATAGATTTTATTAGAATTTTGGGAAATGGTTATATTCTTTCTATCTATGTTATTCTATTCTATTCTATTTGTTTCTATTATATTGTAGTCTACTCTGTTCTTTTATTCTCTGTTCTATTTTGTTCGGTTTTACTCTGTTATATTCTATTCTTTTATTTTCTGTTATATTCTTTTCTATTCTATTGTTTTTTTTTCTATTCTATTCCTTTACTTTCTATTCTATTTTATTCTCTTTTATTCTCTGGAAAAAAAATTGAATTAAAAAACTTTTTCGAATTTGAAAACTATTCAAATTCAAATTTGAAAAGGATTCGAATTCAAAAAGTATTTAAAAAAAAATTCAAATTGGAATTTCCTCCGAATCTTTTTTTGTTTGTTTTTATTTCAGATTCCTTTAAATTCAGTACTATTTAATTCGGAAATTTGTACCAAATTTAAATGAATGAAAAAAAAATAAAAATTCTGACGAAATTTCAATTTGAATCGTTTTCAAATTTCCAAAGAAAATAAAATAGAATAGAAAATAAAGGAACAGAAAAACGAAAATTTGTCCGAATTTCAATTTGGAACGAAACAGACCGCACTATGTCTGTGAGCCATAACGCGTGTGTATTAGCGCACCGCGACGGAACGTTTTCATGGGATTGGGCCCCCCTTCCTCCCCATTGGCTGCAACTTGGACCCATCTGGGACGAATATTAAACATATCAGATCAGTTTGCTCCCCTCCATTAAAATCATACACCTTGGATACAATCTCCTTTTTGTATAGTCGGATTTTTCCAGTAAAATCGCACTCACAAGACGCATTTCCTATAAACAGTTACAAAAAAAAACAATAAATATTACAAGTAATAAATGAAGATCGCTGGAAAGGCAGCGCTCCGCGTCCGCCGAGTGTCCCGCCTGAACATTAACCTTTCCACAGAAGAAATCCTCTTAGAGCAAAACGCTCTCGGCCATTCGAAGGATATGATGAGAATAATTCATTCCCCGACACCGGATCACACCGCCTTATTATAAACCGTAAATTTAAAGAAGACTTCCGGCTTTAATTTTCCACATGGGAAACCTTTCTATTCACAGATACCAAATGTGAAACAATAAAACATTTGCCTGTGGGGGGGGGGAGGGGGAAGCTGTTGTGAGGCTTTTTTTGTTGGGTTTATGTAAAACAGATAATGTCATGATAGATCCCATCTGCCGTAATCATTTCATGGCCTGGACCGGCACTCCGGCCACTGTGACAGCGCCTGGAGGCTGAAGCAATTTTCAGTAGGCTGCCCAAGTTTAATGGCCCCGAATATTGTAAGAATAGTGTCGTCCGAGGAAGAATCAGACGATTTTCGGCTCGTGTGTACAGTACTTACGAGAGCCAATCACGACAGTTCATCCGATATTATTCCATTGGACAAAAAATAAACAAGCAAATCAATATTTTTTTTTTGGGGGGGGGGGCGTGCAAACAAACTGAAAATTTTTGAAAAAAAAAAATCATTTGCAGCCTCTGTGCCCATCAATTGCTGCCACTGTGCCACTAAACGCAGCCACTCTGCCATCAATGCTGACGCTGTGCCATATCAAATGCTGCCACTGTGCCCCCTCAAATGCAGCCACTGTGCAGCATCGAATGCAGCCACTGTGCCCCATCATATGCACAGCCTTCGCTGTGCCCCATCATTTGCAGCCTGACGGTTTCCCATCATATGCAGCCTCACTGTGCCCCATCACATGCAGCCTCACTGTTTCTCATCATTTGCAGACTCACAGTGCCCCATCATATGCAGCCTCACTGTGCCCCATCATATGCAGCCTCACTGTGTCTCATCATTTGCAGACTCACAGTGCCCCATCATATGCAGCCTCACTGTGCCCCATCATATGCAGCCTCACTGTGTCTCATCATTTGCAGACTCACAGTGCCCCATCATATGCAGCCTCACTGTGCCCCATCATATGCAGCCTCACTGTGTCTCATCATTTGCAGACTCACAGTGCCCCATCATATGCAGCCTCACTGTGCCCCATCATATGCAGCCTCACTGTGCCCCATCATATGCAGCCTCACTGTGCCCCATCATATGCAGCCTCACTTTGCCCCATCATTTGCAGACTCACAGTGCCCCATCATATGCAGCCTCACTGTGCCCCATCATATGCAGCCTCACTGTGCCCCATCATTTGCAGACTCACAGTGTCCCATCATATGCAGCCTCACTGTGCCCCATCATTTGCAGCCTCACTGTGCCCCATCATTTGCAGACTCACGGTGTCCCATCATATGCAGCCTCACTGTGCCCCATCATATGCAGACTCACTGTGCCCCATCATTTGCAGACTCACTGTGCCCCATCACATGCAGCCCCGCTCCTTCATTGCACACTTCCATTTGGTGGCAGCTCAGCACAGCTCAGGGTTTATTTGCTGTGTGGCATCGTGTGCACCCCATCGCATTGTGGGTGGGGCATGGGGAGATGCCCAGGTTCCTGTGGATGATGGGTAATGCGTGATAGTTCCCACCCCCTCATTGCATTCACAGTTTGGGCTGCACCCCAATGCATTGTGGGCGTGGCATGGAGGGATGCCAGCATGACTGTGGATGATGGGGGGATGTAGGGGGTCAGAGGACCCACCCCCTCATTGCATGCACAGTTTGGGCATCACCCCATTGCATTATGGGTGGAGCATGGGGGATGCCAGCATGACTGTGGATGGTGGGGGTTGTAGGGGGTCAGAAGACCCGTCCCCTTGCATGCAGAGTTCGGGCTGCACCCCATTGCATTGTGTGTGCGGCATGAGGGGATGCCGGTTCAACTGTAGATGGTAAGGGAGGGTGTGGGGGAGTGGGAGGACCTCCCTTATTGCATGCACAGTTCAGGCTGCACCCCATCGCACTGTGGACACGGCATGGGGGGGATGTCAGCGTGGCTGTGGATGGTGGGGGGTGGGAGGACCCACCCCCTAATTGCATGCACAGTTCAGGCTGCCCCCCATCGCATTGTGTGTGTGTGTGACATGGGGGGATGCCTGTTCAACTCTGGATGGTGGTGGAATGTGGGGGAGTGGGAGGACCCCCCCTCATTGCATGCACAGTTTGGGCTGCACCACATTGCATTTTGGGCACAGCATGGGGGGGGTAGCGACATGACAGTAGATGGTGGTGTGGGAGGGTGTGGGTGAACCTGCCCCCCTGCCCCCCATTGCATGCTCCGCTTGAGGGCAGTTTGGTTGGGATGTTGGGTGCAGCATTATATCTTTCACCCATGTGGGTGTCGTGTGTGTCGTGTGTGTCGTGTGTGTCGTGTGGGGGTTGCATCGCAGGGGGGGGGGGGGACATGACAGTGGATGGTGGGGTGGGAGGGTGTGGGTGAACCTGCCCCCCATTGCATGCTCTGCTTGAGGGCAGTTTGGTTGGGATGTTGGGTGCAGCATTATATCTTTCACCCATGTGGGTGTCGTGTGTGTCGTGTGGGGGTTGCATCGCAGGGGGGGGGGGGGACATGACAGTAGATGGTGGTGTGGGAGGGTGTGGGTGAACCTGCCCCCCATTGCATGCTCTGCTTGAGGGCAGTTTGGTTGGGATGTTGGGTGCAGCATTATATCTTTCACCCATGTGGGTGTCGTGTGTGTCGTGTGGGGGTTGCATCGCAGGGGGGGGGGACATGACAGTGGATGGTGGGGTGGGAGGGTGTGGGGGGGTGGGTGAACCTGCCCCCCGCCCCCCATTGCATGGTCCACTTGGGGGCAGTTTGGTTGGGATGTTGGGTTCAGCATTATATCTTTCACCCATGTGTGTGTCGTGTGGGGGTTGCTTTGGGGGGGGGGGGTGCTCCTTTGCCTGTGTGGACCGGGAGGCTTGCAGCGGGATATTCTGCTATCTCAGCACAGCTATCTTAAATTCTGGAGCCCCAGACTCACAATTGCTGCCAGTTATCTGCAAAACTATAAATATAAAATATTTATATTCAATATGTTTTTATGCAGTTAAAAAAAATAAAAATAAAAGTATTTATAGAAAAATAAAATTCTTACTTTATACATAAAGAAAAATGCGCCATACATTCCATTTAAGTTGTGTAAAGCTTCAAAGACAAAGTTGTACAAAGCCGGGTATTAAGCTTTTACAGCTCAGTGGTTGGGAATTCATTAGGGAGTGCTTCTTGGCATTAAATGAACAGCATCTGACAAGGCATTACTTAATATAAGGGCTTATTAGGCTATTAACACATTTGTTGTTACTGTACAGTAAAGGAAATCTAATCTAAGTTTAAAGTGTGGATTGCCAAGTACCCAGAGAGAGCAGCTTATCTCTAAATATATCAGAACATTTTCTCTTCCCACATTTGCTGATAAGTAAATCCATTAGCGCCAACTAGTTTACCTCCAGCTTACCATTAATGGAAGCTGTCCCACAGCAAAATACCTGTGCGAGAAGTTTATGATGGAAGCTGCCATTTAAAGGGAACGCTGCCGTGATTATTCTAATTTGCACAATGGCGTCTTCTGCGTTGCTTTATCTTCTATTGCAGGATAGTGTTTTAAATACATATGGCCCTGGCAGGGTCTCTTTAAGTTTTATCTATATGTTGAGCAAATATAAAAAGAGACAATCGGCACACACGAATATAAACAAATAGCTAAGATGACAATTGCAAGCTGAACACCAAAGGCAAATCGCGACACCTCAAAAAATGGATAAAATATGTAAAACAGTGCAGCGCAATAAAAGAAGTCTGTATAATTTAACAATACAAAGTACTGACACACATAGTAGGAGCCACCACGTGATATTTAGAGGGTTTTCAGCTGATAAAATGTCCAGATTGAAAAATCCTCCACTGTCTATAATATGGACTCTTACCTGATCAGATGGACCACTTGAAGTTCAAGTGGTCCATCTAATCCGGTAAGAGTGCATATTATAGACGGTGGAGGACTTGTCACTCTGAACATTTTATCAGCTGAAAACTCTCAAAATATCACATGGCGGCTCCTACTATGTGTGTCAATACTTTGTATTGTTAAATTATACGGACTTCTTTTATTGCGTTGCACTGTTTTACATATTTTATCTATATGTTGAACTACAAAAAATGTTGGCATTAAATATGTAGGTTGCCTTACCTTGGTCTGCATTACTTTGGATGGTTTGAATGGTTTTTAGCCTTCAGAGAGAAAATTAAATCTGCCTCGGTACTGTCTCTGCCGGAAGCTGTCTTAGGTCCCTAGAGATTTTGATAGAGGCCCGCGGGTCCAGGACACATCCTGCCACAGAAATGAATGGGCAGCTCCAAGGCCAAGCTGTCCATCATAGAAGGGAATGGGCAGTTGCACAGCAAAACTGTATGTCATAGAAGTGGAATGGGTAGTTGCCCCACCAAGTTATACATCATAGAACGGAATGGGCAATTGCCCGGCCAAGCTGTCCATCATAAAATGGAAAGGGCAGTTGCTCGGACATAATGTATTTCATAGAAAGGGAATGCGTAGTTGCTCCGCCGAGTTGTACATCATAGGAGGGAATGAGCAATTGCCCTGGCCAAATTGTTTGTTATAGAAGGGAAAGGGCAGTTGCACAGCCAAACTGTATGTCATAGAAGGGGAATGGGTACTTGCCCCGCCAAGTTGTAGTTCATAGAAGGAAATGAGCAGTTGCCCAGCCAAATTGTATGTCATAGAAGGGAATGGGCATTAGTCCAGCCAAGCTGTATGTCATAGAAGGGAATGGGCATTTACTCGGTCAGGTTGTATGTCACAGAAGTCAATGGGATATTTTCTGGCCAAGCTGTATGTGACAGAAGGAAATGACAGTTGTCAGGCAAACTTTTATGTCATAGACAGGAATGGATAGTTCAACGTTGCCCCACCAAGTTGAACATCATAAAAGGAAGTGGGCTATTGCCCAGAAAAGCTGCATGTAATACAAGGGAATGGCAGTTGTTAGGTCAAGCTGTATGTCATTGAAGGAAATGGGCGGTTGCCAGGTCAGGGTGTACATCATAGAAGGGAACGGGCAGTTTTTGGCCAAGCTGCATGTGACAGAAGGAAATGGCAGTTGTAAGGGCAAGTTGTATGTCATAAAAGGGAATGGACAGTGGCCCTGCCAAGTTGTACATCATAGAAAAGAACAGGCAGTTGTTTGCCAAACGGTATGTCATAGAAGGGAATGGGCAGTTGCCAGGCCAAACTATATGACATAGATGGTAATGGTTAGTTGCCCTGCCAAGTTTTACATCATAGAAGGGAATGATCAGTTGCCTGGTCAAATTGTCTGTCATAGAAGGGAATGACCAGCAGCCCTGCCAAGTTGTACATCATAAAAGAGAATGGGCAGTTGCTCGACCAAGTTGTCCGTCATAAAAGGAAATGGGCTAAGCCAAGTTGTATGTCATAGAAGGGAATGGACAGTTGCCCAGACAAACTGTATGACATAGATGGTTATGGGAAGTTTCCCTGCCAAGTTTTACATCATAGAAGGGAACAATTTGTTTCTTGGTCAAATTGTATGTCATAGAAGGGAATGAGCTATTGTCCAGAAAATCTGTATGTGATACAAGGGAATGGCAGTTGTTAGGCCAAGCTGTATGTAATAGAAAAAATGGGCAGCTGCTCTGCCAAGTTGTAGACCATGGAAGGGAATGGGCAGTTGCTTTGCCAAGTTGTCCATCTTAGAAGAGAATGAGCCATTGCCCGGCTAAGTTGTATATTATACTGTAGAAGAAAATGGGCAGTTTCGCAGCCAAGTTGTGGATCATGGAAGGGAATGGGCAGTTGCTTGGCCAAGTTGTCCATCTTAGAGAGTGGGCCATTGCCCGACCAATCTATATGTTATATTGTAGAAGAGAATGGGCAGTCTCACAGCCAAGTTGTACATCATAGAAGGGAATGGGCAATTGCCTGGCCAAGCTGCCCATCATAAAAAGTAAAGGGCAGTTGCCCGGACATAGAAATCATATATGCCATAGAAAGGGAATGGGTAGTTGTACATCTTAGAAGAGAATGAGCAGTTTCCCTGCCAAATTGTATTTAATAGAAAGGATGGGCATTTGTCCAGCCAAGTTGTATGCCATAGAAAAGAATGGGCAGTTACTCGGTCAGGTTGTATGTCACAGAAGGGAATGGGATGTTTTCTTGAATCGTCCGTTTCACAGCCAAGTTGTACATCATAGAAAGGAATGGGCAATTGCCGGGCCAAGCTGTCCATCATAAAAAGGAAAGGGCAGTTGCCCGGACATACTGTATATCATAGAAGGGGAATTGGTACTTGCCCTGCCAAGTTGTAAATCATAGAAGGGAATGAGCAGTTGCCCGGCCACATTGTATTTCATAGAAGGGGTGGGCATTCCTCCAGCCAAGCTGTATGTCATAGAAGGGAATGGGCAGTTACTCTGTCAGGTTGTATGTCACAGAAGGGAACGGGATGTTTTTTTTGCCAAGCTGCATGTGACAGAAGTAAATGGCAGTTGGCAGGCCAGGTTTTATGCCATAGACGGGATTGTGTAGTTGCTCCGCCAAGTAGAACATTATAGAATAAGTAGTTGCCTGGCCAAATTGTATGTCATCAGGGCCACTGATAGAAATCATGGGGCCCCATACAGCCTACCTGACGGGGCCCACTTCAGCTCCACCCCTGGCCCCGCCCCTGGTCCCTCCTTTAGCCCCACCCCTGGCCCCTCCATAATGCCATTGGCAGCATGGGTGGCACTGTCTGCAGCACATTATGGCATTGGCAGCATGGGTGGCACTGTCTGCAGCACATTACGGCATTGGCGGCACAGGTGGCACTGTCTGAAGCACATTACGAGATCAGCGTCATGGGTGGCACTGTCTCTGCAGGCAGCACATGCGTTATGGCCCATAAAACATGTGCTACCTGCAGACAGTGCCACTCATGCTGCCAATGCCATACTGTGCTGCAGAGAGTGCCACCCATAACGCCAATGCCATAAAGCATGTGCTACCTGCTGACAGTGCCACCCATGCTGCCAATGCCATATTGTGCTGCAGACAGTGCCACCCATGCAGCCAATGACATAATGCCATTGGCAGCATGGGTGGCACTGTCTCCGCAGGCAGCAACTGCGTTAACGTCATGGGTGGCACTGTCTGCAGCACATTACGGCATTGGTGGCATGGGTGGCACTGTCTCTGCAGGCAGCCCATAACGCATGTGCTACCTGCAGACAGTGCCACCCATGCCATTAATGCCATAATGTATAGATGCTTCTGCAGTAGTAGGAGTAGATCTTGAAGCCCCCCCCCCAAGCAAGCACACACCTTTGTCATTGTTAGCTGGGCCCAAGGAGTCACTTCTTCCCTAATCTTGCTGCTGCCTGGACCGGAGTGTGCACAAACAATTACAGTCAGGTGGGATGCCGATGTCAGCTGCTTCTTTTTTGTCCTCTGCTGCCGCTGCTCGTCTGAGTTTGCCGCCTCACCGCTACTTCTCTCACGCGGAAAGAGGAATAGCTCAGCAGCGCCAGGGGGACGGCACTAGCCAGCTGAGCCAGCATGAGGAGATGAGGAGCGGGCGCGGTAGAGATTCTTCCGCCTGCAGAGACAGTGCCACCCATGCCACCAATGCCGTAATGTGCTGCAGACAGTGCCACCCATGACGTTAACGCAGTTGCTGCCTGCGGAGACAGTGCCACCCATGCTGCCAATGGCATTATGTCATTGGCTGCATGGGTGGCACTGTCTGCAGCACAATATGGCATTGGCAGCATGGGTGGCACTGTCAGCAGGTAGCACATGCTTTATGGCATTGGCGTTATGGGTGGCACTCTCTGCAGCACAGTATGGCATTGGCAGCATGGGTGGCACTGTCTGCAGAAATATTGAAAAAAATAGTCCCTCCCCTGCCGCCACCTTTTCTCCACATAGATATCAGTAAAGAAAAAAAAACGTAAAAAGTAAACCGGGGGGAGGGGGTTAGTTGTTTGTATTTAGGACTCTGAATGGTCATTGCTGGAGGATTTTTTTTTAATGACTTATCTGTTCAGGTTGCCCCGGCTCCCCTGCTGGCGGGGCCCGGTACAACGGGGCCAGTTGTACTGGCCTATCAGCGGACCTGTATGTCATAGAAGAGAATGAGCAGTTGCCCGACCAATCTGAATGTTATACTGTAGAAGCGAATGGGCAGTTTCACAGCCAAGCTGTACATCACAGAGGAAATTTGAGCAGTTGCCCTACCAAGCAGTGACGTGGGGGACATTCTTCTTTCCTATAGGCTATACGACAGTTGACAATAGAGCCCCAGCTTATCATTGAACATTAAAGGTGAAGAAACACACTGATGACATCATTCCTGTGCTTTACTCTAGTAGTACAATGAATCATTTATTTTTACATAAAAATTACAGCTACACAATGAAAACAGAATTCACAGAGCAATTAAATGCCCACAGAGATGTATTCAGCTGCAATCAGCATCATGTCCGGCTTTTGGAGGATTTCCAAATTTTAAAGTGTATGGTGCAGAGTCAGCGCCGTGAATCACATTATGTAGGAGAAGGCAGGGCTGATTGAAGTAGGTGATTGCAGTGACCATAGGTGGTTGAAGGCCTCCCTGCAATGAGCCTGAAACTGCTTCTTTTGTAGCCAGTAATCTGTAACTAAGGCACGTAACTTATTTTCTTTTTATTATCATTTTCCTACACTTGAATTTTATTTATTAATATTTTTTTTGCCACTTCTACGGTCACATAACTTATCCACGTCCTGCAGGCTGATGGTTCCATTTGAAATATTCCATTCTGTGATGCCTAGTCCTCTTCACTGCACGGAATGTCTGGTGCTGCAGAGGTTACTAGCTTTGAGTCTAGCATTGCAGTAAATTGAGGAAGGGGGAGGGGATTCTACCATTCATCTACTCTCCCCCAACTGGGAAAATTAGTGCTGTAAAGAGGACCAGACATCGCCAGAGAGAAGATTTCAACAGGAACCATCAGCTTGCAGGACTTGGGATTGCCTCATTACTGGTATTGGGCCAAGTGTGCAGGCCAATCAAATTCCTCCACCCCAAACTCACTCATGCATGTCTTTAGGACCTTGCTTTGTGCACTGGGGGGGGTTATGGTGTGGGGGTTGTTTTTCAGGGGTTGGGCTTGGCCCCTTAGTTCCAGTGAAGGGAACTCTTAAGGCTTCAGCATACCAAGACATTTTGGACAATTTCATGCTCCAAACTTTGTGGGAACAGTTTGGGGACGGCCCCTTCCTGTTCCAACATGACTGCGAACCAGTGCACAAAGCAAGGTCCATAAGACATGGATAAGCGAGTTTGGGGTGGAGGAACTTGACTGGCCTGACCTCGACCCAATAGAACACTTTTGGGATAAATTAGGGTGGAGACTGCGAGACAGATCTTCTCATCCAACATCAGTGCCTGACCTCACAAATGCTCCTCTGGAAGAATGGCCAAACATTCCCATAGACACACCTTGTGGACGGCCTTCCCAGAAAAGTTGAAGCTGTTATAGCTGCAAAGGGCCAACTCAATATTGAACCCTACGGACAAAGACTGGAATGCCATTAAAGTTAATGTGCTTGTAAAGGCAGGCGTCCCAATACTTTTGATAATGTACTGTACTTCCTGTTAAAGGGTGACAATTGTCTGCTAATTGTACTCCTGTGCAGGGCTGGCTTGATGCATAGGCACTGCCCAGGGACCCCAGGTGCACGGGAGCCCCATGATAATCTTAAATTGCATCATACTTGCCAGCTGTCCTGGATTTGCCGGGACAGTCATGCGTTTTACTAAACTGTACCTGGATGGCTGCATCCCGGGAAGAATCGGAGAACCTGAATATTGGCATGTATTAAAAAGGGGATCAACTCCAGAGATAAAGCGAAAATTCTCTCGCTCTACAAGACTCTGGTCCGGCCGCACCTGGAGTATGCTGTCCAGTTCTGGACACCAGTCCTCAGGAAGGATGTGCTGGAACTGGAGCGACTACAAAGAAGGGCAACAGAGCTAATAAAGGGACTGGAGGATCTCAGCTACGAGGTAAGACTGCAAGCATTGAACTTAAAGCGGGAGTCTGCCGGGAGTTCCGCCGTTTTTTTTTTAAAAAGCCAGCAGCTACAAATACTGCAGCTGCTGACTTTTAAAATAATGACACTTACCCGCCCAGCACGCCCGCGATGTTGGCACCCGAAGCCGATCTCTCGATCGTCTCTCGGGTGCTGCCGCTGCCATCTTGGGTATGGGAATCAGGAAGTGGAGCCTTTCGGTTTCATTTCCCGGTTCCCTACTGCGCATGCGCGAGTCGCGCTGCGCAATAAGGATGGTCCCCACTGTCTCTGGGATCCGTGTGTTTCCCAGCAGGCAGCGGAGGACTTTCGCAAAGGGGCGTAGATTCTGCGGAAAGGGGCGTACCTTCTGCAGAATCTACGCCGGAAGTGGGTGCAGATACCTGTACTGTACAGGTACCTGCACCCCCCTGAAAGGTGCCAATTGTGGCGCCGGAGGGGGGGAGGATTCCAATGAGCGGAAGGTCCACTTTAGGGTGGACCTCCGCTTTAATCTCTCTGGAGAAGAGATGTTTGAGAGGGGATATAGTATAGATGTATATATACTGTACTGGTGGCCCCACAATAGGGATAAAAATTTTCAGTGAAAGGGAATTTAAAAAGACACGCAGACATTCACTAAGATTAGAAGAAAAGAGGTTTAACCTTAAACTGAGGGTTCTTTACTGTCAAGAGCTGTAAGAATGTGGAATTCTCTTCTACAGGCGGTACTCTCAGCAGGGAGCATCGATAATTTAAAAAAAACTATTAGATGGGCACCTTAATGACCACAACATACAGGGATATACATTGTACTATTGTCAGGGCTGGGCTCAGCCCTTCCTTCTCAGAGCTGCCCGCTCAGATGTCGGCTAATTGCCAGCTCCTATCTCTCCACAGGTACTCAGCTGTTGATGATATCCTGCTCGTCAGTACTGCCTACTTAAGCTGTTCAGCCCAGAGGATCTCTGCCTTCGCCTTGGTCAACATCACAGAAACAATCTTCTGCGATCCTGTTCAAGACTTGCTTTGCTGACATCTCTTCTGGCTCCAGATCCTGCTTGCTTTTCCACTACATTGATCCCTGACTTCTGGCTTGGCTGACTATCTAATGACTATATACTGAACTTTGGCTATGTTTTGACTACGTTTGTTCTTTTCTTTTTACTTTTATTATTAAACAAGTATGATTTAACTGTACTTCTGAAATAAAACAAAGAAAAGAGAAGATGAAGAAGGAAAAAACACCAAAAAACTCAAAAAAGAGCGCCAGAGTATATCTAAGATCGTTTCTGTAATTAATACCCTGTTCACTGTACCCCCTTCTTCTCTGTATACTAAGTATTAATGTACATTTGTATATATATCTGATGAAAATAGATATGGATATGATGTAAAATTTTATGAAGATAGACAGGTTATATAAAAACAGTACTCAATGTGTTTTATAATTATTATTTTTTAAATAAATATATTTTTTTACGCTCAATGTATATATAATAATTTTTTCTTTATTATTTTTTATGCTATATATTCAATCACAGTAGTATGCCTAAAAAGTCCAACACAACCAACAATTTTTTTGAGGTTTTTCTTTTCTTTTCTTTGTTTTATTTCAAATTATTGAAAGGACGTGGCATTTGGAATTTTTATTTTGCAGTGTATCCACAGAACCACCCTGTGTTAGATACACACTATATATTTTTTACTGTTAACTGTAGTTCTGTCTTGGCCTGATTTCAAGGTTTCTGACAACTATTGACATAAGCACATACACCCACACAACACAGATTGAACTGGATGTACTGGTGTCTTTCTTGATCATACATCACGGGACACAGGAGCTTCATTACATAGTGGCTTATATAGGCACCTCTGGTGATTGGACACTGGTTGACCTTAATTAAAGAGAATTCCTCCCCTATATAACCCCTCCCATTTGGGAGTCACCTCAGTTTTTTCTCCAGTGTCTGGTCGATGGTCACGTAAAACTTAGCTCTATGCAGGTCCCGGCGAGGGCCGAAGGGCTACAACAAACCGGATCCATACCTCGGGCCGATATTTGACTCCCATGATGGTATGGTACCCGGGCCTCGTCTGCCGAAGACACGAGGTTTTGCCTGTAAGTCCTCTCCATTGGAAGACTGGGCTCTGGGACAACCAGACTTGGGGTACTGTTTACTCAGAGCGCCCGTAAGTTTCTGGCAGAGTTTTCTACATGGCCCAGGTGGGAGGATCTTTTCGTAAGAGCCCCAGATATACCTGAAGGTTGGCTAGCAATACCCGCCGTGATGGGTGAAGGCTGGAATTGGTCTGTTCTCAGCAATTCCTGCGGCGGGGAACAGGTAAGGGAAGTCATTCTATATATTTTAAATATATGAATGGATTTCTTCATTGTGAGTAGTTGTATGTCTTACCTGGTTTCCACCACTTGAGGGAGTAAGAGCAGCCTGATGCATACTTACATGCCTTTCAATACAAACACGCTCAGTGAAAGCCTGGTTCTTTCAGCTACTCACGTCTCCCTTACAGTTCCTGCCACAGTTAAAGGTAAAGAGGGGTCCCATGCAGTCCCACGTTGCTCCCTTTGGGTTCTCCTCCCCCCCCCCCCCCGGATTCCGCGGTCCGCGTGCACGCGCGCCGGGTGCGCTCCCGGCCTAATGGAGGAGGGGGGGGTGTGGTTGCGAGCCGTGCACGTTAGTGTGCACAGCGCTGTATCGCAGGTGCCAAGCGGCAGTTTTAAAAGCCCAGAGCGTCAGGGGACTGTAACTGGAGACACAGGAGCTGTGGGCTGTAAGCATCCGTGGGATTGGATCCAGGCAAACCTTAAGACACCTACTCAGCATCAGGTTGTGCAGTTTAAGCATATATTAATTTATTGTGAGACTTTAAGCACAACAAGTGATTGCATTTGTTCTAGTACCTCTGCTTTGTAGCTTAGTACTATGTCTCCTCGTAAGAGGGTCTCAGGGGCAGGTAATAAAAGCACTGGCAAGTCACCGCCTAGGTCCAGGGGTTCCAAAAGTGCCTGTAGATTACCATCCCCCTCTGCAAGACTGGAGCCTGCCTCTCAAGACGAGTCAGTGCCCCTTTCAGGCTTTGCAGCCTCCCCCAATGTCGCAGCCCCGGTCTATGTCACTGAGGACTCCCTTAGGGCTACATTGGAGGGTTTTGAAGGGAGGATCATGAATTTTATTTCTGCTTCCCTAAAAGATAGCAGGAAAAGGGGTAGATCCCCTCCCTCTGCTGAAATCCCTCTCTCAGATAGTTGCTCTGAAAATGAGGAGGGATCCCTATCTTTGGATAGGGATCATGAGCAGTCGGATGAGTCAGAGGAAGAGGAGTTAGTCCCCTCCTCTCAGGCACTCAGAAAGCAGGTGCAGTATTACACTGAATTGGTGCGTACCACATTCAGAATGCCGGCTGCTGAAGTCACTACATCCTCTGTCTCTTCCCTGGGAGTCAGGAAAGCCCCACAGACTGCTTGTTCCTTCCCAATTCATCCTTTTTTATTATATGGGCGAAGGGTTAAGGGACTTTAAGTGAAATGTAACCTGGTAAGGTCACCTATTTCCATCCCTTGGGACTTAATATGAAACCATGACCTGGTAAGGTCAAGTATTTCCATCCATGTAGTGATCAAAAAAGGGGGGAGAGCAACAGGGGCGGGACTTTAAATGAAGTGCGAAATTTATGATAGAATAGTGTAAATTGGCGAACAATTGAGAAATTTTAATAAGTTCATAAAAATATAACATAAACATGATTGAATCATTTACAATGGATAAGAGATACTAGCAATACATAATAATAATAAATTCATAAAGAATATAATATGTACACAATTAAATCGGTTGTGAAGCATTAACAATACGTCGTAGCAGCATATAAGTAAAATATGAACGTAACAAAATTCCACAGTTCACCAAATAGAGTTGGTATAAAACCATAAAGTATCAAATAGTGCCTGCATAACGGGTAGCCTCAATATTCTATGGACAATATTTGGACAGAGCAGCTGTAAAAAGTTGAATGCGATTAGGGAAAACACGACTTCAATAGCTCTACGCGTTTCGTGGCTGACCGCCACTCATCAGGAGCAAGCGTGTACGGTAGCTACAATGAAAAAAAGGATATCAGTATAATATAATAATAGTAACAAGCATTATATCCTTTTTTTCATTGTAGCTACCGTACACGCTTGCTCCTGATGAGTGGCGGTCAGCCACGAAACGCGTAGAGCTATTGAAGTCGTGTTTTCCCTAATCGCATTCAACTTTTTACAGCTGCTCTGTCCAAATATTGTCCATAGAATATTGAGGCTACCCGTTATGCAGGCACTATTTGATACTTTATGGTTTTATACCAACTCTATTTGGTGAACTGTGGAATTTTGTTACGTTCATATTTTACTTATATGCTGCTACGACGTATTGTTAATGCTTCACAACCGATTTAAATGTGTACATATTATATTCTTTATGAATTTATTATTATTATGTATTGCTAGTATCTCTTATCCATTGTAAATGATTCAATCATGTTTATGTTATATTTTTATGAACTTATTAAAATTTCTCAATTGTTCGCCAATTTACACTATTCTATCATAAATTTCGCACTTCATTTAAAGTCCCGCCCCTGTTGCTCTCCCCCCTTTTTTGACCAATTCATCCTTTAATGGATAAATTGATGTATGAGGAATGGGGACATCCCGATAAACTGTTTTCTCCTCCCAAAAGGTTTTCTATGCATTATCCTGTGGAGGAAAGTTTCAGTAAGAAATGGGGGGCCCCATCTGTCGATGCGGCTGTTTCTTGTGTGAATAACAACCTAACTTGTCCTTTGGATAACGCGCAGGTATTTAAGGATCCAGTTGACAAAAGGCTGGAAACCTTGTTAAAAGCCTCCTTTTCCATGGCCGGCGCTGTGGTGCAACCTACAGTCGCAGCCGTGGGGTTGTGTCAGTTCCTCAAGGAACAGGTTAAACAAATGTTTGATCTCCTTCCCAGTGAGGAAGTAGAGAAATATGCAGAGATGCCTCACATCTTATGTTTCATAATTGATGCGATTTTGGATTCGGTCCAACAAGCATCACGTTTGTCCCTCATGTTGGTACACATGCGTAGGGCTCTATGGCTAAAGAACTGGGCTGCTGAGCTGTCATGCAAGAAGCATTTGACTGGGTTCCCGTTTAAAGGGGAGCGTTTGTTTGGGGAAGAATTAGATAAATTCATCCAAAATATTTCGGGAGGTAAGTCTACTCTCCTTCCAGTCAAAAGGAGCAAACGCCCTTCATTCAGGCGTACTCTCTCTCCCGAAGCATCAAGCTCTAAACAGTGGCGACGGCCTTCTCAGCCCTCCTCTGCTAGAAAGCCCCAAGGCCGAGCCCAGGGACAGAAAAAGACTTGGGGGCGAAAGCCTGCCAAGCAGACCCCCAAGACCTCCTTGTGAAGGGGCGCCCCCGCTCGACAGAGTGGGGGGAAGGCTCCTGCAGTTTGCAGGCGCCTGGCGGGAAGAGATTCAGGACAAATGGGTGATCTCTTCAGTATCTCGGGGCTACAGGCTAGAGTTGCAGAAGATTCCACCTTCTCGTTTTCTAAGGTCAAGGATCCCCAAGGATCCAGTAAGGCAGAGACCGTTATTCCTGGCCTTAGATCAGTTACTATCCCAAGGTGTGATAGTAGAAGTGAGCCCGATAGATCAGGGTTCAGGTTTCTATTCGAATCTCTTCACCGTTCCAAAACCAAACGGAAGTGTCAGACCTATCCTGGATCTGAGAGACTTAAATCGGTTTTTACACATTCAGACCTTCCGGATGCAGTCAATACGCACTGTGGTCTCCTCCCTGCAAGGGGGAGAATTCTTGGCATCAATAGATATCAAAGATGCATATCTCCATGTGCCAATATTTCCCGCACACCAGAAGTTTCTAAGGTTCGCGGTAGAGCAGCGCCATTTTCAATTTGTGGCCCTGCCGTTCGGGCTAGCTACGGCCCCTCGAGTCTTCACGAAGATTCTGGACCCTCTCTTAGCAATCTTAAGAGTTCAGGGCATAGCCGTCATGGCTTACCTAGACGACTTGCTTCTCGTAGAGAGAACTGCAGCATGCCTAAATCGCAGCATCACCAGGACGCTAGAACATCTAGAGCGCCTAGGTTGGATTATAAACCTAGAAAAGTCGTCCTTGCAACCGACCACCAGGTTGGATTAACTGGGTTTCATTATCGACACCGCTCAGGGCAAGGTGTTTCTTCCAAGGCCAAAGGCCTTGGCCATTGGAGATCTGGTGTGCCTGATTCTGGGCCGAAGATCTCCCTCCGTTCGGTTATGCATGAGACTATTGGGAAAGATGGTCGTCTCATTCGAGGCCGTCCCATTCGCCCAGTTCCACTCAAGGCCCCTGCAAAGATGCATCCTTGCGTTTTGGAACAGGAAGCCCCAATCCCTGGATCTTCCTATGCGTTTATCTCCCCAGGCACGCAAAAGTCTTGTCTGGTGGTTACAAACCAGGAATTTGCTGAAAGGCAAAATTTTTCTTCCCCTCTCATGGAAGATTGTCACAACGGACGCCAGCCTGACAGGCTGGGGAGCCGTATTAGAGGGAACGTGCTCGCAGGGAAGATGGTTTGCGACCGAAGGTCTGCTGCCCATAAATATCTTGGAGATTCGGGCAGTTTACATGGCACTCATAGAGTGGTCTTACAGACTGCAAGGTTTCCCAGTTCGGATTCAGTCCGACAATGCCACCGCGGTGGCTTACATCAATCACCAGGGCGGTACCAAAAGTCTGGTGGCCCAAAGGGAGGTGAATCGCGTACTTGTCTGGGCAGAAGAGCATGTTCCGTGTCTCTCTGCAGTTTTCATCCCAGGAGTGGAGAATTGGCAGGCGGATTTTCTCAGCCGCCAGCAGTTGTGCCCAGGAGAATGGGCTCTGCACCCCGACCTGTTTCAGAACATATGTCACAAGTGGGGCACTCCAGACGTGGATCTGTTTGCATCCAGGTTCAACAGGAAACTGGACAATTTTGTGTCAAGGACAAGAGATGCACTTGCTCAGGGGTCAGATGCTCTGACGGTTCCCTGGGATCAGTACAATCTGATCTATGCCTTCCCCCCGAGCCCGCTGCTATCGCGGTTCCTGGGAAGGGTCAAGAGGGAGTCGAAGTCGGTCCTGTTAGTGGCCTCAGCTTGGCCCAGGCGACCATGGTTTGCAGAAATCATGAAGTTGGCAGTGGGCAGGCCATGGACCCTCCCTCTCCGGCCAGATCTGCTCTCACAGGGTCCAATCTACCATCCTGCTTTACGCAGTCTGAATTTGACGGTCTGGCTGCTGAGACCCACATTCTGAGAGACCGTGGCCTTTCGGGGCCAGTCCTTTCCACTCTGGTCAATGCCAGAAAGCCGGCCTCCAGGCGTATCTATTACAAGATCTGGAGGGCATATGTTTCCTGGTGTGAACTCAGGAGATGGCATCCTAGAAAGTATGTCATTAGCAGAATCTTGGCCTTTCTCCAGTCAGGCCTAGAAATGAATTTGGCCATAAGCACCATCAAGGTGCAGATTTCGGCCCTGTCAGTATTTTTTCAAAGACCTCTTGCATCACACTCCCTAGTACGGGCTTTTATCCAAGGAGCTATGCGGATAAAACCGCCAGTTAAACCTCCGGTATGCCCATGGGATCTGAATTTGGTTCTCTCGGCCTTAGAGGCCCAACCATTTGAACCTTTGCAGCTGGCTTCTTTAGCCCTCTTGACTAAAAAGCTGGTCTTCTTAGTAGCCATATCTACGGCTAGAAGAGTATCAGAATTGGCAGCTCTTTCCTGTAAAGAGCCCTATTTAATTATCCATAAAGACCGGGTGGTTATGCGTCCCAACGGATCCTTTCTACCTAAGGTGGTTTCGGGTTTTCATCTGAATCAGGATATAATCCTACCATCCTTTTTTCCAAATCCTCAGTCCATAGAAGAAGAGTCTTTACACACTTTAGATGTGGTTAGAGCAATCAGTCTTTATCTTCAGACAACTGCTCAGATAAGAAAGACTGACTGTTTATTTATTCTGCCAGAAGGCCCTAGAAGGGGTCAGGCAGCGTCAAAGTCCACTCTCTCAAGGTGGATCAGACAGGTTATTTCTCAGGCCTATAGCTTAAAGGGGAAGATTCCTCCTTTTCAGGTGAAAGCGCACTCTACTAGGGCTGTCAGTGCTTCTTGGGCAGTGCATCACCAGGCCTCCCTGGCTCAGATCTGTAAGGCTGCGACTTGGTCATCAGTCCACACATTCACCAGATTCTATCAGGTGGATGTCAGAGGGCAAGAGGATATCGCCTTCGGGCGCAGTGTACTGCAGGCTGCAGTTTAGGTCCTCAGGTCCCTGGCGGTCTATGTTTACGATCTGTGTCTCCCTCCCCTCAACCGGAGCATTGCTATGGGACATCCCACTATGTAATGAAGCTCCTGTGTCCCGTGATGTATGATCAAGAAAATGGGATTTTTATATACAGCTTACCTGTAAAATCCTTTTCTTGAGAGTACATCACGGGACACAGAGCTCCCGCCCCTCTTGGGTTTTACGTGGTTTCTTATTGCTTTGCTACAAAACTGAGGTGACTCCCAAATGGGAGGGGTTATATAGGGGAGGAATTCTCTTTAATTAAGGTAAACCAGTGTCCAATCACCAGAGGTGCCTATATAACCCACTATGTAATGAAGCTCCTGTGTCCCGTGATGTACTCTCAAGAAAAGGATTTTACAGGTAAGCTGTATATAAAAATCCCATTTTTTGCAACCTCACCGACTATGTAACTATATAACCTCACATCCAATAAAGTCCTACTGCCCCTTGAGGTAATGTTTTTTGGTTCTTGTATTGTGTATCATAGGTAGGGATGAGCTCGGTGTTCGACTCGAACACGGGCCGTTCGCCTGCTCGGCAAATTAAGAACTTTGTGGACCGTTCACACCAAATTCGTGTGGCACGCACGGCCCACAATACACTACACCATTGCAGTGCATTGCTGGCTCATGATTGGCCAAGCATGCACTGTGACCCCGCATGCTTGGCCAATCACATTACCGGCAGCGAGGAGAGCCATAATCCTGCCTGTGGCCAATTATAGCTCAGGGGGGTTTAGTACATGCCCCACACTATATAAGGCTGCCAGCGCGGCAGCCTTGTGTAGTGTGTTGGGGCCAATCAGGGAAAGAGCACGATAGGCAGGGTCTTTACTGCTTGGGAACCTAGCGCTTGTTCAGTGGGTGTTGCGTACCTCCTGCACAGTATACACCTGAAGCTACCCTTTATTACTGGTGTTCTGTTTCTGTAATACAGGCATCTGCAGTGCAGAAGTTAGAGTGGGTGTTGTGTGCCTCCTGCACAGTATACAACTGAAGATTAGTGATGGCCGAACAGTTCGCCCGGCGGTCGTTTCGCAGCGAATTTCGGCTGTTCGCGGTCCGCCCGTTCGGCGGACTATTGGCGCCGTTCGCCCGGCGGACTTCTGTGTTTTTACTGTGTAAAAGAACTTTGACCTGATGACACATCCATCATGGGGTACAGGACAGCCAATTGAGACATTACAGCACATGGACACTTGGACATTCCCCCTAACTTATAAATACACCCGATCCGGCGGCCATTTTACATTCTTTCTTCTGTCACTATAGGGAGAGGTTGCTGTGTGGAGCAGGGACAGATAAATCGCTAGCTATTTGGTACACAAAAGTTCTTTTCAGGACTGGTATAGGTGTTAGGAGTATATAGGTTTGCTGTGCTACTGATTGTTGCAGCAGCCTGAGTGTCTTTTGTCAGTTTAGAGAAAGGGACAGGACGCTGTGTGCTGTAGGGACAGCCAGATTAGTCATCATCATTAGCTGTTACTATCAGGTCCACAAAAGTGCTATTCCAGTAACCAGTTATTGTTCCAGTCTCCTCTGTTTTGCCAGTTTATATAGGGACAGGCAGGAAGTAGTGTGTCAGGCAGTGAGGGTCAGTTTAAACAGTAGCTGTTACTATTAGTTCCACAAAGGTTCTTTTCAGGACTGGTATCAGTGGTATGATAATAGGCTTGTACACGTATAATATTCTTTCTTCCAAATATAGAAAGAATATTATATAATACCCCTTATTGCTGGTGTTCTGTTTCTGTAATACAGGCATCTGCAGCAGTTAAAGTGGGTGTTGTGTGCCTCCTGCACAGTATACACCTGAAGCTACCCCTTATTGCTGGTGTTCTGTTTCTGCAATACAGGCATCTGCAGAAGTTAGAGTGGGTGTTGTGTGACTCTTGCACAGTATACACCTGAAGATACCCCTTATTGCTGGTGTTCTGTTTCTGTAATACAGGCATCTGCAGCAGTTAAAGTGGGTGTTGTGTGCCTCCAGCACAGTATACACCTGAAGATACCCCTTATTACTGGTGTTCTGTTTCTGTAATACAGGCATCTGCAGCAGTTAAAGTGTATGTTGTGTGCCTCCAGCACAGTATACACCTGAAGATACCCCTTATTGCTGGTGTTCTGTTTCTATAATACAGGCATCTGCAGAAGTTAGAGTGGGTGTTGTGTGCCCCCTGCACAGTATACACCTGAAGATACCCCTTATTGCTGGTGTTGTTCTGTTTCTGTAGCACAGGCAGGCAGCTGCAGTAATTACAGTCGGTGTACTGTTTCATCTGCTCAGTGTGCACCTAAAGCTACCCAATTGCTGGTTTTCCCATCTCCCTGCAGGCCATTACTATGTCTGTAAGGCAAACAAGGAGAGGCAGACAGTCAGGAGCCAATAAAAGAGGGCATGCAGGCTCTGTGTCTAGAGACAACAGTGCTGGTCATGGACGCGGTGCATCGTCATCAGCACGTGGCCATGGGACACGCTTGTCCTTATTTTCGGCAGCTGGATGTGTTGAGCCGCATCATGCCAAAGACTTGGTAGAGTCGATGACCAAGCCCTCCTCATCCTCCTCATCCTCTCTCACCCAGGCTCAGGGTACTAGCCAAGCAGCTGCCAATGCGTCCTATTCCCTCATCTCAATGTTATCAGTCACTCCTTCCCTAGACCCGCCATGTCCTCCTGAGGAGTCCCCCGAACTGTTTGAGCACAGTGTTAAGTACATGCTCCAGGAAGATGCCCAGCATTTTGAAGGCTCTGATGATGATACCCAGCTAGAGGAAGGCAGTAGCGTGAGCGCAGAGAGAGGGGATGCTCAAGAAGGACAGCAATCTGGCAGTCATGTTCCATCAGCTGCAGCATACTGCCAGGTTTGCTCCAGTGATGAAGAGGGAGGGGATGATGAGATCACTGACTCCACGTGGGTGCCTGATAGGAGAGAGGAGGAGGCACATCTCCAACGAGGCAGGATGCCCTCCGGGGGCCAGCTTAGGGGCAGCACACCGACTGATTCACACCGCAGAGCTCCACCTGTGCAGGGCGCTGCCTCTGCGCGTTATTCCAAAAGTTCTTTGGCGTGGGCCTTTTTTGAGACTAGTGCATCAGATCTCACCACTGCTATTTGCAACATATGTCTCAAGCGTATCTCGCGTGGCCAAAACATCAGCCGCTTGAGCACCATATGCTTGACCAGACATATGTTGACCTACCATGCAGCTCGTTGGCAAGCATATTTTAAAGACTCACACCAAAGAACAAAGCAGACCTCTCCTTGCTCCTCATCAGCTGGGATCTCCAACCCCACTATACCTTCAGTCCTCTCTGAAACCTGCACTGAGAGGAATGAAGGTGCAGAATTAGGTGTGTCACAGCCAAGTACTTGCAGGCACTCTGCTAGCAGTACACCGATGTCCGATTGTAGCAGGCAAATTTCCCTGCCCCAGCTGCTGGACTGTCGAAAGAAGTTCACTTCCAGCCATCCACATGCCCAGCGGTTGAATGCTAGCTTGGATAAATTGAACCGATTCTTGGGCAGGTACCCCGGCTTACAGGATGTCCTGAGGCAGGCCAGGTAAGTCTGTGTGCATTTCTGCCGATCATTTAATGCCAGTGCTCAGCTGGCTGAGCTCCAAAAGGAGTTGAACCTGCCCAAGAACCGTCTTATATGTGACATGCCCACCAGGTGGAACTCAACTTTGGCCATGCTGCAGCAGCTCCACACGCAGCAGAGGGCCATCAATGAGTACCTGGCACCAGGACAGGGTCAGGGGAGCTCAGTTTTTTTTTCACCACGCCAGTAGGGCATGATCAGGGATGCATGCACTGTTCTGTCACCATTTGAGGAGGCCACGAGGATGGTGAGCAGTGACAGTGCATGCATCAGTGACACTGTACCTCTTGTCCACCTGTTGAAGCATATGTTGCGTGGAATAATGGACAGGGCACTTGAGGCAGAACAGAAGCAGGAAGAGGAGGACTTCCTTGCCTCTCAAGGCCCCCTTTATCCAGACAGTGTTCCTGCTGTCCCACCCATCACACAGGAAGAGGAGGAGGAGGATGATTGTGTCAGCATGGAGGTGGAGCCTGGCACTCAGCATCAGCAGCATTTTTTTTTTAAATGTCACATCCCTTCAAGACTGCCTATGCTGATGCTGAGTGACTGTCCTGTTATGCTTGGAAGAACATTTTTGGTTCTGGGTGACGCCACCAGTGGCAAAGGCCCAATTTTTCAGCCCCTGTTTAACAGGGGCATGTAATTAAAATTTTTGATGCCATGCTTTGCAGCAGGGCTCATTCCTGCACTCCAACTAGAGTATCTTGAAGAGGTTGCAGTGTCGTGGCACCAACAATAGTGCCTAAGGCCCAATTTTTCAGTCCCTGTTTAACAGGGGCATATAATTACAATTCTTAAGATAATATTTCACAGCAGGGTCCGTTCCTGCGCCCACTGAGAGTAACTGTGAGGACTTATAGTGTTGTGGCACCAGCACCACCACCACAACCACCAAAGGCCCAATTTTTCTACCACTGTTCAACAAATGGCATGCAATTACAATTCTTGATATAATCGTTCACAGCAGGGTGCTCCAGCGCCCACCAAGAGTCACTTTGAGGGCTTACAGTGTTGTGGCAACACCTTAGGCCCACATTTCTGCAGAGCATATAGGGCAGGCCCCTACTTTCAAACATCCAACTTACAAACGTCTCCCACTTGCAAATGGAAGGAGACAACAGGAAGTGAGATGAAAAAAAGACGGACGGTCCAAAAAATTATACAGGGGTGATAACCCTTCCCTATGTTTTCCAAAAAGCTTAAAAATAGACTTTTTGACTGGAGCTACACTTTAAAAATGTACCAGTTCAAAATTACAAAGGGTTGAGGTGCACTACTGCTGACCGCTGCCCTATACTGCAGCAGTCCTTCATCGGTATAGGGACTGAGAGTTTTGTCACAGGGTCATTTAAAAAATGACAGGCAGAGGAAGAGGCAGGCCCTTCCGCAGGGGTGCTATACAGGGGTGGTTCATATTTCTACTGGGGCTGCTTATTATGAGGGGCTCCCACCATCCCTGTGCTATGCTGACATCCTCCTGGGGCTGATTATCATGAGGGGCTCACACCATCCCTGTGCTATGCTGACGTCCTCCTGGGGCTGCTTATTATGAGGGGCTCACACCATCCCTGTGCTATGCTGAAGTCCTCCTGGGGCTGCTTATTATGAGGGGCTCACACCATCCCTGTGCTATGCTGACGTCCTCCTGGGGCTGCTTATTATGAGGGGCTCACACCATCCCCGTGCTATGCTGACGTCCTCCTGGGGCTGCTTATTATGAGGGGCTCACACCATCCCTGTGCTATGCTGACATCCTCCTGGGGCTGCTTATTATGAGGGGCTCACACCATCCCTGTGCTATGCTGACATCCTCCTGGGGCTGCTTATTATGAGGGGCTCACACCATCCCTGTGCTATGCTGACATCCTCCTGGGGCTGCTTATTATGAAGGGCTCACACCATCCCTGTGCTATGCTGACGTCCTCCTGGGGCTGCTTATTATGAGGGGCTCACACCATCCCTGTGCTATGCTGACATCCTCCTGGGGCTGCTTATTATGAGGGGCTCCCACCATCCCTGTGCTATTCTGACTTCCTCCTGGGGCTGCTTACGGTGCAGGTGTCAGTGCTGTATATCACGGTGCTGCTGTCAGTGCTGTATATCACGGTGCTGGTGTGAGTGCTTTATGTCACGCTGCGGATGTCAGTGCTCTCTATCACGGTGCTGCTGTCAGTGCTGTATATCACAGTGCTGGTGTGAGTGCTTTATGTCACGCTGCTGATGTCTGTGCTCTCTATCACGGTGCTGCTGTCAGTGCTGTATATCACGGTGCTGGTGTGAGTGCTTTATGTCACGCTGCTGATGTCAGTGCTCTCTATCACGGTGCTGTTGTCAGATGACTCTATCATGGTGCAGGTGTCATTGCTGTATGTCACGCTGCTGATGTCAGTGGTCTCTATCACGGTACTGCTGTCAGATGACTCTATCATGGTGCAGGTGTCATTGCTGTATGTGACGCTGCTGGTGATCATCTCCTGCATCCTCTTCTTTGCCTACTCTGGTCCCTGACCTTCTCTCTCCTCCATCGCCTTCATGCGCTCCACAGTCCTGAATTGTCACAACAATTTCCCATATAAAAAAAGAATGCTTGTAGTTGTCGATCCCAGATTCACCTCATACATGTGTTATGTCATTGGCCATGTGGTGGGACTATGTTTGCACAGCTAATAATTATTTTGTGGCTGCAAATTTGACCTATAGGTTTGCGAAGTTCGCTTCCCATTGAAGTCAATGGGGCCCGCTGCGAACGTTTCGGTTCGCGAACAATCCCGTCGGAAGTTCGTCCATCACTACTGAAGATACCCCTTATTGCTGGTGTTCTGTTTCTGTAATACAGGCATCTGCAGTGCAGAAGTTAGAGTGGGTGTTGTGTGCTTCCTGCACAGTATACACCTGAAGATACCCCTTATTGCTGGTGTTCTGTTTCTGTAATGCAGGCATCTGCAGCAGTTAAAGTGGGTGTTGTGTGCCTCCTGCACAGTATACACCTGAAGCTACCCTTTATTGCTGGTGTTCTGTTTCTGTAATACAGGCATCTGCAGAAATTAGAGTGGGTGTTGTGTGACTCTTGCACAGTATACACCTGAAGATACCCCTTATTGCTGGTGTTCTGTTTCTGTAATACAGGCATCTGCAGCAGTTAAAGTGTATGTTGTGTGCCTCCAGCACAGTATACACCTGAAGATACCCCTTATTGCTGGTGTTCTGTTTCTATAATACAGGCATCTGCAGAAGTTAGAGTGGGTGTTGTGTGCCCCCTGCACAGTATACACCTGAAGATACCCCTTATTGCTGGTGTTGTTCTGTTTCTGTAGCACAGGCAGGCAGCTGCAGTAATTACAGTCGGTGTACTGTTTCATCTGCTCAGTGTGCACCTAAAGCTACCCAATTGCTGGTTTTCCCATCTCTCTGCAGGCCATTACTATGTCTGTAAGGCAAACAAGGAGAGGCAGACAGTCAGGAGCCAATAAAAGAGGGCATGCAGGCTCTGTGTCTAGAGACAACAGTGCTGGTCATGGACGCGGTGCATCGTCATCAGCACGTGGCCATGGGACACGCTTGTCCTTATTTTCGGCAGCTGGATGTGTTGAGCCGCATCATGCCGAAGACTTGGTAGAGTCGATGACCAAGCCCTCCTCATCCTCCTCATCCTCTCTCACCCAGGCTCAGGGTACTAGCCAAGCAGCTGCCAATGCGTCCTATTCCCTCATCTCAATGTTATCAGTCACTCCTTCCCTAGACCCGCCATGTCCTCCTGAGGAGTCCCCCGAACTGTTTGAGCACAGTGTTGAGTACATGCTCCAGGAGGATGCCCAGCATTTTGAAGGCTCTGATGATGATACCCAGCTAGAGGAAGGCAGTAGCGTGAGCGCAGAGAGAGGGGATGCTCAAGAAGGACAGCAATCTGGCAGTCATGTTCCATCAGCTGCAGCATACTGCCAGGTTTGCTCCAGTGATGAAGAGGGAGGGGATGATGAGATCACTGACTCCACGTGGGTGCCTGATAGGAGAGAGGAGGAGGCACATCTCCAACGAGGCAGGATGCCCTCCGGGGGCCAGCTTAGGGGCAGCACACTGACTGATTCACACCGCAGAGCTCCACCTGTGCAGGGCGCTGCCTCTGCGCGTTATTCCAAAAGTTCTTTGGTGTGGGCCTTTTTTGAGACTAGTGCATCAGATCTCACCACTGCTATTTGCAACATATGTCTCAAGCGTATCTCACGTGGCCAAAACATCAGCCGCTTGAGCACCATATGCTTGACCAGACATATGTTGACCTACCATGCAGCTCGTTGGCAAGCATGGGAGTAAAGGTATTCTTGCGCCTACCTATGTGCCTACCTATGTGTCCTAAAACCAGTGTGGTTGCAGCAAAACACCGGCAGGGGTGTAAACCCTCCCCAGAATAAGTGATGGTGATTAAGAAATGGTGTTGCGCTCCAGCTAAATAAATCTAATTAAACTAAAATAAACTAGCATGTACCTAGGTAACAGCCAAAAAATTAATGAAGAATAAATGTGGGACTATGTGTTTAAATAAGCTCAGACAATGTACATTACCGTATATACTCGAGTATAAGCCGAGATTTTCAGCCTCTTTTTTGAGGCTGAAAGTGCCCCCCTCGGCTTATACTCGAGTCATCGCTGTCTGCCCGCTCGATCAGCGTGTCGAGCAGACAGACAGCGGCCATTCTATGATTCAAAAGCCGCGCCTCCGGCTCCGCCTTCGCCTGTGATAGGCGGAACACTGAATTTCCCAGCAGCCTGTGTTCCGCCTATCACGGGCATCGTCTCATCCTCGTACTACGGACGAGGATGATACGACGTCCGTGATAGGCGGAACACAGGCTGCTGGGAAATTCAGTGTTCCGCCTATCACAGGCGAAGGAGGAGGCGCGGCTTTTGAATTTTACAATGGCCGCCGACGAAGAGGGCACGGGACGGAGGCAAGGCAAGGCACGGCACGGGACGGGACGGGACGGGACGGGACGGGACGGGACGAAGGCAAGGCACGACACGGGACGGAGGCTCGGGACAAAGGCTCGGGACACAGGTAGGCTGGACACACACACACACACACACACACACACACACACACACACACACACCTGTACTGCCCACTAAACATGATGGGATTTTTGTCGTGGCTATGACGCAAAGTGGCTGCTGGATGGTCTTCTCTGTGTGGGTGGCCAGCGGGAATAAATCTGCGACTCAACTATTCCCTTTTCCCTGCCAAAGTGAATGGGTCCTCAGCCCTGGTTCACACTATATTGCCATGCAGCTAACACTGCAAACCCTATTCATTTCCGCACTGCGTTTTGCGATCTGCTGCGGGTGTAGGTGCAGGTAGGCTGGACACACACACACACACACACACACACACGGATGGAGACACACACACACGGATGGATGGATGGATGGAGACACACACACACACAGGGATGGATGGATACACACACACACAGGGATGGATGGATGGATGGAGACACACACACACAGGGATGGATGGATGGATGGATGGAGACACACACAGGGATGGATGGATGGATGGATGGAGACACACACACACAGGGATGGATGGATGGATGGACACACACACACACAGGGATGGATGGACGGACACACAGGGATGGACGGACACACAGGGATGGACGGACACACAGGGATGGACGGACACACACACAGGGATGGACAGGCATGTCTCACCCTCGGCTTATACACGAGTCAATAAGTTTGCCAGTTTTTTTGGGGGTAAATTGGGGGCCTCGGCTTATATTCGGGTCGGCCTATACTCGAGTATATACGGTACTTCTAAAGTGCAATACACCAAATCAAATTGTGCACTTAACATAAAAACTAAGGTAGGTGCTATAACGGGTCCTCTATATATAATCCAGAATGACAGTGAAACAGTGTTCAGTGCACGCAAATTCATAAATAATATAGTGCAAGAGACAAAAAACAGTGTAAATTACCTACATTGATAAAAATATTAATGTCAAAAAAAAAAAAAAAAAAAAAATTATATATAATTGAATGCTGGGTGTCGTTATAAGGGTGCAATAAAAATCAATAAATGCACATAATGCTAATGGTCCATGCACAGAGAAACATGTGTTCGAACAGAGGCTCCAAAACAGAAATAAGGTAAACTATAATTATGCAAAAAACATGTCCATTCAGTGGTAAACAAAACAATATCCTGCGTGCCCAAAAAAGAGAAAACGGGAGGTGAATTCCACCAGTGTTCCTGTGCGTGTTGTGTCCTCACACTAGGTGCAGTAATTACCTTACCTTACTGCTGTAAGGTAAACAGCACTTCCAAAGTGGCACTTGTTGTCCAATGGTGTAGGTTCAATAGGTAATGTAATCCTAGACACTCGTTCACCGTAGGCACGTTGTAACATGCAGAGAAAGCAAGGGGAACACTCCAATAGTGAAGTAAGTATTCACAGTTTATTGGATATAAAACGAAGGTATAGGTACTCACATTTAGAACAGTTAAAAATAAGCACAACTAAACGAACACATGTTTCTCTGTGCATGGACCATTAGCATTATGTGCATTTATTGATTTTTATTGCACCCTTATAACGACACCCAGCATTCAATTATATATAATTTTTTTTTTTTTTGACATTAATATTTTTATCAATGTAGGTAATTTACACTGTTTTTTGTCTCTTGCACTATATTATTTATGAATTTGCGTGCACTGAACACTGTTTCACTGTCATTCTGGATTGTATATAGAGGACCCGTTATAGCACCTACCTTAGTTTTTATGTTAAATGCACAATTTGATTTGGTGTATTGCACTTTAGAAGTAATGTACATTGTCTGAGCTTATTTAAACACATAGTCCCACATTTATTCTTCATTAATTTTTTGGCTGTTACCTAGGTACATGCTAGTTTATTTTAGTTTAATTAGATTTATTTCGTTGGCAAGCATATTTTAAAGACTCACACCAAAGAACAAAGCAGACCTCTCCTTGCTCCTCATCAGCTGGGATCTCCAACCCCACTATACCTTCAGTCCTCTCTGAAACCTGCACTGAGAGGAATGAAGGTGCAGAATTAGGTGTGTCACAGCCAAGTACTTGCAGGAACTCTGCTAGCAGTACACCGATGTCCGATTATAGCAGGCAAATTTCCCTGCCCCAGCTGCTGGACTGTCGAAAGAAGTTCACTTCCTGCCATCCACATGCCCAGCAGTTGAATGCTAGCTTGGATAAATTGAACCGATTCTTGGGCAGGTACCCCGGCTTACAGGATGTCCTGAGGCAGGCCAGGTAAGTCTGTGTGCATTTCTGCCGATCATTTAATGCCAGTGCTCAGCTGGCTGAGCTCCAAAAGGAGTTGAACCTGCCCAAGAACCGTCTTATATGTGACATGCCCACCAGGTGGAACTCAACTTTGGCCATGCTGCAGCAGCTCCACACGCAGCAGAGGGCCATCAATGAGTACCTGGCACCAGGACAGGGTCAGGGGAGCTCAGTTTTTTTTTCACCACGCCAGTAGGGCATGATCAGGGATGCATGCACTGTTCTGTCACCATTTGAGGAGGCCACGAGGATGGTGAGCAGTGACAGTGCATGCATCAGTGACACTGTACCTCTTGTCCACCTGTTGAAGAATATGCTGCGTGGAATAATGGACAGGGCACTTGAGGCAGAACAGAAGCAGGAAGAGGAGGACTTCCTTGCCTCTCAAGGCCCCCTTTATCCAGACAGTGTTCCTGCTGTGCCACCCATCACACAGGAAGAGGAGGAGGAGGATGATTGTGTCAGCATGGAGGTGGAGCCTGGCACTCAGCATCAGCAGCATTTTTTTTTTAAATGTCACATCCCTTCAAGACTGCCTATGCTGATGCTGAGTGACTGTCCTGTTATGCTTGGAAGAACATTTTTGGTTCTGGGTGACGCCACCAGTGGCTAAGGCCCAATTTTTCAGCCCCTGTTTAACAGGGGCATGTAATTAAAATTTTTGATGCCATGCTTTGCAGCAGGGCTCATTCCTGCACTCCAACTAGAGTATCTTGAAGAGGTTGCAGTGTCGTGGCACCAACAATAGTGCCTAAGGCCCAATTTTTCAGTCCCTGTTTAACAGGGGCATATAATTACAATTCTTAAGATAATATTTCACAGCAGGGTCCGTTCCTGCGCCCACCGAGAGTAACTGTGAGGACTTATAGTGTTGTGGCACCAGCACCACCACCACAACCACCAAAGGCCCAATTTTTCTACCACTGTTCAACAAATGGCATGCAATTACAATTCTTGATATAATCGTTCACAGCAGGGTGCTCCAGCGCCCACCAAGAGTCACTTTGAGGGCTTACAGTGTTGTGGCAACACCTTAGGGGCTCACACCATCCCTGTGCTATGCTGACATCCTCCTGGGGCTGCTTATTATGAGGGGCTCACACCATCCCTGTGCTATGCTGACATCCTCCTGGGGCTGCTTATTATGAGGGGCTCACACCATCCCTGTGCTATGCTGACATCCTCCTGGGGCTGCTTATTATGAGGGGCTCACACCATCCCTGTGCTATGCTGACATCCTCCTGGGGCTGCTTATTATGAGGGGCTCACACCATCCCTGTGCTATGCTGACATCCTCCTGGGGCTGCTTATTATGAGGGGCTCCCACCATCCCTGTGCTATGCTGACTTCCTCCTGGGGCTGCTTACGGTGCAGGTGTCAGTGCTGTATATCACGGTGCTGCTGTCAGTGCTGTATATCACGGTGCTGGTGTGAGTGCTTTATGTCACGCTGCGGATGTCAGTGCTCTCTATCACGGTGCTGCTGTCAGTGCTGTATATCACAGTGCTGGTGTGAGTGCTTTATGTCACGCTGCTGATGTCTGTGCTCTCTATCACGGTGCTGCTGTCAGTGCTGTATATCACGGTGCTGGTGTGAGTGCTTTATGTCACGCTGCTGATGTCAGTGCTCTCTATCACGGTGCTGTTGTCAGATGACTCTATCATGGTGCAGGTGTCATTGCTGTATGTCACGCTGCTGATGTCAGTGCTCTGTATCATGGTGCTGCTGTCAGATGACTCTATCACGGTGCAGGTGTCATTGCTGTATGTGACGCTGCTGGTGATCATCTCCTGCACCCTCTTCTTTGCCTACTCTGGTCCCTGACCTTCTCTCTCCTCCATTGCCTTCATGCGCTCCACAGTCCTGAATTGTCACAACAATTTCCCATATAAAAAAAGAATGCTTGTAGTTGTCGATCCCAGATTCACCTCATACATGTGTTATGTCATTGGCCATGTGGTGGGACTATGTTTGCACAGCTAATAATTATTTTGTGGCTGCAAATTTGACCTATAGGTTTGCGAAGTTCGCTTCCCATTGAAGTCAATGGGGCCCGCCGCGAACGTTTCGGTTCACGAACAATCCCGTCGGAAGTTCGTCCATCACTACTGAAGATACCCCTTATTGCTGGTGTTCTGTTTCTGTAATACAGGCATCTGCAGCAGTTAAAGTGGGTGTTGTGTGCCTCCTGCACAGTATACACCTGAACCTACCCTTTATTGCTGGTGTTCTGTTTCTGCAATACAGGCATCTGCAGAAGTTAGAGTGGGTGTTGTGTGACTCTTGCACAGTATACACCTGAAGATACCCCTTATTGCTGGTGTTCTGTTTCTGTAATACAGGCATCTGCAGCAGTTAAAGTGGGTGTTGTGTGCCTCCAGCACAGTATACACCTGAAGATACCCCTTATTACTGGTGTTCTGTTTCTTTTTCTGGGGGGGGGGGGTCTGGTGTTCTGTTTCTGTAATACAGGCATCTGCAGCAGTTAAAGTGTATGTTGTGTGCCTCCAGCACAGTATACACCTGAAGATACCCCTTATTGCTGGTGTTCTTTTTCTATAATACAGGCATCTGCAGAAGTTAGAGTGGGTGTTGTGTGCCCCCTGCACAGTATACACCTGAAGATACCCCTTATTGCTGGTGTTGTTCTGTTTCTGTAGCACAGGCAGCTGCAGTAATTACAGTCGGTGTACTGTTTCATCTGCTCAGTGTGCACCTAAAGCTACCCAATTGCTGGTTTTCCCATCTCCCTGCAGGCCATTACTATGTCTGTAAGGCAAACAAGGAGAGGCAGACAGTCAGGAGCCAATAAAAGAGGGCATGCAGGCTCTGTGTCTAGAGACAACAGTGCTGGTCATGGACGCGGTGCATCGTCATCAGCACGTGGCCATGGGACACGCTTGTCCTTATTTTCGGCAGCTGGACGTGTTGAGCCGCATCATGCCGAAGACTTGGTAGAGTCGATGACCAAGCCCTCCTCATCCTCCTCATCCTCTCTCACCCAGGCTCAGGGTACTAGCCAAGCAGCTGCCAATGCGTCCTCTTCCCTCATCTCAATGTTATCAGTCACTCCTTCCCTAGACCCGCCATGTCCTCCTGAGGAGTCCCCCGAACTGTTTGAGCACAGTGTTGAGTACATGCTCCAGGAGGATGCCCAGCATTTTGAAGGCTCTGATGATGATACCCAGCTAGAGGAAGGCAGTAGCGTGAGCGCAGAGAGAGGGGATGCTCAAGAAGGACAGCAATCTGGCAGTCATGTTCCATCAGCTGCAGAATACTGCCAGGTTTGCTCCAGTGATGAAGAGGGAGGGGATGATGAGATCACTGACTCCACGTGGGTGCCTGATAGGAGAGAGGAGGAGGCACATCTCCAACGAGGCAGGATGCCCTCCGGGGGCCAGCTTAGGGGCAGCACACCGACTGATTCACACCGCAGAGCTCCACCTGTGCAGGGCACTGCCTCTGCGCGTTATTCCAAAAGTTCTTTGGTGTGGGCCTTTTTTGAGACTAGTGCATCAGATCTCACCACTGCTATTTGCAACATATGTCTCAAGCGTATCTCGCGTGGCCAAAACATCAGCCGCTTGAGCACCATATGCTTGACCAGACATATGTTGACCTACCATGCAGCTCGTTGGCAAGCATATTTTAAAGACTCACACCAAAGAACAAAGCAGACCTCTCCTTGCTCCTCATCAGCTGGGATCTCCAACCCCACTATACCTTCAGTCCTCTCTGAAACCTGCACTGAGAGGAATGAAGGTGCAGAATTAGGTGTGTCACAGCCAAGTACTTGCAGGCACTCTGCTAGCAGTACACCGATGTCCGATTGTAGCAGGCAAATTTCCCTGCCCCAGCTGCTGGACTGTCGAAAGAAGTTCACTCCCAGCCATCCACATGCCCAGCGGTTGAATGCTAGCTTGGATAAATTGCTAGCACTTCAACTGCTGCCTTTTCAGTTGGTAGACTCGGCCGCTTTCCGTGAGTTTGTGCAATATGCGGTTCCTCAGTGGCAGGTCCCCAAACGCCACTTTTTCTCAAGGAAGTTGATTCCGACTCTCTACCGGCATGTGGAAGGTAATGTCCCTGCCTCGCTGGACAGGGCGGTCAGTGGCAAGGTGCATATTACCGCTGACTCATGGTCCAGCAGGCATGGACAGGGACGTTACCTATCTTTCACGGACCATTAGGTCACTCTTCTGGCAGCTGGGAAGGATACAGAACAAGGTGCAGTAGTGTTGGAGGTTGTTCCGCCACCACGTCTCCAAAATGCTACTACTGGTTGTGACACACCTCTCTCCTCCACCCCCTCCTCTTCTTCTTCCTCCATGGCCTCTTCCAGTGCTTTGTCCTCAGAACCAGCGGTGCTCCGTAAGCGTTCAAGCGGCTACGCAAGTACACAGGCAAAAATATGCCATGGCGTACTTGCGCTAGTTTGTTTGGGGGATAGGAGCCACACTGGGGCAGATATTTTGTCAGCTCTGTAGGGGCAGGCTGAGAGGTGGTTAACGCCATGCCAGCTTAAGCCAGGAATGGTGGTTTGCAACAATGGCACCAACCTCCTCTCTGCCCTCCAACAGGGACAACTGACCCATGTGCCCTGTGTGGCTCACGTTCTTAACCTGGTGGTGAACCGATTCTTGGGCAGGTACCCCGGCTTACAGGATGTCCTGAGGCAGGCCAGGTAAGTCTGTGTGCATTTCTGCCGATCATTTAATGCCAGTGCTCAGCTGGCTGAGCTCCAAAAGGAGTTGAACCTGCCCAAGAACCATCTTATATGTGACATGCCCACCAGGTGGAACTCAACTTTGGCCATGCTGCAGCAGCTCCACACGCAGCAGAGGGCCATCAATGAGTACCTGGCACCAGGACAGGGTCAGGGGAGCTCAGTTTTTTTTTCACCACGCCAGTAGGGCATGATCAGGGATGCATGCACTGTTCTGTCACCATTTGAGGAGGCCACGAGGATGGTGAGCAGTGACAGTGCATGCATCAGTGACACTGTACCTCTTGTCCACCTGTTGAAGAATATGCTGCATGGAATAATGGACAGGGCACTTGAGGCAGAACAGAAGCAGGAAGAGGAGGACTTCCTTGCCTCTCAAGGCCCCCTTTATCCAGACAGTGTTCCTGCTGTCCCACCCATCACACAGGAAGAGGAGGAGGAGGAGGAGGATGATTGTGTCAGCATGGAGGTGGAGCCTGGCACTCAGCATCAGCAGCATTTTTTTTTTAAATGTCACATCCCTTCAAGACTGCCTATGCTGATGCTGAGTGACTGTCCTGTTATGCTTGGAAGAACATTTTTGGTTCTGGGTGACGCCACCAGTGGCTAAGGCCCAATTTTTCAGCCCCTGTTTAACAGGGGCATGTAATTAAAATTTTTGATGCCATGCTTTGCAGCAGGGCTCATTCCTGCACTCCAGCTAGAGTATCTTGAAGAGGTTGCAGTGTCGTGGCACCAACAATAGTGCCTAAGGCCCAATTTTTCAGTCCCTGTTTAACAGGGGCATATAATTACAATTCTTAAGATAATATTTCACAGCAGGGTCCGTTCCTGCGCCCACCGAGAGTAACTGTTAGGACTTATAGTGTTGTGACACCAGCACCACCACCACAACCACCAAAGGCCCAATTTTTCTACCACTGTTCAACAAATGGCATGCAATTACAATTCTTGATATAATCGTTCACAGCAGGGTGCTCCAGCGCCCACCAAGAGTCACTTTGAGGGCTTACAGTGTTGTGGCAACACCTTAGGCCCACATTTCTGCAGAGCATATAGGGCAGGCCCCTACTTTCAAACATCCAACTTACAAACGTCTCCTACTTGCAAATGGAAGGAGACAACAGGAAGTGAGATGAAAAAAAGACGGACGGTCCAAAAAATTATACAGGGGTGATAACCCTTCCCTATGTTTTCCAAAAAGCTTAAAAATAGACTTTTTGACTGGAGCTACACTTTAAAAATGTACCAGTTCAAAATTACAAACAGATTCTACTTAACACAACAAACCTACACAGTCCCTGTCTTGTTTGCACCGCCTGTATACTGCTGTTCTGAGTATATAGGGCCTGGGGGCCACACGCCTTTCCTTTTTTTAATTTGGGTACGGGGTTCCCCTTAATATCCGTACAAGACCCAAAGGGGCTGGTAATGGGCAGGGGGGGCTACCCATGCCATTTTTCTCACTGATTTTCATCCGTATTGCTGGAACCAGACATTACATTAAAACCGCAAGCAGTTCTAAATGACTTTTTTTCCATTAAATGTCATTTTGTGCAGGGACTGTTCTAAACACGAGAAACACGTGGCACTTCACAGGCATACTACAGACACCCCCAGGCAAGATATTTAAAGGAATATTTAACTTTTTTTTTTCACTTTAATTGTCATTAAAATCAGTGCTCCTGAAAAAACAGCCGTTTTAAAAAAAAATGTTGGCATTGATCCATGTCCTCTGGGGCAGGAGCCGGGTCCCCAAACTCTTTTTAGGACAATATCTTGCATATTAGCCATTTAAATTGGCACTTTTTATTTCGAAGTCCCATAGATTTCAATGGGGTTATAAAGTTCGTACGAATTTCCGGTCCATTCGAAAGTTCTGGTGCGAACCGAACCGGGGGGGGGTGTTCGGCTCATCCCTAATCATAGGCTGTGGATATGACTAGCTGTCCCAAGAACTGGCAACCCTACACTAGTCTGCCAAAACATTGTCATTATCAACCCAGAGAAGTGATGTGCCGCCAATGCCGGTGCATGTAGACAGGAAATGGCTGAAAGTGGCTGGAGGAGATCAGAAGCATTGAGGATGTAAAAAAAAAAAGTGAAAGAATTATATTTTCTAAAAGAAAAACTCAACACGGTGTTTTAGCAAACTAATTGCCATGCATTCAGTGTTTAGACCCACTTTAGGTGGATTATGGTTTCGTGTTGTGCTGAACGATGTCGTCTATCTTTCATTCGGAGGACATTTCTTCCCCTCTGCAGACATATTTACTGGCGGCGCTCTGAAGAGCCGGCTAATATTAAGGCAGAATAGGCTACTTATGCCAATTGGATGTAAAAGTACACGACATTCTTCCCTAATAAATACATAACTGGCTGAAATGATACTTTATATCTGGCAGGGATCGGAGATTTTACTTGTATCTTTTTGAAGTTATAAAGTCCTGATTTTATGTTCGCTTTGATTAACTGATGGGGAAAAATAGGAGGAGAGACTTATGCTAAGACATCAACTAGAAGAGAACTTTCCATTTATCGCTCCCACTAGTATATTTGAGAAGCTGTTTTGGGGATTTTTCCATCGAGAAGAGAAACACGGATATCATTAAACTGGCGCCGGCCGTAAATTATATCAAGTTCTTCCAGAAAGAAGATGTCAACTGGGGGGGGGGGGGGCCCAGCCAACCTATAAACCCAACACTCCAAACAAGCAGAGCGCACATTAAGGATGAGTTATAGTAATTCACCGCTAAGTAAAGGAACTTCACTCAACAAAGAGAAGAAAAGAGGAGATAAAGTTCTGGTAAAGCCAAAACTTTTTTCTTGTTTTAGATGAAGCATAGAAGGCTTAATTCCCCATCCGTTAATTATTTTCTTGGGGTACGAGAACTGGAAGTGATTTTAACCACTTTCAGCCCAGGACCATTTTGCTGGCTTAAGACCAGACCACTTTTTGCGATTCGGCGATGCGCCGCTTCAACTGACAATTGTGCGGTCGTGCGACGTGGCTTCCAAACAAAATTGGCATCCTTTTTTTCTCACAAATAGAGCTTTCTTTTGGTGGTATTTGATCACCCCTGCGGTTTTTATTTTTTGCGCTATAAACAAAAATAGAGCGACAATTTTGAAAAAAACACATTATTTTTTACTTTTTGTTCTAATAAATATCCCCCAAAATATATATAAAAAACATTTTTTTCCCTCAGTTTAGGCCGATACGTATTCTTCTACATATTTTTGGTAAAAAAAATTGCAATAAGCGATTATTGATTGGTTTGCGCAAAAGTTATAGCGTTTACTAAATAGGGGATAGTTTTAAGGCATTTTTATTGTAATTTATACAGCAATCAGTGCTATACAAATGAACTGATTCCTGTGTAAATGACACTGGCAGTGAAGGGGTTAACCAGGGGGTGGCAGTGTAGGGGTTAAGTGTGTCTTAGGGGCGTGTTACTAACTGTGGGGGGGGGGGGGGCTGGGCTTTGTGTTAGTGAACACTGATCTCTGCTCCAATCACATGGAGCAGAGATCAGCATCACTTGTTGCTAGGCAGAACGGGGAGATGCCGTTTACAACGGCATCTCCCGTTCAGCCTCCCCGTGAGACAATCGCGGGTATCCCTGCGGCGATCGAGTCCGCGGGACCCGCGACCGGACTCATGGGGGTCCCGACCAGCACGTGAGCGCGCTGCCGGCGGGGCGCGCACGTGATGGCAGGGCGGCATATAGAAATAGATGTACCTGTACGCCAATATGCCTGCCCGTGCCATTCTGCCGACGTACATCGGCGTGCGCCGGTCGGGAACTGGTTAATGAGTCCAGTACAAAGTGATGGATACACAATAAGAGTTCCAGAACAGATAAGCATTTTATTGCAAGAGTATTGCTTTAGTTTTTTTTTTTTTGTTGTTGTTAAGAATCAACAGAGCTACTTTTAAAAGCTTATTTGTTAGTTTTTACTGCAGTGCACCTCAAATAATGGTTTTGGTCTTGAGGGTTTAATTGTTTTGTGTCATATTTTTCCTCTTGGTACTTCATATTCATATTTTAAGACACTAGAGGGCGCCTCTTCCTCCATAGCAGACACAGAGTAATCCCAATCACACAGATCTCTGTTGTCCCATTGAGTCACATTACGCGGACGGCGATATCGGTCTCTTGCGTTGTTTTAGGTGTAACCTTCTGGGAGCGGTTCACTTTTTTCCTGTTAGATCTGATCCATCACACACTTATCAACTTCCACTTAGATTTATCGCCAGAACTCTTGTACCTATTGAACTTTTGTCCGAGACATTTGTGAAAGTGTTTTGTCAGATAAATGGCTTTATTTCGTCTGGCGATGCCTGAAGTATATTATTATAGAACGGCCCAGGGGAGCTGGCTAAATGATGAGCGGGCGACCGGGGAATATCATCGATCATTAAAAACAGCGAGAGGAGAGGTAGGAGGTTTGCAGTTGGTGGCCTGTTTTCATTCTTTATTCATACTCTATTTAATTCTAGAACACGGAAGGCATTGCTCTCATCTTCCATTCCGTTATATGGAGAATCCGAGGGCTGAAGAGACCCCGTCAGGTTCCTGAACAAATGCAGACAGCACTCCTCTGCAATAATTATAATAATATTGTGCTCTTTGGTCTTCTACTTTCCCTCCATTGGCAGCTGTAAGGAACATCGTAGCGTTGGTGTTAAATCAGACTAGACATGTGCACTGCCACAAAATTAGTTTGTTTAGGTTTTCGTTTCATTCGTGTTTTTTTTTTTTTTATTCATTTTTCAGGTCATTCGTTATGATCGCAATTTGTAAATTCGCAAATTCGCAAGTTCGAAAATTTGAAAATTACAAAGAAAATCCAAAATTCGAAAAAATAAATAACTAATAATAATAATAATAATAATAACTATTCAATTATAGGCATTGAAATTTCCTTTCAAATTTGGCTGAACGTAACGAATACTAATTTATCTGAAGTTATGAATTATCCGAAATAAGAATGCTGTATCTAAACAAATGGAATGGAACAAATTAATAGTAAATAATAATAAAAACTTTTTTTTTATTATTATTATTGTTATTTATTATTATTAATTTATTACATTCCATTCGTTTAGATATGGCATTCATTATTTCAGATTATCATTATTATTATTATTATTATTATAAATTCGTATTCCTTACATTCACTAACAGCCAAATTTGAAATACTTAAAAAATATAATAAATATAATTTAATAGTTATTTATTAGTTAGTTAGTTATTATTTTGTATTTTCAGATTTTTTTTTCTTATTTTTGAATTTACGAATTTACGATTTTTCAAATGCACAAACTTCCGAATTTCCGAAATTGGTTCCCAGCTCTCACGATCTTTCTCTCCTCTCAGAACAGGGATTGGTGTGTTTACACACACACACGTTCTGCCTCTTGTGCCCGCAATCGCTAGTGGTCGGCGGTCACGAGCATCGGCGCCCCCGCAGTGCCTCCGGCGGCGCGCACGTGCCTGCTATCCCGCTTAAAGGAGCCAACGTACAGCTACAACGGGATCGTGCCGACCTGACGCAGTATAATGATGGCGGCTGGTCGGCAAGTGGTTAAATAATTAGTAACAATTAAGTTATTATTAATTAGTTATTATTTCAGATTTTTTAATTTTTACATATACGAATTTCCGTCTCGTAGAGCTTACATTCTAAAGGGAAGGGGTGGTGGTACAAAAGCTAATAGATGTGCGGAATAATTTGATGGGGGTATTCATAAGGATACATCATATATATATATATGCAACAGATATGTAATGCATGAGTTTCAAATGAAAAAGGTCATAAAGAAATAAATAGTGAGAAATCTAAATTCATAAGTTATTTTTATTCTCTATTCTCAAACTGATTCTCTCCCCGGTGAATCCGGGAGCGGGTCATATGACACGTTTTCTGACTGGCCGAAAGGAGAAGCCATCCTATTAGCCTATGAAGAGGAGACGTAAGACCGAGGAGATGCACGGAGGGGACACATCCCTGGACATGGCGGAGACACATCCCTAGACACGGCGGGGACACATCCCGGGACATGGAGAAGACACATCCTGGGAAATGGAGGAGACACAACCTGGGACACGGGGAGACACATCCTGGGACACGAAGGAGACATATCCCAAGACACATCCTGGGACACGAAGGAGACACATCCCAAGACACATCCTGGGACATGAAGGAGACACATCCCAAGACACATCCCGGGACACGGAGGAGGCACATTCCGGGACATGGAGGAGACACATCCTGGGACACAGAGGAGACACACGCTGGGACACGGTGGAGACACATGCTGGGACACGGAGGAGACACATCCCTGGACAAGGCAGAGACACATTCCGGGACACAGAGGAGACATATCCTGGGACAAGAAGGAGACACATCGCAAGACACATCCTGGGACATGGAGGAGACACATCCTGGGACACGGAGGAGACACATCCTGGGACACGGAGGAGACACATGCTGGGACACGGAGGAGACACATGCTGGGACACGGAGGAGACTGTCAGGGTCGTTACCTGGATGGTCGCGGTGCTGCCCGTGTTGGTGCGCGCCGATGTCCTGCGGTGCGTGCTGGGGTGCGTGTTCCTGTGCGTGCGGTGTTGCGCGCTCCTGTGGGCGCTGGTGCGCGTCAGTGTGTGCCCTCGCGTGCCCCTGCTGGCGCTGGTGCGCGTCAGCGCGCTGTGGTGGGCACTTCGGGTACCGCTGGTGTGTCTGCCGGCGTTCGGGGGCACGCGCGCGCCTATGCGCGCGCCCGTGCGCGTCGGCGCGCGCCCGTGCGCGGTGCTTGGCGCCAAACGGCCTATTTAGGTCTGCCACTGACATCTCCCAGGTGCTGCCTGATCAACAGCTTCTCGGTTCCTGTCCCGTTGTTCTTATCCTGTGTTCCTGTTTGCTTACCTCCTGACGACCCGGCTTTCCCTTGACACCGCTGACCTCTGCCTGCATCTGACCTCGGCCTGTTTGACCTCTCTTTTGCCTGCTCCTTCTGTGCCTCTGCTGCCCGCCTGTTGCCGTACCCTGCCTGCACCCGGACTTGCCTGCTCTGCTCCTGTTCTGTACCCAGTTGCCTGTGTCCTATCTACACACCTGCTGCCAGAAGCTTCCTGCAAGTTCCTGCTCCTGGAGCCATATCACAGGCTCTCTTACCACTCCGCACTCTCAGCCACCTGTCTGCTCTATCAGGGGTTGTAAGTCGGACACGTACGGGAGACCACCCTCTGCCCAAGCGGACTCATCGGTTCGGTAAGTGCCAGCCTGACAGTACAGGCAGCCATGACTGAGTCCGGGCAGGGGGCCTCCCCTATGGATGAGTTATGCAGACATTTGGCCGGTCTGACCCAAGCCGTGAAGAGTCTCCAGGATGGCTACTCAAGGTTGGAGGAGCAAGTCCAAGCCTTGTCCTCCTCATCTAACCCTCAAGGAACCTCCCCCACCGGTCTTTCATCTGCACCCTCCGTAGTGATGCTTCCTCCAGAGCCAAGGGTACCTACACCTGAGAGGTTTTCCGGCGATCGCACCAAGTATCGTGCGTTTCGCAACTCCTGCGAATTGTACTTCGCACTGCAGCCCCGGACATTCTCTCTAGAGGCAACCAAGGTGGGCTTTGTGATATCCCTCAAACCTGGGCCCATCGTTTATTGGAGCAGAAATCTGGAACCCTGGATAGCCTTGACAACTTCTTCTTGGCCATGTCTCAGCTCTATGAGGACCCTCAGTTGACTGCGACTGCAGAAGCCGCACTACACTCTCTCCAACAAGGTCGCAGAGCGGCTGAGGACTATGCAGTGGAGTTTCGCCGTTGGAGCTCCGACACGGATTGGAATGACGCCGCCTTGCGTCACCAATTCCGGATGGGACTTTCTGACCCCCTTAAGGATGAGTTGGCACGGGTAGGAATACCACAAACCCTGGACGAGTTAGTCAACCTCTCCATTCAGATTGACCGCCGGTTAAGGGAACGCCGGTCGGAGAGGTCCTCCAGCCACTTCCGTCCCACCTGGGTGCTCCCCAAGGTTCCCAGTTCTGCTGGTCAGTTCTCTTCTACCTCTTCTGCTCCCGCTCAGGAAGCTCCGGAACCAATGCAGCTCGGGTTACTCCGGCCCTCGTTGACCCCTGAAGAAAAGCAGCGCAGACGTACCCTTAACTTATGTCTCTACTGTGGTGAACCTGGGCACTATGTCAGGGCTTGCCCCAACAAGACACGTAAGTGTGTTTCCTCTTCCTTCACGTGTGCCTCTGTTCTACGAAAACCCAGTTCTCACCTTGCCCTTCTCCTCACTTTGCAGCTTCCAGGAGGGAGTTTTCCAGTGTCAGCCATCATTGACTCCGGAGCATGCAGCTGCTTTATCGATCTGACTTTCGCTGCCAACCATCACATCTCGCTCATACCCAAGGCCCAGGGGCTTGCTGTACATCTAGCCGATGGCTCCGCCCTTAGTTCCGGTCCTGTCACTCAAGAGACTGTTCCTCTGCTGGCTACTATGGGCACCTGTCACCAGGAGCACCTGCGTCTGGATGCCATCTCCTCCCCCTTGTTTCCAATTATCCTGGGGATACCCTGGTTGCAGGCCCACAATCCAAGCATTAACTGGGCCACAGGAGAAATCAAGTTTCTCTCCGATTACTGTCAACAACACTGCTTGGCCCGACCGACATGCAACTCCTCTTCACTTCTCTGTTTGGATGTCGATCCAAAATTGCTTCAGACCGTTCCGGAACCCTACAAGGACTTTGTGGATGTTTTCAGCAAGAAAGGCGCAGATATTCTTCCCCCCCACAGGCCTTATGACTGCCCTATTGAACTGTTACCAGGTACCGAAGTCCCCTTTGGGAGAATTTTTCCATTAACGGAACAGGAGTTAGGCACGCTGAAGGAGTATATTGACGAAAACCTAAAGAAAGGGTTTATCCGTCCTTCTACTTCCCCTGCCGGTGCTGACATTTTTTTCGTCGAAAAAAAGGACCATTCCTTACGTCCCTGCATTGACTATCGGGAATTGAATAAGATAACTGTCAAAAATCGTTACCCTTTACCCCTAGTACCCGAGTTGTTCCAGAGGCTGGGGTCTGCAGTCATCTTTTCGAAATTGGATCTTCGCGGAGCTTACAATTTAATCCGTATCCGAGAGGGAGACGAGTGGAAGACAGCGTTTCGTACTCGTTTTGGGCACTACGAGTACCTTGTCATGCCCTTCGGGCTGTGTAATGCACCCGCAACCTTTCAACATTTTGTCAACGATATCTTCCGCGACTACCTGGACCTATACGTAATTGCATACCTGGACGATATCCTAATCTTTTCCTCATCCTTGGAAGACCATCGTAGACATGTCCGTAGTGTGCTAGCTCGTCTCAGGGTACACGGGCTCTACGCGAAACTCGAAAAATGCGAGTTTGAACGCCAGTCCATCCAATTCCTGGGCCTGGTTATATCTGTGGAGGGCATCAAGATGGACCCCCAAAAAGTATCTGCCATCCTGGACTGGCCTGCACCTGTGGACAGGAAGGGCGTACAACGTTTCGTCGGTTTTTCCAACTTTTACCGGAAATTTATCAGGGGCTTCTCTGTGATTATTGCTCCCATCACCGAACTGACCAGGCAGGGTACCCGATTCTCTTGGACCCCTGAGGCACAGCTGGCCTTCGAAAAACTTAAGATGCTGTTCACCTCTGCATCTATTCTAAAACATCCGGACCCAGCCTTACCCTTCGTTCTTGAAGTGGATGCTTCGGAAATCGCTGTGGGGGCGGTGTTATCTCAACGGCAGGGTGCCAAGGCCCTTCTTTTCCCGGTGGTGTTCTTTTCTCGCAAACTGTCATCATCCGAAAGGAACTATGATGTTGGGGACCGAGAACTTCTGGCCATTAAGGCGGCTCTGGAGGAGTGGCGTTACCTATTGGAAGGTGCTGCACATCCCATCCTGGTTTACACCGACCACAAAAACCTGGAATATTTGAGAACTGCCAAAAGACTTAGACCACGGCAAGCCAGATGGGCTCTTTTTTTTTCCCGGTTTCAATTTCATATCACCTATAGACCTGGTTCTAAGAATGTCAAGCCGGACGCCCTGTCGCGTATGTTTTCTATCCCTGAAGAGACTCGGCCTCCTGATACTATTCTCCCTTCTGGGAACTTCTTGCTCCTCCAAGGGGACCTTATCTCCCGGATCAGACAGGCTTCTGTTGGAATGCCCCCGAGCCCCGAGGTCAGCTGTAGTGAGGGGTTGTTCTGGCATAAAGGCAAGATTGTAGTCCCTGAAGCCTTGAAGTTAAACGTGTTGGAACTCTGCCACGATCATAAGATGGCCGGACACTTTGGTACCCGGAAGACCGCCGAACTGATTCAGCGCACCTTTTGGTGGCCTCAACTTCTTAAGGACTGCAAGGACTATGTGGACTCGTGCAGCACTTGCTCCCGAAATAAAAACAGCCGGACGCGGGCTTGGGGCCTACTGAAACCTTTACCTGTCCCTGAGAGACCGTGGAAAATGATTTCGATGGACTTTATCGTGGAACTCCCCCTTTCCGAGGGGTTCTCTACTATCTTTGTTGTCGTAGATAGGCTGTCCAAGATGGCCCACTTCCTCCCGATGAGGGGCACTCCCTCGGCTATGGAGACGGGCCAAGATCTTTGTCAAAGAAGTTGTAAGGCTGCATGGGATCCCGGCAAGTATTGTTTCTGACCGAGGCGCCCAATTCACCTCGAGGTTTTGGAAAGCGCTCTGCGGGTCTCTTGAAATTGAACTGGCCTTTTCCTCCGCTTATCACCCCCAGACAAACGGACAAACGGAGAGAACCAATCAGTCCCTGGAGCAGTACATCCGCTGTTTTTCTTCCTTCTCGCAGGATGACTGGGTCTCGCTACTACCCATGGCGGAGTTTGCTTATAACAACTCCTTGCACTCCGCCATCAACCAGACACCGTTCTTTGCCTATTACGGCTTCCACCCAGCCTTCTTGCCCAGCTCAGTCCCAGAATGCCTTGTTCCAGCAGTTTCCGAGACATTGGACTTCTTTTCTAAAAACAACCAACTCCTAAAGGAAACCATGGCCCGGTCCCAGGAATGCTACAAACGGGCGTTTGACAAAAGGAGACGGGGAGAACTCGTTCTGGCTCCCGGCAGCCAAGTATGGTTATCTACAGTCAACCTTAAGATGGCCTGTCCTTCCAGGAAGTTAGGCCCTAAATTCATGGGCCCCTTTTCTGTAAAAAGGAAGATAAACGAAGTGGCATATGAACTTAACCTGCCTGACTCTTTTAGAGTGCACCCGGTCTTTCACGTGACCCTACTGAAGCCCGTTACCCCAAATCCCTTTGCTGACCGCACCACCGACCCACCCGAACCTGTTATAGTGAACAATGAAGAGGAGTTTGAGGTTGAAGCAATCCTTGATTGCAGGAAGAGGGGTAATATAACCCAGTACCTCATCAAGTGGAAGGGTTATGGACCTGAGGATAACTCCTGGGAACCCGAGGACAATCTACATGCTCAGGAACTTTTGAGGGCCTTCAAGAACCATCAGGTTTCCAGATCGGCTCACCTGGGCAGCCGGAGTCTGCCCTTAGGGAGGGGGCACTGTCAGGGTCGTTACCTGGATGGTCGCGGTGCTGCCCGTGTTGGTGCGCGCCGATGTCCTGCGGTGCGTGCTGGGGTGCGTGTTCCTGTGCGTGCGGTGTTGCTCGCTCCTGTGGGCGCTGGTGCGCGTCAGTGTGTGCCCTCGCGTGCCTCTGCTGGCGCTGGTGCGCGTCAGCGCGCTGTGGTGGGCACTTCGGGTACCGCTGGTGTGTCTGCCGGCGTTCGGGGGCGCGCGCGTGCGGGCGCGCGCGCGCCTATGCGCGCGCACCCGTGCGCGGTGCTTGGCGCCAAACGGCCTATTTAGGTCTGCCACTGACATCTCCCAGGTGCTGCCTGATCAACAGCTTCTCGGTTCCTGTCCCGTTGTTCGTATCCTGTGTTCCTGTTTGCTTACCTCCTGACGACCCGGCTTTCCCTTGACACCGCTGACCTCTGCCTGCATCTGACCTCGGCCTGTTTGACCTCTCTTTTGCCTGCTCCTTCTGTGCCTCTGCTGCCCGCCTGTTGCCGTACCCTGCCTGCACCCGGACTTGCCTGCTCTGCTCCTGTTCTGTACCCAGTTGCCTGTGTCCTATCTACACACCTGCTGCCAGAAGCTTCCTGCAAGTTCCTGCTCCTGGAGCCATATCACAGGCTCTCTTACCACTCCGCACTCTCAGCCACCTGTCTGCTCTATCAGGGGTTGTAAGTCGGACACGTACGGGAGACCACCCTCTGCCCAAGCGGACTCATCGGTTCGGTAAGTGCCAGCCTGACAGAGACACATGCTGGGACATGGAGGAGACACATCCCGGGACACGGAGGAGACGCATCCCGGGACACGAAGGAGACACATCCTGGGACACAAAGGAGACACATCCCGGGACACAAAGGAGACACATCCCGGGACATGGAGGAGACACATTCCAGGACATGGAGGAGACACATCCCAGGACATGGAGGAGACACATCCCAGGACATAACCCTTCCCTATGTTTTCCAAAAATCTTAAAAATAGATTTTTTGGCTGGAGCTACACTTTAAAAATGTACCAGTTTAAAATTACAAACAGATTTTACTTAACAACAAACCTACAGTCCCTGTCTTGTTTGCACCCCCTGTATACTGCTGTTCAGAGTATATAGGGCAGTGATGGCGAACCTTGGCACCCCAGATGTTTTGGAACTACATTTCCCATGATGCTCATGCACACTGCAGTGTAGTTGAGCATCATGGGAAATGTAGTTTCAAAACATCTGGGGTGCCAAGGTTCGCCATCACTGATATAGGGCCTGGAGGAGGAGGAGGAGGAGGAGGAGGAGGATGATTGTGTCAGCATGGAGGTGGAGCCTGGCACTCAGCATCAGCAGCATTTTTTTTTAAATGTCACATCCCTTCAAGACTGCCTATGCTGATGCTGAGTGACTGTCCTGTTATGCTTGGAAGAACATTTTTGGTTCTGGGTGACGCCACCAGTGGCTAAGGCCCAATTTTTCAGCCCCTGTTTAACAGGGGCATGTAAATAAAATTTTTGATGCCATGCTTTGCAGCAGGGTCTTATTCCTGCACTCCAACTAGAGTATCTTGAAGAGGTTGCAGTGTAGTGGCACCAACAATAGTGCCTAAGGCCCAATTTTTCAGTCCCTGTTTAACAGGGGCATGTAATTACAATTTTTGATGCCATGCTTTGCAGCAGGGCTCATTCCTGCACTCCAACTAGAGTATCTGGGGGAGGTTGCAGTGTCGTGGCACCAGCACCAGTGCCTAAGGCCCAATTTTTCAGCCCCTGTTTAATAGGGGCATGTAATTACAGTATATTATGCAATGCTTTGCAGCAGGGCTCATTCCTGCACTCTAACTAGAGTATCTGGAAGAGGTTGCAGTGTCGTGGCACCAACACCAGTGCCTAAGGCCCAATTTCTCAGTCCCTGTTTAACAGGGGCATGTAATTACAATTCTTGAGATAATATTTCACAGCAGGGTCCGTTCCTGCGCCCACCGAGAGTAACTGTGAGGACTTATAGTGTTTTGGCACCAGCACCACAACCACCAAAGGCCCAATTTTTCTACCACTGTTCAACAAATGGCATGTAATTACAATTCTTGATATAATCGTTCACAGCAGGGCGCTCCAGCGCCCACCAAGAGTCACTTTGAGGGCTTACAGTGTTGTGGCAACACCTTAGGCCCACATTTCTGCAGAGCATATAGGGCAGGCCCCTACTTTCAAACATCCAACTTACAAACGTCTCCTACTTGCAAATGGAAGGAGACAACAGGAAGTGAGATGAAAAAAAGACGGACGGCCCAAAAAATTATACAGGGGTGATAACCCTTCCCTATGTTTTCCAAAAAGCTTAAAAATAGACTTTTTGACTGGAGCTACACTTTAAAAATGTACCAGTTCAAAAATTACAAACAGATTCTACTTAACACAACAAACCTACACAGTCCCTGTCTTGTTTGCACCGCCTGTATACTGCTGTTCTGAGTATATAGGGCCTGGGGGCCACACGCATTTCCTTTTATTAATTTGGGTGCGAGGTTCCCCTTAATATCCATACAAGCCCCAAAGGGCCTGGTAATGGACTGGAGGGGGGGGGGGGTACCCGTGCCATTTGTCTCAATGATTTTCATCCATATTGCCGGGACCAGACATTATATTAAAGCCGCAAGCAGTTTTAAATGACTTTAAAAATTGTTATTTTGTGCAGGGACTGTTCTAAGTATGGGAAAAATTTTATAGGCATACTATAGACACCCCCCAGGTATGATATTTAAAGGAATATTTTCCTTTTTTTTCACTTTAAAGTGGTTGTAAACTCTCCCCAACAACTTTGTCCCATGTAAATCAGCATAAAAAATCCTAATGAACACTGCTTGTAGATATCTCCTTACTTGCTTAGTATTGTTGTAATCCTTTTTGTTCTTTATAATGACGTCACTGGGCATGCCCAGATCTCTCCTGATTTACGGCACACTCTCTATGTGCTTGTCTATCTGTTATCAGGACTTCCTACGTCACACCACTGAACTCTCAGGAGGCTGCATTATCACTCAGAGCTTCCTCCTACACCCCATGTGACCATGTGACATCACATGCAGTGTAAACCTGGCCATTACTGCAGTCTTATCAGCTGAAGCTGATAAGACTCACACAGGCAAACATTAGACAATCGGCACAAGTAAATACCATGAAATAAAACAAGTCAGCTATGAACAGGGAAGCAGGGTTGCCATAGAAATGTTGGATTGAGAAGGAGGCTTGGCTAACAGTACAGGAAGTGCTCAATGTAAGGGTCGGAAATACACTCCACTGTGGACTCAGAAAACAATACCTAAGATGGTGCTGCCTAATCCCTGGAAACAATTTTTTTTATAGTTTCTTTAAACAGTAAGTAATATGCGATTTGGGCTGGATATTACAGTGGCTACAGTTTGATAATTACTTATTATAATGGACTAAATGAAAAGAAGCATCAGAGTGGGAAAGTACACTTCCTCTTTAACCACTTCCCACCCGGCCAATGTACATATACAGCCGGGTGGGAGCTCTCTACTTCTGATAGGACGTTCAGGAACGTCCATCACAAGGAGGGGGATCGCGCGATCCCGATGTGCTCGTGTCACCCGGACACGGCGCATCTCGGATCGGCAGGGGGGCTCTGTGATTGGCCCTCCTGGTCACATGACGTCCGTGTCCAATCACGGCCGTCATATGATGTAAACAAACAGCCGGTTGCTAGGCAATCGGCTCCTCCTCTCCTCCCACAGAAGTCATCGCTGAGGAGAGGAGAGCAGATCGCTGCAGCCGGCTGGTGATCAGTGAGTATGAGCTGTTTTTACAGCTTTTTACTAACTGATCACCAGTCTAGTGTAAACACACATCACCACACAGTGTAAACACACATGTCACCACAATACACATGTCACCACACATGTCCCCAAATAATGTCCCCAAAACACACATGTCCCCAAATAATAAAAAGACATGTCCCCCACATATGTCCCACTAAAATCACATGTTCCAATGATTATCTGCACACATATGTAAGTGATCACCTGCACACATATGTACATGATCATTTGCGTACATATGTCCGTGATCACACAAACCAATTATTATACACTTAACTGAATTTTTTTTTACCAAAAACATGTAACAGAATACATTTTGGCTTAAATTTATGCCAAAATTTGTGTTAGGTGTGACTACAGCAAGTCACCTACTCATCAAGTTATGTTACCGTTTCCCAATTATTATTAGAGTTCTTATCTAAGCAAAGAGACACGGAAAGAGGTTCTCAGTATTTCTGCTCAGAAGGCTGCACCCAACTCTCTGAGACTCTTTATTAACACAGGTCTTATATACACAAAAGACAGGCTTCAGGAATGTTGAAACACAACAAAAATTTCCATAAAAGGCAATTCTCTAGGCGTCTTCTGCTTTTAGAGCTGATGTGGCAGATGGTCCTTAAGATAAGGTGTACGTGACTGCACCCATCCAGACTTAAGGATGATGTGTCTTTAAGAAACTACAATAAAACAGACGATATAAGCATTTAGTGGAACATACTGTCAACCATCTTGGTTTTCTTATACCTTGATCCTCACATTTGATTTTATTGGATTTCTTTTAAAATAGAAAGAAGAAAATATAGTTATTTTTTTCAAATTTCCGCTTTTTTTGCGCTTATATCGCAAAAAATAAAAAACGGAGTTGTGAATAAATACCACCAAAATAAAGCTCTATTTGTGCGCACAAAATGATAAAAATTTCATTTGGGTACAGTGTAGCATGACCGCGCAATTGTCATTGAAAATTCGAGAGCGATGAAAGCTGAAAATTGGGCTGGGAAGGAAGGGGGCGAAAGTGTCCTGTATTGTAGTGGATAAGCATCATTAAAATCACTGCTCCTGAAAAAACAGACATTTTTAAAACTTATTTTTTGGGCCAGGACCGAGGTCCCCAAACCCTTTTTAGGACAATAATTTGCATATTAGCCTTTAAAATTAGCACTTTTGATTTCGAACGTTCGAGTCCCATAGACTTTAATGGGGTTCTAAAGTTTGCTCGTATTTTCGGTCCATTCGCAGGTTCTGGTGCGAACCGCATTGGGGGGGGGGGGGGGGGGGTGTTGTGCTCATCCCTATTGAAGAGGTTAATGATTGGTAAGCTGTAATACATTACATTTTTGTTTTTATGTTTAATACTGCTTTTAGACGTGCTCACCAGACGACATTGGCCACAACACTCCCAGAAGGGCTGCAGGGAAGGCAGACAATGCGGGAACAAAGAAGGTAAGTGACACAGATCTGCGGAGGGCACAGATAAGGTGAGTATCAGTGGCAATGGGCAAAGTGACAGCGCCACTTTTATAAGCTACAGTCTAATTTTTTTTTTATTCAGCCTCTAATTCCTCTTTAGCAGGCTGATAGTCGGCAGCTGGCCTACCTACAGAGAAAATCCATTGTTCAGTACTTCCAAAACTGTAGAGCTAAACCGTATAAAATATTAACGCTTCTGAACGTTTCATCCACATGAACCTGTTTCAGCCAAAATACGACAAGGGAATGTTCTGGAAGAAAAAAAAAAAGACACTTAAAAACTTGTGGAAAGTTTGTCAAGCCTTCTTCTCAATAATGCAGAGCCGGAGTCTAAAAAATAGATGTTAAACATATTTATGAAGTCCCCGGAGACGCGGGATTGACAGTACATTGGAAGACGTCTTCTTCTATAACTCCATGTATATACTTCATAAGAGGTGGTTGAACTCTTCTCTTTTATTCCGCTCCTGAAATGTAATCTTCTCCCATCGTCTGCAACACTGAATAGGAAAAACTCATTTATAATTACAAAGTCAGATTTTCTTTATTATTCGTCATGCCGGGAATAAAAGCTGAAAGGGATGAAAGTGAAAAAGGGAGACAAAACAGACTCCGCCATTTATAAAAGAAAAGATCTCTCTCTGTGCATTGATGAGGATTTACACCGGATCTCTGAAAGAGAAAGTTCTATATTCCACATCAGCAGATTTCCTGCCAGGGAGACCCAAATATACAAATTACAAAAGAAGACTGAAAAGTTCTCTCCCCCCCCCTCTCTCCCCCTATCTCCCCCTCTCTCTCCCCCTCTCTCTCCCCTACCTTTCTCTCCCCTGTCTCCCTCTTCCCTCTCTCCCCCTCTCTCTCCCTCTCCCCTATCTCTCTCTCCCCCCTCTCTCTCCCCTCTCTCTCTCCCCCCTCTCTCTCCCCTCTCTCTCTCTCCCCTCTCTCTCCCTCTCCCCTCTCTCTCCCCTCTCTCCCCACTCTCTCCCTCTCCCCTATCTCTATCTCCCCTCTCCCCCCTCTCTCTCCCCTCTCTTCCCCTCTCTCTCCCTCTCCATTATCTCTACCCCCCTCTCTCTCCCTCTCTCCTAGCTCTCTCCCCTCTCTCCTATCTCTCTCTCCCCTATCTCTCCTCCCTCTCTACTATCTCTCTCTCTCCCCCTCTCTCTCCCTCTGCCCTATCTCTCTCTCCCCCTCTCTCTCCCTCTGCCCTATCTCTCTCTCCCCCTCTCTCTCTCTCTCCCTCCCTCCTACCTCTCTCTCCTGCTCCCCTATCTCTCTCCCCCCTCTCCCCTCTCCCCTATCTCTCTCTACCCATCTCTCTCCTTCTCCCCCTCTCTTTCCCTCTCCCCATCTCTCCCCTCTCCCCTACCTCTCCCCCCTCTCTCTCTCTCCTTTCTCTCCCATCTCTCCCCCTCTCTCTCCCTCTCCCCTATCCATCTCTCCCCTCTCTCTCTCCCTCTCCCCTATCTCTCTCTCTCCCCCTCTCCACTATCTCTCTCTCCCATCTCTCTCCCTCCCCCCTCTCTCTCTCTCCCCTTTCCTCCTCTCCCCCCTCTCTCATGCCTCTTTCTCTCTCTCCCCCTCTCTCCCTCCTCCTCTCTCTCCCCCATCTCTCTCACTCTCCCTCCCCTCTCTCTCTCCCCCTCCTCCTCTCTCTCCCCCTCCTCCTCTCTCTCCCCCTCCTCCTCTCTCTCTCCTCCTCTCTCTCTCTCTCCCCCTCCTCCCCTCTCTCTCTCCCCCCTCCTCCTCTCTCTCTCCTTCTCTCTCCCCTCCTCTTCTCTCTCCCCTCTACCCCCAACTCTCTCTCTCTCCCTCTCTCCCCTTGGGACGCCTGCCTTTACATGCACATGAACTTTAATGTCAGCCCAGTTTAAAAATGGCCATACATTATGCAATTTTTTCTCTCCTCTCTCTCTCTCCTCCCCTCCCCCCCCCCCCAATATAATACCAAAAGTCAAGTTCCTCCACCCCAAACTCGCTCATCCATGTCTTTATGGACCTTGCTTTGTGCACTGGTGGGCAGCCATGCTGGAACAGGAAGGGGCCGTCCCCAAACTGTCCCCACAAAGTTGGGAGCATAAAATTGTCCAAAATGTCTTGGTATGCTGACACCTTAAGAGTTCCCTTCACTGGAACTAAGGGGCCAACCCCAACTCCTGAGAAATAACCCCCCCATAATCCCCCTCCCCCCACACCATAATCCCCCTCCCCCCACACCATAATCCCCCCTCCACCAAATGATTTGGACCAGTGCACAAAGCAAGGTCCATAAAGACATGGATGAGTGAGTTTGGGGTGGAGGAACTTGACTAGTCCTGACCTCAACCCCATAGAACACCTTTTGGATGAATTAGAGCGGCCTTCTCATCCAACATCAGTGCCTGACCTCACAAATGCTCTTCTGGAAGAATGGGTCAAACATTCCCCATAGACACCCTCCTAAACCTTGTGGACGGCCTTCCCAGAAGAGTTGAAGCTGTTTTTTTTTGTTTTTTTTTTATTTTATTTTTTTATTTCCTTGCAAGTAATTCGAAATTCTTCACAAATTTTGAACTCATTCACCAAGCTAGAAGAAAGTTCTTTTGCAAAATGAGCAGCCTATTTGCCTTTAGCAAATCAATCCCAACATGTCTCTTATGCAATAAAAACCTCCCTGGTCATACATTTTTATTTATTTATTTTTTTTGCAGATTCTTTATTTATTTATTTATTTATGCATTCATAGAATACACATTTAACATTTTTAACACAAGTTGTACTTCATCGATGAAACATTTCTTGAACTGCTTTAATTCACAGCGACTTTCCCTCCACCGTCTCCAAATCAATTTTAGTCAACTCCTGACATTCACTCCTTATTAATATAAATGATGTTTCCAAAAGATGGGGTTTATTTACTAAATAGTGAGTAATTATACCGCCAATTATGCAAAGTTGTGTGATTTCCCCAGGCCATTGCTACATTAGAAGCACGTTGCACGTTTACGGAGCCGTACCTTCGGTATCACCGCGGCATTCTGGGTAACCGCGTCCAGTCTAATGTGATTAGCGCAAAGAGCCTTGGCGTACTTCAAATAGAATTTTTTTTGTTTCTGACACCACGTAATCTAATTAACAAATGTCACAAAATAATTGTATCTAAATATAAAATCAAAAGCATGAAACATTAATCATAAATGATATACTGGGGGGATATGGAAACAAATTAAAAAGAGTTCCACCCTGGGGGGGGGGGGGGGGGGGAGGTTCCGATAAAAATAACCAATAAAAATTCAGATAAAAATAACCTGTGCCTGCTTTTTTTAATATATTTTAATTTTATATATATTTATATTTTATTTTTTTATATTCCCTTAATGATGGAGGTGTTTTGGTGTTTGTACTGTATCATTTCTCACTTATTAGGAATAAGTCGCAGGAAGGGGGCGGTCTCGGCACAATAATTCCCTAATATCACACAAATCTCTACCAAACCAGGGAATTTGGTAACAAACATTTGGCTCTGTTTATGTTTTTACGCATTTTTTGCCCCAAAATTTACGGTTTATTTCAAATGAAACCAATTAGGGAAAAAAATGGGGAATCTTGGGTAAAAAGAGGGGAGTTTTGAGTGAAAATAAATAGGACTCTGTAGCCACTCTGTTCTTGGAGGTGTCTACTTTGCTCTGGAGTCCGTGCTGGACTGACCGGATCGGTTGTGGGTAGGTAGTTGTGTGGGCAGTGAGGATGGAATTACTTCCAGTAGGTTGTGCCTGATGGTGGATGAGGGGGTGGTGGACCCTCTTTGGGGCTTCGGCTGCTACCTTACAGATAAAGCCTTATGGCTGTAGAAGACTTGGGTGGGAAGGAAGGAGCGCCCAGTGTCCATAGAATTGCAAACGTTTGAGGTAGGGTGCTTAACATGTTTATTTAAAGTGTAAACCTGTACATCAAGCCAAAGTGATTGAGGGGAACGAAGGGGGGAGTCCATTGTCACAAAACGCGTTGGCTCACATGTTTACATTTTCAAAAATGTTTTATGAACCCTACATCAAAAGTTGCAATTACTGGACACCGACCACTCCTTTCTTCCCACCAAATGTACCAACAGCAATCAGGATAAGGAGCCAGAAGGGATGTCAGCAAGCCAGTCTTTAAACAGAAGTGTTCTTAGAGGTGTCTTGTAAGTTTAGTTCTCCTGGGTAGTAATTTTCCCCGAGCCAATTTTTACTTGGTTTCCTCCTATGTTTGGGGTTGCTGCTGTTCACTGCTGCCGCCTGTCAGGGCTGGCTTAGCCCTTCCTTCTCTGGGCTGGCTGTTCAGCTGTCGGCTAATTGCCAGCTCTCATCTCTCTCCACAGTTACCCAGCTGTTCCTTATCATGCTCGTCTGACCTGCCTACTTAAAGCTGTCCAGCTCACTTCACCTCTGCCTTCGCCTTGGTCACATCATAAGAAACCATCTCCTGCGGTTCTGTTTAAAGACTGGCTTGCTGACATCCCTTCTGGCTCCTTATCCTGCTTGCTGTTGCTCCATTTGGATCCCTGACTTTTGGCCTGGCTGACTACCCGATCTGGTTATTGAACTCTGGAATGGCTGACTACTCTATCCGGTTCCTGGACTCTGGCTATGCTTTGACTATGTTTACTCTATTTACCTTTTTATTTTTTATTAATTAACAAGTGTGATTTAATTGTACTTCTGTCTCGGTGTGGTTCATGGTTTCTGACACCGCCACTGGGTGTCACTGGCACTCAGGGCAATTGTTGTGAAGGCAGATGACTACCTTTGTCTAGGACATTATATGCAATTAGCGGACCTCCAGCTGTTGCAAAACTACAAGTCTCTGCCTCTGCCTCTGGGTGTCATGCTTGTGGCTGTCAGAGTCTTGCTATTCCTCATTGGACTTGTGGTTCTGCAACAGCTGGAGGTCTGCTAATTGCATATCCCTGGTCTAGGAGGTCCATGGGCAGTGGTGCATGCTGGGAGCGGATACAAATGTTTGGGGGGGGGGGTGACCATGGTGAGGTCTCTTCCTCCCGAGCTTCGGCCAGGGTAGGTGTGTGCAGTAATTTGTGCTGAGTAGGCCAGAAGCCTGTTTGAGTCTTCATATTCCCTTGCCTGGTTTAGGAGAGTACAGCACCAAAGGTGGAGAGCCAGAAGATGGATGGGAGTCGGTGTCAGCCCCCAGAGCACCCTGGCACTCCCTTGGATTGAGGAGAAGGCTGGCAAAGTCTGGAGCCTTGATGGCAGAGTAAACCTTTACCCTAACCCTCACATGTTTCTCACATGTTTACATTTTCAATAAATGTTTTATGAACCCTACCTCAAAAGTTGCAATTTCTGGACACCTGACGCTCCTTTCTTCCCACCCAAGTGTTCTCAGAGGTGTATTGTAAGTTTAGTTCTCCTGGGTAGTAGATTTCCTCCAGCTAATTTGTAGTGTTTTTTTCTTCACTTGGTTACCCCCCCCCCAAGTTTGGGGTTGCTGCTGTTCACTGCTGCCGCCTCTGGGAGTCACTGGCGCTCAGGAAAATAGTTGTGAGGGCAGGTGACCATCGTGGTCTAGGAGGTCCATGGCTAGTGGTGCACGCTAGGAGAAGATATAAATGTTTGTGGGGTGGCCATGGTGAGGTCTCTTCCTCCCAAGCTTCGGCCTGGGGAGGTGTGTGCAGTAATTTGTGCTAAGTAGGCCAGAAGCCTGTTTGAGTCCTCATGTTGCCTTGCCTAGTTGAGGAGGGTACAGCACCAAAGGTGGAGAGCCAGAAGATGGATGGGGATCGGTGTCAGTCTTCAGAGGACAATGGCATTCCCTTGGATAGAGGAGACGTCTGGGAAAGTCTGGAGCCTTGATGCTGGAGTAGACCTTTACCCTAACCCGCTTTCCCTGGCATCTGGTGACTGGTGTCCATCATTGTCATCATGACTATCTCCACTGTGGCCATGGATCCACGCTGGGGTAATGCCAGCCCTTTCACTGTGATGGGGGCATGTCTTCCCTGCTCTTGGTCAGGAGGGGCGCTACAATACCTTTAGATAAGCAGCTGCATTATATCATCTGTATATTTCACAGGTTGCCTGGAGTTAGAATCTATAGTGACCCTGTCACCTTTGCTGTCTCTTTGGGTCAAGAAGACATAATCTCAGGGCCATCTTTAATGCAGTGCAAAAAGGTCAGCTGTCCCGGGCCCAGTCATTATTGTGGGGCCCAAAGCAGCTGCCCCTTGAGCCCCTACTGCCCACAAATATTGATAGGTGGATTCGGGGGGTGGGGGAGGGGAACCCAAGAAAAAGTTTGCCCAGGGTCCAATCAATATTAAAGATGGCTCTGCATAATCTGTGTAATGAGACCCCTGCAGCCACGGTTACCTTATACTACCAAGGAAAAAAAAAGCATGGGGGTCCTCCCAAAATTCAATACCATACCCTAATTAAAGCATGCAGCCTCGTAAGCCATTTTTTAATTGTAGGACTGCGCCACAAGAGCAAACTAAATGACCCTTGTGATTCTACTTGTTGCTTTGCCTTTAAAATGTTTTTTTTTTTCATATATTTATAAATTTCGGAGTTCATACACACTATGGATAAAAGTTGGTGTCCTCATAGCTAAGGAAAGCTTATTTCTCCTAAGAATTTTCCTGGTTCAGTTCCCGCGCTTTGATTGGCTGAATGAGAAAGTCTTGTCCACACAAATTCGGGATTCCTTAATTTCACAATTTGCCTTTTCTCTCTGAATTTATTTCAGCTTTATTTTTTTCCTTTCTTTAAAATTCCTTTTTAGTTTTTGAAGGAGGACATTGAGTCCATGTTCCTTAAGAATTTTTTCCTTAGTTTGGAAACATTTACACTGCGAGTTCCCCATAGAGCTCCACTACCTGCTGCTGGCCACGCACGGCGCTCCCCGCAGTCACATTGTTCTCTTGTATTCTGGTCCTGCAAACTCTCCGTGGGACTGATTTACTAAAGGAAAACGCACAAGAGTGGTGTAGATCAGACGCCTTTATATGGTCGCGCGAGCGATCGGATGTCCGTGCGACCAGCAAAGGCAATCTCTTAAAGTGATATCACACCCTCAGCTTTTTTGAACACTTTCAGCAGCCAATTTAATCACTTACCGAGTATTCAGCTTCTTTATACACCCCCAAAAAGACTTGCAGCTGTAATTGCAGAGAAAGGGGGTTCTACAAAGTATTGACTCCGGGGGGCGCCATACAAATGCCCCCCCACACTTTTCACATTTATTTGTATAATTTATCATTTTCCTTCCACTTCACAATTATGTGCCACTTTGTGTTGGTCTATCACATAAAATCCCAATAAAATACATTTACGTTTTTGTTTGTAACATGAAAACATGTGGGAAATTTCAAGGGGTATGAATACTTTTTCAAGGCACTGTGTGTATATATATATATATATATATATATATATATATATATATACAGTGCCTTGCGAAAGTATTCGCCCCCCTTGGACTTTTCAACCTTTTGCCACATTTCAGGCTTCAAACATAAAGATATAAAATTTTTATTTTTGTGAAGAATCACCAACAAGTGGGACACAATTATGAAGTGGAACGAAATCTATTGGATTTTTGAAACTTTTTTAACTAATAAAAAAATGAAAAGTGGGGCGTGCAAAATGATTCGGCCTCCTTGCGTTAATACTTTGTAGAGCCGCCTTTTGCTGCGATTACAGCTGCAAGTCGCTTGGGGTGTCTCTATCAGTTTTGCACATCGAGAGACTGAAATTCTTGCCCATTCTTCCTTGCAAAACAGCTGGAGCTCAGTGAGGTTGGATGGAGAGCGTTTGTGAACAGCAGTTTTCAGCTCTTTCCACAGATTCTCGATTGGATTCAGGTCTGGACTTTGACTTGGCCATTCTAACACCTGGATACGTTTATTTGTGAACCATTCCTTTGTAGATTTTGCTGTATGTTTGGCATCATTGTCTTGTTGGAAGATAAATCTCCGTCCCAGTTTCAGGTCTTTTGCAGACTCCAACAGGTTTTCATCCAGAATGGTCCTGTATTTGGCTGCATCCATCTTCCCCTCAATTTTAACCATCTTCCCTGTCCCTGCTGAAGAAAAGCAGGCCCAAACCATGATGCTGCCACCACCATGTGTGACAGTGGGGATGGTGTGGTGAGGGTGATGAGCTGTGTTGCTTTTACACCAAACATATCGTTTTGCATTGTGGGCAAAAAGTTTGATTTTGGTTTCATGTGACCAGAGCACCTTCTTCCACATGTTTGGTGCGTCTCCCAGGTGGCTTGTGGCAAACTTTAGACGAGTCTTTTTATGGATATCTTTGAGAAATGGTTTTCTTCTTGCCACTCTTCCATAAAGGGCAGATTTGTGCAGTGTACGACTGATTGTTGTCCTATGGACAGTCTCTCCCACCTCAGCTGTAGTTCTCTGCAGTTCATCCAGAGTGATCATGGGCCTCTTGGCTGCATCTCTGATCAGTCTTCTCCTTGTCTGAGCTGAAAGTTTAGAGGGACGGCCAGGTCTTGGTAGATTTGCAGTGGTCTGATACTTCCATTTCAAAATGATCGCTTGCACAGTGCTCCTTGGGATGTTTAAAGCTTGGGAAATCTTTTTGTATCCAAATCCGGCTTTAAACTTCTCCACAACAGTATTACGGACCTGCCTGGTGTGTTCCTTGGTCTTCATGATGCTCTCTGCGCTTTCAACAGAACCCTGAGACTATCACAGAGCAGGTGCATTTATACAGAGACTTGATTACACACAGGTGGATTCTATTTATCACCATCAGTCATTTAGGACAACATTGGATCATTCAGAGATCCTCGCTGAACTTCTGGAGTGAGTTTGCTGCACTGAAAGTAAAGGGGCCGAATAATTTTGCACGCACCACTTTTCAGTTTTTTATTTGCTAAAAAAGTTTAAATTACACAATAGATTTCATTCCACTTCACAATTGTGTCCCACTTGTTGGTGATTCTTCACAAAAAATTAAAATTTTATATCTTTATGTTTGAAGCCTGAAATGTGGCAAAAGGTTGAAAAGTTCAAGGGGGCCGAATACTTTCACAAGGCACTGTATATATAATCTACAGTAGCAAATAGGATATGCCCTTGATAATAGGCCAATGATCCAGGGGATGATCCCTAAGCCCTATATGGGTCCTGCCTTCGGCTGGGTTCATACTTAAGCATGTAACGGCTCACACCAGGGGTCCAGTGCATCTGGATTCACCTTTTGAGTTCCGATTTCAGTCTGAATTTTTTAATCTGAAACGGACCAGAAGCACACAGGACTCATGTGCAATTTGAACTGGAAGCACTCTGGAAATGTGTGACCTGGCTCCATAGAGAGTTGGTCACAATCATCTGACATGCAAATTGGATGTGTGGAAACACTGCATCCAATTCACAATAGTGTGAACCCAACCTAAGGGATAATGTTACAATAACTGTCTGTCAGTCTGTATTAAATCCTTTCCCCTGCTGGCCAGCATGTTGGGGCCCAGATGAAGCATTGGAGTGCTCAAGATAAGTTCCTCCCAACTGCACTGTGTCCCAAGCACACATTACTATTCCTCTTTAACCTCTTCCTGACCGACCATACAGGCAGATTAACATACATGTACGTTGCCCTTTAAGAGGAGGCTTGCTGGCGCTCTCACGTGCCCACCGGGAGCTCAGTGACCGCGATCGCGGGTCCCCCGGATTCGATTTCTGTGGGGATACCTGCGATCGTCTCACGGTGAGGAAGAAATAACAAACATGTTATACTTACCTGCTCTGTAATGGTTTTGCACAGAGCAACCCTGATCCTCCTCTTCTTCTCGGGGGCCCCCGCTGGTGCCCCTGGCTCCTCCTCTTCTCTGAATGCCCCCATTGCAAGTACTTGTGTATGCTCACTCCCGAGCCCCACTCTGTGTGTCCATAAGACAGAACGGGGCTCGGCTCTGCCCCCCCTCCACCCCCCCTTCACTGGCTGTGAGTTGTGATTGACAGCAGCGGAAGCCAATGGCTCCTACTGCTGTCTCTCAGCCCATCAGGAGGTGGAGACCCAGGTGTAAGAGAAAGACAGTTAACCAGCACACATTGGCATGAATCCGTGGGCACATTAGCACGTGCACAAGAAGAAATAGGCAAACGCGCATGGGCCAGTACGCACGTTCAAACATGCATGCACTGGTGCCAAACAGCCTATTTAAACCAAGCAATGACATGAACACATTGCTGAGTGGTCTTTCAGCTTGTTCCTGTTTGCCTGTGCCCTGATCTGCTTCCTGCCTACCTGCGCTGGACCCGGCTTGATCTCAACCCTCCTCTGGACATCTGCCTGCCTACCTGTGACCTTGGCCTCTGTTTGTTCCTGTCTCATGCTCCTGTACCGTGCTGCCTGATTGTTTACCAACTCCGGCTTGCATCCTGTTCATGCTTTAGTCTCACGTTCCTGGCTGTTGAAGACCCCTTGGCTTATGTTCCGGCTATGCTCCTGCCTACTGATCCAGCATCACAGAGTTCCAGTTCCAGGTGACTGACTGGCGATCTGCGGCCATTGGCTCCCTGTCAAGCCTCAGCTTGGACTATCTGCTATACAGGCCCTTATGCCACTTTGTGTCCCACACTCCCTGTCAGCTCTACCAGGGGTGGTGATGGACAGCTCAATTTCCACCAGGTACGTGACACCAGGAGAGAAGTCATTCTCATGCACATTGCTGGATCCCTTTTGGGCTCAGGTAAGTATTGGGGGGGGGGGGCTGTGTGGGGAGGCACATACTGAAAGTTTTTTTACCTTCATGCATAGAATGAAAATTACCCTTTTTCCAACAAACCGAGCAGGATCTGGGAAAGGTAGGGGTTTTAGGGTGGGGGAGTCACAAAGTGAGGATGCACTTAGAATTAGGGTTAAAGTTCATGGGTCAAAGGTTAGTTGGGGTGTGGATTAGAACTTAGGGTTAGGGTTAGAATTTAGGGTTAGAGTTAAGGTTAGGGTTAGAGGGTTATGGGTAGGGTTAGAGTTAAGGGTTAGGGTTAAGGGTTAGGGTTGGTAGGGTTAGGGTTAGGGTTTCAGCCATTCACAATCCACCCAGCATACCCCCAGGGTGGAAGACACTCTATTGCAGTGTTTCTCTACTCCAGTCCTCAAGGCGCCCCAACAGGTCATGTTTTCAGGTCTTCCCTCCGATGAAACGGCTGTGGTAATTACTAAGTAGGGCTCTATGGGACTCGAAAGTTTGAAATCAAAAGTGCTCATTTTAAAGGCTAATATGCAAGATATGCAACAGAACAACACCAGCAATAAGAGGTAGCTTCAGGTGTATACTGTGCTGGAGGCACACAACATCCACTAACTCCTGCAGATGCCTTTATTATAGAATACCAGCAATAAAGGGTAGATACAGGTGTATACTGTGCTGGAGACACACAACACTCACTTTAACTGCTGCAGATGCCTGTATTAGAGAAACAGAACAACACCAGTAATAAAGGGTAGCTTCAGGTGTATACTGTGCAGGAGGCACACAACACCTACTGTAACAGTGCTAGGTTTAGTGATGGCCCGAACCTCCGACGGGACGTTTCGCGAACGCGGACCGCGAACGAGGCCGACCGCTCGCAAAACCGAACGTTCGCCGCGGGCCCCATTGACTTCAATGGGAGGCGAACGTTTCAAACCTTTAGGTCGAATTTGCAGCCACTAGGTAATTATTAGCAGGGAAAACATAGTCCCACCACATGGCCAATGACATAATACATGTATGAGGTGAATTTGGGATCGATAACTACAAGCATTCCTTTTTTATATGGGAAATTGTTCTGACAATTCAGGACTGTGGAGCGCATGAAGGCAATGGAGGAGAGGGAAGGTCAGGGACCAGGGTAGGCAAAGAAGAGGGTGCAGGAGATGATCACCAGCAGCGTCACATACAGCAATGACACCTGCACCGTGATAGAGTCATCTGACACCAGCACCGTGATAGAGAGCACTGACATCAGCAGCGTGACATACAGCAATGACAGCAGCACCGTGATATACAGCACTGACAGCAGCACCGTGATAGAGGGCACTGACATCAGAAGCGTGACATACAGCACTGACAGCAACACCGTGATATACAGCACTGACAGCAGCACCGTGATAGAGAGTACTGACATCAGAAGCGTGACATTAAGCACTGACATCAGCACCGTGATATACAGCACTGACAGCAGCACCGTGACATTAAGCACTCACACCAGCACCGTGATATACAGCACTGACAGCAGCACCGTAAGCAGCCCCAGGAGTAAGTCAGCACAGCACAGGGATGGTGTGATCCCCTCATAAGCAGCCCCAGTAGAAATATGACACCGCTCAACCTCTTCAAAGAGGAGGGTAGGGGCATATATACACTTTTGTGGACCAAGCAGGTTGTGTGTTAGTGATTAGCAGACTGTACGTCAGTCCCTATACCAATGAAGGACTGCTGCAGTATAGGGCAGCAGTCAGCAGTAGTGCACCTCAACCCTATCTATTGTGGACCGATAGCGGTCCTTACAGAACAGCAGACTGTACCGCACTCAACCCTATGTACTGTAGCACCCTAGACCAAGTTACCAGTCCTTATAAGAACTTTTGTGGACCAAGCAGGTTGTGTGTGACTGATTAGAAGACTTTACGGCAGTCCCTATACCAATGAAGGACTGCTGCAGTATAGGGCAGCGGTCAGCAGTGGTGCACCTCAACCCTATCTATTGTGGACCGATACCGGTCCTTACAGAACAGCAGACTGTACCTCACTCAACCCTATGTACTGTAGCACCCTAGACCAAGTTACCAGTCCTTATAAGAACTTTTGTGGACCAAGCAGGTTGTGTGTGACTGATTAGAAGACTTTACGTCAGTCCCTATACCAATGAAGGACTGCTGCAGTATAGGGCAGCGGTCAGCAGTAGTGCACCTCAACCCTATGTATTGTGGACCGATAACAGTCCTTATAGAATAGCAGACTGTACCTCACTCAACCCTATGTACTGTAACACCCTAGACCAAGTTACCAGTCCTTATAAGAACTTTTGTGGACCAAGCAGGTTGTGTGTTAGTGATTAGCAGACTGTACTTCAGTCCCTATACCAATGAAGGACTGCTGCAGTATAGGGCAGCGGTCAGCAGTGGTGCACCTCAACCCTATCTATTGTGGACCGATAGCGGTCCTTACAGAACAGCAGACTATACCGCACTCAACCCTATGTACTGTAGCACCCTAGACCAAGTTACCAGTCCTGATAAAGAGCTTTGTGGAACAAGTGAGTTGTGAATGATTAGCAGACTGCAGCAGAAGGGCAGCAGTCAAGTATAATATTCTTTCTATATTTGGAAGAAAGAATATTATACGTGTACAAGCCTATTACCATACCACTGATACCAGTCCTGAAAAGAACCTTTGTGGAACTAATAGTAACAGCAAGTCTTTAAACTGACCCTCACTGCCTGACACACTGCTTCCTTCCTGTCCCTATACAAAGTGGCAAAAAAGAGGAGCCTGGAACAATCAGTGGTTACTGGAATAGCTCTTTTGTGGACCTGATAGTAACAGCTAATGATGATGATGATGATGATGATGATGACGACTAAACTGACTCTCCCTGTAGCACACACCGTCCTTTCCCTTTCTCTAAACTGACAAGACATTCAGGCTGCTGCAAGAATCAGTAGCACAGCAAACCTATATACACCTAACACCTATACCAGTCCTAAAAAGAACTTTTGTGTACCAAATAGCTAGCGATTTATCTGTCCCTACTCCACACAGCAACCTTTCCCTATAGTGACAGAAGAAAGAATGTAAAATGGCCGCCGGATCGGGTGTATTTATAGGTTAGGGGGAATGTCCAAGTGTCCATGTGCTGTCATGTCTCAATTGGCTGTCCTGTACCCCATGATAGACGTGTCATCATAGGTCAAAGTTCTTTTACACATTAAACACGTAAGTCCGCCGGGGTGAACGACGGCAAAAGGCGAGCGAATGAGCGGACCGCGAACGACCGAAATTCGCCGCGAAACGACCGCCGGGCGAACCTTTCGGCCATCACTAGCTAGGTTCCCAAGCAAAAAGACACTGTCCCTGCCTATCTTAGCCCTTGTACACACGGTCGGACATTCCGACAACAAAATCCATCGGATTTCGTCCAACGGATTTTGTCTGAAACTTGTGTTGCATACACACGGTCGGGCAGAGTTGTCGGAAAATCCGATCGTACGTAACGTGATGACGTTATTTTGTTAGGACGGGACTACGTTCAGGCTAGTAACCAATAACTTTGGTCTAGGAATTTGATCTGAGCATGCGTGGCACTTTGTCGGAATTCTCTACACACAGTCGGACAAAGTCCGATCGGATCATGTTGTCGGAAAGTTTTATAGCCCAGCTCTAAAACTTTGTCGGTCGGATATTCCGACGGAAACAGTCCGATGGAGCCCACACACGGTCGGATTATCCGACAACACGGTCCGATCGGACATTTTCCGTCGGAATGTCCAACCGTGTGTATAAGGGCTCACTCTTTCCCTACACGCCGGAACACACTACACAAGGCCGCCGCGCGGGCGTGGTGTTCTAAACCCCCTTGAGCTGCCTGAGCTGCCTGTGGCCAATTATGGCTCTCCTCGCTGCCGGCGATGTGATTGGCCAAGCATGCAGGGGTCACAGTGCATGCTTGGCCAATCATGAGCCAGCAATGCACTGCAATGGCGTAGTGCATAGTGGGCCGTTCATGCCACACGTACGGTCCATAAAGTTCTGAATTCGCCGAACAGGCGAACGCCCCGTGTTCGAGTCGAACACCCAGCTCATCCCTGTTACTAAGGCAGTGAAACGGATCAAATCCCCCGTGGAAAATAATAGATGGCCTGAAAACATGACCTGTTGGGGGGGCCTTGAGGACTGGAGTTGAGAAACACTGATGTTCAAGCATCGTTCATGGTCTTCCCCAAAATGGTCGCTGCAGCTCGGCATTGCAGACAGTTCATTGAACCCTCCTTGTGTCACAGGTAAAGAGCAAAGCCTCCAAACAGGGAAAATTTTTGTATCCGCTGATAACCTGACTACATATATTAGGTGAATAGGTGTTTTTTTTTTACAGTATTATTATTATTTTTTACCATCTGCGGTTTGTTTCAATATAAAATGAAAACCTGGAGGTAACATTCCGATTCCCACATGATCCTCTTTTTCTTTTTTGCAAAGCACATTGAAAACCTTTATCGGGTATTGGCTTCTATTTGTTCCTGAAATTAGTTTTTTTTTTCGAAGGTTTCTCTCTAAACTCGTCTCGAACATAACAGCGGCAGTTTAATATACTATTGTAGTGAGAATAAAATATGTATTTTAAAGGGCGTAATGAGCGATAGATTGCGAACAAGCGAAAGCAGCGGGATCCGGGAGATGTGTTGTAAGGAAAAGCTCTTCAGGGATCCCTCAGCCGCTGCGTTTCCACCGAGAACTTCTCATCTGCTTCTCCGCCATTCAACAATCCACTTTTATGTTGTTTTTTTGTTTTTTTCATTGAATTCTTTGTTTTTCATTGTATTGCCTTTGCATTCACAAGACTCGAGAATAAAGGGAAACGGAGGCAAACTTTAGAATGTAGCGGCTCGTGATTCTGATCTTCGCTTGTTGGATGGAAATTGAATATTGGAGGCCACGTGAATTGTTCATAAAATAGGGCATTCCGGAATAATGGAACGTGTAGCCCCCCCCCCTCCCCCGCCCCGAATATTTAATACATTAAATAACGTACATAGGACTATGTCACTCCTGTAGTGACACAACTAAAATGATTTAACCGCTTCAATTACGGGCACTTTTTTTTTTTTAACTTTAGAATTTTATTGTATTTCCAAGATAACAATAAGCAAAAACAGGGTTACAGAGAAAAAGAAAAAGAAGGGACAGTGAACCATACAGTATCTCGGTAACCATCTATACAACTTTGTATATAAACATCCATTAACAGCAGTCGTAATAATTAAGAAAAGCACATTGCAGACACTAAGTTGCCAAGGAGAAACCCATAGCATGCAGAGTCCTGTCTACATTCAATCTTATTCAAAGTGGCCTCATGCCCCTGATCACCATTAACTGTTGCAATACTGACGGCCATGGCACGAAGATCGCCAATAGTTCCTAGAAGGTAGCGGGAGGGGAAGGGAGAAAAAAAAAATAAAAAAATAAAAAATAAATAAATAAATAAATAAAAAAGGGGGGGGGGGGGTATAAGAGGGAGAACCAGCTGGGACTGAAAGAGGAAGAACATTGAGGTAGGAGGGAGTGGATAAAGCTCAGATAAGCCTTTGAACGGATCGGGGGTGGATTAACCACCAGCTACCCTCTCCGTCCCGGTGAAGCCAACAACAGGGGAAGGCACCATTGTACTCCAGAGCTGTAGCTATGTCCAGATAGACCGTGCTGTACGCACTACCCACATGGAATGTGCCAGATGGGAAGATTCCCATTAGCAGTGCATCACTATCTCCTAGGATTGCATCCGTGCAAGATATTTCTGGGAAAGTTTAAAAGTCCGCCACTCTCCCCAAACTGCAGAAAAGCGATCAATCCTATCCTGCGCTGTATGAATCAGCTCCTCCATCGTTTCTATACGTTTAATGCGAAGAAACCAGCTTTTAATCGAGGGGGGGGACACAGATCTCCAAAGCACCGGGATACAAAACCTAGCAGCGTTGATCATGTGTATCGCCAAAGATTTACAATATTTCTTCTGGGGAATATGCGATAAGTGCAATAAATATTGTGCAGGGGTAAACTCCAAAGCCAAGGGTGAAACCTCCGAAATTACCTTATGCACCTCCCTCCAGTAAGGTTGGATCAGGGGACAACCCCACCAAATATGAAGAAGGGTACCTAACTCCCGTCCGCATCTCCAACATTGATCAGAGACCGTCGGGAAGATCTTATGAAGCAAGTCCGGGGTTCTATACCATCTCATCTTCAATTTATAACCACTTTCCTGCGTGTGTACATTTTGGGACCCCTTATGAATATATAGATGTATACGGTCCCACTCTTTATCCGTTATCTCCCGATCCAGCACAGACCCCCAGAAGACCCGATCCGGACTCCTGCTTGGGTGCTGAGTTTTAAACATAGAAGCATACAAAGCCGAGATCACGTGATTCTGGGGGGTCTTGCTGGAGCACAGAGCTTCAAAAACAGTAGGCTCAGTCAGGTATCCCACTCTCCTCCCTGGGTCATCTAAGAAATGTTTCAGCTGTATGTAGGGCCAATACGGGAACGTCTTGGTGTCAGATAGCTTAGCCAGGTCTTGTTGACTCAAGAATCTGCCCCTCCTAAAAAACTGCTTCGCCACCATCTCCGTAGACGGCCATTCTTGAGCTAGGAAGCCAGCGGACAGGCCTGGTGGGAAGTCAGGATTACCCCTAATAGGAGTAATCGGACTCTCTGTGTGGGAAAGCGCCATTGCTTTGCAAGCCCTGGTGAATTCCTGTAGGGTCGCCCCAACAAGAGGGTGTACCGATAGCTGGTGCCCCGTGGGCCGCTTAGTGCTCCAAGGCAGGGCTTGCAGATCATGACCGACAATAAGCTTTTCAAGTTCTGTCCAGTCCTTGCAACGCGTATGGATCTTCCAGTCCACTACTCTGGCCATGTGTACTGCCCAATAATAACGTTTAAGGTCGGGTAGGCCAATCCCACCCTTAGCTTCGGGTCGAACCAGTGTTTCCCACCCGATGCGAGGCGATTTAGAGCCCCAGAGCAAGGATCTACAAAGTCTTTTAAAAGTTGTGAAAAAAGCCGGAGGGAGACGAATGGGGATCGTTTGCATTTTATAGAGAAGTCGTGGAAGCACAGTCATTTTAAGAGCAGCCGCTCGCCCAAACCACGATAAAGTCGGGACATCCCACTTCTGTAGGTCCTGTTGAGTAGCTTTAAGCTCGGGGAGAAAATTCCTCTCGTAAAGGGAACTCAGCTTGCCAGGCAACTGTATGCCTAGATATGTAATAGCATCCGAGCTCCATTTAAAAGGAAAGTTGGCTTGGCATTGTTGGGCGAGACCATGTGGCAGGGAAACATTCAGCGCGAACGAATTAGAGTAATTAAGTTTTAGGTTGGCTATACGCTTGAATTGTTCCAGGAGTGGCATTAGATTTGGCAGGGACGTCAATGGGGATGTGAGAAAAAGCAGGATATCGTCCGCAAAAGCCGCGACTTTGTATTCCTTATGTCGCACTGTTATACCCTTGATGTCCGGGTGAAGCCTAATGCAGCGCAACAGGGGTTCCAGGGTGAGGACGTACAGAAGAGGAGAGAGAGGGCACCCTTGTCTAGTGCCATTTCGGATGGGGAAGGCGTCCGACAGGTGACCATTAACCTTGACCCTGGCCCTGGGACTAGAATACAAGGCTCCAATAAAGGTACACATATTGCTGCCCAGGCCCAGGGCCCGAAGCACTGCTTGTAAGTAGTCCCAGGCCACCCTGTCGAACGCCTTCTCCGCATCCATGGCTAGAAAAAAACCTTCCTGTTGGGAGGAGGTCAGCCAATGATGAAGATTTAAGGCCTTAATCGTGTTGTCCCTCGCTTCCCTCCCCCGCACGAAGCCTACTTGATCCCTCCCCACCCAGGCAGGGACGTAAAATGCCAGACGGTTCGCAATGATCTTCGCAAACAGCTTCAGATCTACGTTTAAAAGCGAGATCGGGCGATAATTCTTAACGTCAGTGGGATCTTTGCCGTCTTTGGGTAACACTGTAATATACGCTTCTAAAAGCGTATCAGGGGTTTGGGGGGCCTTAGCCAGTGAGTTAAAGGCTTGAAGAAATCGCGGTACCAATAAAGCCCCGTAGATTTTGTAGTACTGTACTGAGAAGCCGTCTGGACCCGGGCTTTTACCCGGCTTCATCGACTTCAAGGCCGCCTCCCATTCCTCAGAGGACAAGGGGGCTTCCAGGCCAACATGCTCTTCAACCGACAATGCTTTGGGGCTATATTTGCCCAGAAATTCCCCAATCAATCGCGAGCGAGCCCCATCTTCCGCGAGGGTACGGCCGCCTTCATCTAAATTATATAACTTACTATAGTAACGAAGAAATTGCTGTGCAATATCCTCATTTTTTGAGAAGGAGCGTCCGGCATCGTCTGACAGATGATGAACCGTCGTGGCAAGAGTACGCTTTTGTAAACAGCGAGCTAGTAATTTTCCAGGTTTATTGCCCTGCTCGTAGAACAACTTTTGTGACAGCATATGGCGTTTACGCGCCCGCCTAAACAATTCCTCCACCAATTGGGCCCGGACATCTGCCAGTCGCTGCGCCACTTGAGTGGCTTTAGTACGCTTGTGCTGTAATTCTAGTTTAGTAATCTCCTGTATAAGATTCGTTATCAGTTCCTGCCTTTCCCTCTTTTTCCTAGCTGCGATTGCCAGAAGGTGCCCCCGAATCACGCACTTATGTGCCTCCCATTGCATCATAGGGGACACATCCGGTGTATCATTCGTGGCAAAATAGTCCCTAATGGCCTGTTCTATACGGGTGGAATCCGCAGGGTCTGACAGGGTGGACGCATCTAGCCTCCACATTCTGGTCAGCCTCTCCCTCTGTGGGAATTGCAAAGTCAGTGTGATGGGATGATGGTCTGAGAGTGTCATAGCTTCTATAGATGCATCAGTTAGATGGGACAAATCTGCCTGTCGTATGAAAAGGTAGTCCAGCCTCGAGTAGCGATTGTGTGGATGTGAAAAGAAGGTGTAGTCCTTCTCACTAGGGTGGAGCGTACGCCAGGTGTCATGAAGCGCAAAAGAGAAGCAAGTTGGAGTTTGACTTGCCGTAGCGCCGAATAAGGAAGTGAAGACGTTCCCGACGAAGTATCCAGCAAGGGATCCAGCGCTAGGTTGAAATCCCCTCCTAAAATAAGGAGGCCAGTTTGGAAAGTAGCGAGTTTCAACAGAACGGTTTTCAAAAATGGGATTCTATTAGTATTGGGACAGTACACATTCGCCAAAGTTATATGTTTGTCTTTCCAGGTCCCTTTCAAAAAGAGGTACCTGCCTTCCAGGTCAACTAGTTGATCAGTCAGAACAAATGGGAGAGATTTGGCTAGCAAGATGGAGACACCCTTAGCCTTGGAGTCAGGGGAGGTTGCGTGAAATACCATCGGAAAATGCTTGTCCGACAAGCGGGGAATTGAGCCAGTTTTGAAATGCGTTTCTTGAAAAAAGAGGATTTGCGCCCTATGTCTGTGGGCTTCTGCCAAAACACTGCTCCGTTTTTCCGGCACATTGAGACCTTTAGTGTTCAGGGAGAAAACTTTAAGCGATAGAGGAGCTGAGACATGCTTCACAGATGACATGATCGGTGGCAGAGACAAGGAGTGGGCAAGAGACAGTGGCCACAACACTAACTTGATATACGCCTTAGTCCGCAACAACGGGACGGAGAGGGTGAATCTGGAGAAGAGGAAAAAAGGAGGGGCAACAAAGAAAGAGAAGGCGGAAAGAAGAGGGAGGAAACTGAGGAGAAGGAGGGTGGTGAAGGAGAGAAGAGAAGCACACAAAGAAAAATAAAAAAAGGGGGGGGGGTAGGGAGGGAAGGGGGGGAACCGCTATCTATAAATCCCCAGTGGGAATCCCAGCCGTTGCCGGGGTTACCACTGAATGTACTGTGTGTATCCTGGGGGTGTCCCAGGAGAAAATCAACCAGAGGTGAGTATAGGCCTGCTACCCCACCTAGTCGCCCTACAATAACACAAAAAAAGGGGGAAAACGGAACAACCAATTCCGGGTATGTTCAAGATGGGAACCTGCCTTCTTGATGTGAGAACGAAGCCGAGCAATAGAGGGAGACACACAGCTAACCCCACCCAGGTGACTCCCTGTCTAGCTCGAATAGTATGGGAAGAACCCCCTTTCTAAAGGGTTAGATCTGTTGGGGAACCATCCCCCCCACATATCGCCCCTTAACTATGTTCCTAAGGGACCCTGATCCGGCCCGTACCCCTATTATAGAGCGAAAAAGAGTACTGCCGGCATCTAAAGAATAAGGTAACATTCTGCACCCAAAAACCAACCTGTAACTTATACCCATTATTAGGCAAACAGTAGGCTTCACATCAGATGGATCAATTTATAGGGTCCCCTACCCGATGACCTTGGTCACTAAGGAGCAGCGAAGCAGAATCTTCCACGTCTCCAGCCGCCGCAGAGACTGCGACGCCTCCGGTCCAATCGCCAGAGACTGGAAGAGCGGGACAGATAAGCGAAGCGCCCCATACTGCAGCGATGCTTCCATGCGGCCAAGAGCAGCTAAGGTAGTACCAAAAGTGCCCGGGCAAAACGTCCATGCATCCCCACCCACCAAAATTTTTTTTTTTTCTCTAGGCCCCAACATTAAACATGTGAAAATGACCATCAAACATTACATTCATAAGTCAAACAGTAACTATCCCCTATCGGGGAGCATCAACATGTTGAAAAGAGACACCCAATCGAATACTGAATCAAAGCAATTATTGCAACCATCCCAAACAGCAGGCGTATAAGGACAGTGACAGTCACCGAGGCTGAAGTCAGTTCATGCGCCTTGCGGAGTGTAGCAATCAAAGGCATCAGTCCCAGCAGCAGAAGCTAAGAGTAAGACTGTAGGGAGAAAGTAATAGGGCATACGTCCCGTAGTAGGCAAGGTAGCCCATACACTCAACTGGAGGAGCAGTGCTAGGACCCCCAATCCGCCAAGGGGGCACACAGTGGCATGTAAGGAGAGTGTTCAATAGCAACAGTGAGCAATCCATGCGAAGTTAAATTTGGATCCCAACCAGAGAGAAGTTGTCCCCTTTAATTGCCTTAAGAGCAAAACCAAAAGTCAGGGGCTCTGTCCGGCCATGCTAGGCGAAAAGTCCCATAATTGCCCTAATAAACACAATGCAGTATGGCAGTTCTCAGCCCCAAGCCTGGGGAAAATACTTACAGTCTGCTGCTGCTGCGTTCGCATTACTTGCAAGTTGCGTCACTTCGCCAGTTTACTGTCACGATAGGCTGCTCGAGAGGATACCACCCAGAGGGCCCTCTGGGATGGCCATATATAGGTGCAAGTACACAAATCAGGATAACAACCAAAGGGGTGGCAAGACATTACTCACCCACCCAAGTAACTAGTCACTGGTCGGTTCTGCGACGAACAGATGAGGGGGAAGCCCGTGGACTATCTTCCGTTTCCATGTCGCCTCGACTCCTAGGCGGGGAGGTAGTAGAATTCCTCCTTCTCCGTGGCCGGTGCCTGTGTGATCGTGGCGTAGAGTCAGGCTGGGTGGGAATCCAGGGGTCTGGTCGCAAGAAGGCACTGTACCAGTCAGGTACCTCAACATATGGAATGTCCAGGGTATCACAAAAGGGTCTCAAGTCAGCCGGGACTCTCAAGTGTGCCGTACGGTTTCCAGCTGAGGCCTGCAGGCAAAATGTAAACTTCCATCTGTAGGGAATACGGCGGTCTCGTAAAACTTGTAGCAGGGGTCTAAGGTCGCGTCTGTGCTGTAGCGTGATGGCAGATAGGTCTTGGAACAGTTGGATACGCGCCCCTTCATACTCCAGGCGGTCATGATTGCGCGCGAGCCTCAGGATTTCTTCTTTTTGAGTAAAGCTTACCAGGCAGCACACTGCATCCCTGGGGGGGTCAGTATCCCTGCCCCTGGGCCTCAAAGCTCTGTGACATCGCTCCATCTCCACCGGCGCATCTGGAGGTCTACCCAACAGCGTATTAAAAATAGCCCAAATTGCAGTTTGTAGTTGGGGACCTTCCACCGTTTCCGGGATGCCGCGTACCCTAAGATTGCGCCTTCGCCCCCTGTTATCCAGGTCCTCCATGTGTCTATGCATATCCAGGAGGTGCTGTCCGTGTACACTGGAGACCTGCTGCACCTGTTGAATGGCTGCCCCATGTGTCATGGCTGCGGCCTCCACCCTTTCCACTCTGGATGCAACTGCCCTAATATCTGCTCTGAGGTCTGATATGGCAGCAAACAGGGTGTTTTTTATGTCTGTGGCCACCAGGTGTAGGTCTGCCAGATTCAGAGGGGGAGGGACGTGCGAACGGTGCGTACCTGACACCGCGGAGGCTCCCTGGAGATCCGATGGGGTTGCAGATGTACTGTGGTCCGGGGTCTGAGATGCGGCCTGCACATCCGCCGCTTGGGAGCGGAACATTGCCGGGATGTTGCGGCTAAGCTGTGTGGACGAATCCTGCGCTGACCGGGAGACAGAGGAGCTTCTCCCAGCCATCATTCCTGCCAGAAAGGGGTATTCTTCCCGCTGATTAAGGCGAAATAGGAGGTCTGGATGGAGGAGCTCTCGTTCTAAGCTGCCATCTTCCTCCGCCGCTAGGCCACGCCCCCCAATTCCGGGCACTTTTCCCCCTTTCCTGCCCAGGCTAATTTTCAGCTTTCAGCGCTGTCGCTGTTTAACCACTTAAGCCCCGGACCAATTTGCAGCCAAATGGCTACATCCCTACGCCCCGTACATGGAAACACCCTGTTATTTGTCAATTAATCTATGGGCTGCATTGTTTAGCCCTTTGCTTAATCTATCCTGTGGGTACGGTTCCTCTGAAAATCTTGAGCCTATTGAGGCTTTTTGCCTATTCTGAGCAAAGCCCTTTGTCTATGACAATTGAGGCATCTACAGATTTGTACAACCTGTTCCCTCTTTACACTGAAGATTGGGAAGGGTGGATCAAAAGGGAAGCAGTCATGGCCAAATACCAGTCTGGGACAAAGCCACAAAAACTAATGACATGCGTTTGCATGCAATGGTCGCACTACATCTAATTTTGATTTAATATTTCAGAATTATCAACTTACCACCCAACGTTTTGCTCTTCACCCCTGAGGAAAGTTTTCAGCAACTAGAAACGCGTCGGGTATGGGGTCATCAGCTTAGAGTATGGTTACTATTCATTGGTTGGTTTGTTCTTTTATGTAATCATGTGTTTATAACATCTTGTAATACCAGTGGGACACTGTTTGTCTAGTAGTCCCTCTGGTTTTAATGTATTTATATGTACCTCTTGTCTTGTATTTGTTAATAAAGTATTTATGTTTTTGATTTGTATGTGGTGTTGGTGGTCATTTATAATCCCATTTATATAGGGGGACTTTTTTGTTTAATTTGCAGCCAAAGGACCGGGCCCCTTTTTTGCGATTCGGCACTGCGTCGCTTTAACTGACAATTGCGCGGTCGTGCGACGTGGCTGATCAAGGAATGCGGTATTTATGGAATGTGTACTGGCTGGGTTCAACATGGCTGTCAAGGAGTGTCCTTAACAACTGATGAGTAGAGATGGGCCCAAATCCCCCTCCCCCTCCCCTCAGTTCCATTCGCAGCAGAACTCCCGAACAAGGGAAAAGTTTTGCCCCCAAACATGAACTCCATTGAAGTATATGGGAGCCGAACATGAAAAATCAACAGTCCCCATTTTGAAGGCTTATATGCCGGTATTTTGCAATAAAAAGGGTATGGGGGTCTCGAATACTGCCCTAGGGGATATGTATCAATGCAAAAAAAAGTTTTTCCAGGAGCAGCGATTTTAATGATGATTAAAGTGTAACAATAAAAATGAAAAATTCCTTTAAATATAATTTAATCCCCTTAGTCTGCCTGTAAAGTGGCACATCTGTACCATGTATAGAACCTGCTGCCACAAAACTTACATTTCTAAAGAAAAAAAAACAAACAAATTAAATGACATTTAACTTGCCGGCAATACAATACCATTGCCGTCAATAGAAACATTTTAAATAAATGGCTTGCGGTCCCCCTGCCCCCCCAAATCAATACCAGACCTTTATCCAAGCATGCAGCCTGGTCAGGTAAGGGGGGGGGGGGGAGAAGCAAAACCCCCTGAACCATACAAATCCACATGCTATCAACATGGGTTCTGCCCCCCCCCAACCCCCCAAAGCACCTTGTTCTCAGGGTGGCAAATTTAAAGGGACGTACAGGTACGCCCATTTGCCTGCCCGTGCCATTCTGCCGACGTACTTCCCGGTCGGGAAGTGGTTAAAAGAACATTACACTTTTATTGTTTCCCTTTAAGCATTATTAAAATCACTGCTCCCGAAAAAATAGCCGTTTTTGAAACTTCTTTTGGCATTGATACATGTCCCCTGCGGCAGGACACTTTTTGGCACTATAACTTGCATATTAGCCTTTAAAAGTAGCACTTTAGATTTTGAACGTTGGAGTCCCATTGATTTTAATAGGGTTCTAAAGTTCACACGGCGTTTAGGTCTGTTCGCAGGTTCTGGTGCGAACTGAACCGGGGGGTGTTCGGCTCATCCTTAGTTACAAACCAAGAATCTTCTGAAAGGCAAGGCCTTTCTTCCACTTCCATGGAAAATCGTAACCACGGATGCCAGCCTGACAGGCTGGGGAGCAGTGCTGGAAGAGGTACGCACACAGGGAAGATGGTCCGCAAACCGAAAGGCTCTTGCCCATAAATATTCTGGAAATTCTGGCAATTTACTTGGCCCTCATGGACTGGTCTTCCAGACTACAGGGTCACCCTATTCGGATACAGTCCGACAATGCCACGGCTGTGGCTTTTATCAATCACCAAGGTCTGGATGCACAAAGAGAGGTGAATCGCATACTTGCTTGGGCGGAGAGGCATGTTCCTTGCCTTTCTGCAGTCTTCATCCCAGGAGTGAAAAATTGGCAAGCGGATTTTCTAAGCCACCAGCAACTATGCCCAGGAGAATGGGCTCTACACCCCGACATATTTCAGACCATATGTCACAAATGGGGTACTCCGGATGTTGATCTGTTTGCGCCCAGATTCAGCAAAAAGCTGGACAAGTTTGTGTCGAGAACAAAGGATGCACTTGCTCAGGGGTCAGATGCTACAATTCCCTGGGATCAGTACAATCTAATTTATGCCTTCCCACTGAATCCGCTTCTGCCGCGGTTCCTGGGAAGAGTCAAAAGGGAAACAAAGTCGGTTCTTTTAGTAGCCCGGGCTTGGCCCAGACGACCTTGGTACGCAGAGATCGTGAAGATGGCAGTAGGCAGGCCTTGGATCCTTCCTCTCCGGACAGATCTACTCTTGCAGGGTCCAATTTACCATTCTGCTTTTGTCATGGTCGATCCGTTGTCCCGGTCGTACATAGGAAACCTGCCCGCAGGATTCCTTTGCGGAGAACTCGTCGGTTTCCTCAGGCGCGCGTTAGCGCAAACGAACGCACGCGAGTGCACGTAGATTCTAACAGGCGCACGCGGGTGCGCGTCAGCACGAACGAACGCACGCGGGTGCGCGACGATGCGAACGGGCGCACGCGGGTGCGCGGGGTCACGAACGGGAGCACGGTTACCCGCGGGGGCTCGCAGACTCGCCGTTCGACCGTTCTTGGCGCCCAAAGGGCTACTTAAGGAACCAGCTTCTGTTCCTTCTTGCTGTCCTGTCTACAGCGTTTCCGGTGATTCCTGCTATCTGTTTCTGCTTGTTCCTGATTACCGTACCCGGCCTGTTCCTGACTTAATTTGATTGCTGCCTGCCACCGACCTCCTGCCTGTCTGACTACGTCCCTGCCTTCTCCTGTGTACTTCTGCTGCCCGCCTGATACCGACCTGGCTTGTTCCCGACCTCGTCTGCTGCCACCCGCTGTTCCAGCCTGATTGCCAGTGCCTGCTGTACCCGCTGACTGCTACCCGCTGTTCCAGCCTGATTGCCAGTGCCTGCTGTACCCGCTGACTGCTACCCGCTGTTCCAGCCTGACCACCTGTGCCTGCTGTTCTCACGGACCTCTGCCAGCTGTTCCAGTCATCCACCCGTGCCTACGGTGTGACCGCATCCCCGGCTGCTATCGGGTATCTACCCTCCAGGGCCTCTGTGGATCTCTGCTGCTGCGGGTCCGACTCTTCATACTCCGGCTTGGCACTTGTGCCCTCCGAACTCCTGAATCCCTGTCTCCACTTCCAGGGACTCTCGAGCCGGAGGCTTACGAGGAGCCGCTCCCTGCATTCTGGGCTCTCCTACCAGGTACGTGACAGCTTTACACAGTCTGAATTTGAGGGTTTGGTTGCTGAGACCCACATTCTGAAAGACCGTGGACTCTCAGAGTCAGTCCTATCTACTCTGGTCAATGTCAGAAAGCCGGCCTCCAGGCTTATTATCTACAAAATCTGGAAGGCATATGTTTCCTGGTGTGAACCCAGGGGATGGCATCCTAGAAAGTATGTCATTAGCAGGATCTTGGCCTTCCTCCAGTCAGGCCTAGAAATTAAATTGGCCGTAAGCACTATCAAGGTGCAGATTTCAGCTTTGTCAGTGTTTTTTCAGAAGCCACTTGCGTCACATTCACTTGTCCGGGCTTTCATTCAAGGGGCCATGCGGTTAAATCCGCCAGTCAAACCTCCAGTGTGCCCGTGGGATTCGAATTTAGTTCTGTCTGCATTACAGGGACAACCCTTCGAACCATTGCACCAGGCTTCTTTACCACTTTTGACTAAGGAATTAGTCTTCTTGATAGCCATATCCTCAGCTAGGAGAGTTTCAGAGTTAGAAGCTCTTTCAAGCAAGGAACCTTATTCAATTATTCACAAGGACTGAGCAGTGATGCGTCCCAACAGGTCCTTTCTGCCTAAGGTGGTGTCAGGATTCCATTTGAATCAAGATGTGATCCTGCCATCTTTTTTCCAGATCTGCGGTCCGCGGAAGAAGAGTCATTGCACACTCTAGATGTAGTAAGGGCAATCTGTATCTATCTGTAGGCAACCGCTCAGATAAGAAAGACTGATTGTTTATTCATCTTGCCAGAAGGCCAGACAGCGTTGAAGTCCACTCTTTCTAGATGGATCAGACAAGTTATTCTTCAGGCTTATGAAATAAAGGGGAAGATTCCTCCTTTTCAAGTGAAAGCGCACTCAACTAGGGCTGTAAGTGCTTCTTGGGCAGTGCATCACCAGGCCTCCCTGGCTCAGATCTGCAAGGCTGCGACTTGGACCTCAGTCCACACATTCACCAGATTTTATCAGGTGGATGTAAGAGGATATCGCCTTTGGGCTGCAGTTTAGTTCCTCCGGTCCCTGGCGGTCTATAATTCTGATCTGTGTCTCCCTCCCCTCAAACTGAGCATTGCTTTGGGACATGTAATGAAGGCTCTGTGTCCCGTGATCTATGATCAAGAAAATAGGATTTTTTAAATACAGCTTAGCTATAAAATCCTTTTCTTGGGTACATCACGGGACACAGAGCTCCCGCCCTTCTTGGGTTTTATGTGGTTTCCCATTGCTTTGCTATAAAACTGAGGTGCCTCCCATATGCGAGGGGTTATATAGGGGAGGAATTCTGCTTAATTGGTGTTAGCCAGTGTCCAATCACAGGTGCCTATCTAACCCACTATGTAATGAAGGCCCTGTGTCCCGTGATGCACTCTCAAGAAGAGGATTTTACAGGTAAGCTGTATTAAAAAATCCTATTATACATGCCATAGTTTGTAACTGATGCAACTTTTGCGCAAACCAATCAATATAAGCTTATTGGGATTTTTTTTTACCCCAAATCAGGGGGTAAAAAAATAGCAGAATACATATTGGGCTAAATTGATGAATACATTTATTTTTTATTAGAAAAGTAAAAAAATATATACCGTATTTATCGGCGTATAACACGCACTTTTTTCCCCTTAAAATCACGGGTGCGTGTTATACGCCGATCCCCCGCCATTTTGGAGCCTCTGGCCCTTCTCGCCGGCTTTCGGCCGCCTTCGGCTCTTCTCGTCCGCTTCTCGGAAAACCGGTGAGAATGGCCAAGAGCGGCCGAAAGTTGCAGAGAAGGGCCGAAGGCAGCCGATAGCCGCCGAGAAGGGCCAAATGGCGGGCGAAAGCCGACGGGAAGGGCCGAAGGCGGCCGAAAGCCAACGAGAGCGGCCGAGAACTACTGAGTGCCGCCGAGATACACAGGACATCTCGGCGGCGCCATTTTTAAAAATAAAAGCGAAAAGTAAAACAGACAAAGCTGAAAAATGACACAGACAAGGGGACAAGGCTGCATTGATAGACAAGGCTACAATGGTGGACAAGGCTGCAATGGTGGACAAGGCTACAATGGTGGACAAGGCTGCAATGGTGGACAAGGCTACAATGGTGGACAAGGCTGCAATGGTGGACAAGGCTGCAATGGTGGACAAGGCTGCATGACAAAGCTGCATATGACACTGACAAGAGTGCAATGATTGACAAGGCTGCAAATGACACTGACAAGGCTTCAGATGGACACTGATAAGGCTGCATTGATGGGCATTTAAATGTAAGTTTTTTTTTCCTTAAACTTCCCTCCTAAAAGGGATGTGTTATACGCCGATAAATACGGTATTTTTTTTTGAAAATGTTGATGTTTTTGGTTCATAGCTCAAAAATAAAAAACACAGTGATGATCAAATACCAACCATAAGAAATCTCTATTTGTGGGAAAAAAATGCCATAAATTTTAATTGTGTACAGCGTTGCATGAACGCTCAATTGTAAGTTAAAGTAACGCAGCGCCGCATCGAAAAAAAAAATGGCCTGGTCGTTACGGGGTAAAATCTTTTGGAGCTGAAGTGGTTAATTGACACCCCCCCCCATATCTTCTTTATGTATTGAGATTTGAGGTCCCCCTTTACCTCTCTTGGGCTTCACCAGAATCAGGTACGGCAATGACAGATGTTACTTGTAGCACCACCTTCTGGTGAAGTATGATATAACCGCGTAATACGATAGAAGAGTTCTCTGTTGCTCCTAAACAGAGCTGTGGGGTCAGGAGATTCATCTGTATTAGTTCATGGAGAGATTGCAATTAGAGGAGGCACTTCCATAAAAAGAGGCCCAAAAATCTCCTCTCCTCAATGCAGTTGGCTGCCTGAGCGAAGCCCCCCGTTACATTGTATCCCCTTCTATCATCCCGTCCTCTCAATAATTTCACAGATAAACACTCGCCATCTGTTGCTCTCTAATTGCATTACATAGCGCATGTTCTTCGTCTTACTTATATTTATTTAGCTTGCTTAAAATGTAATTATGTTTTAGCATTCTAAATTACATCAGTTTCCACCCCAAGAGAGAGAATCCTTTCCGTCTCCTCGGTAAACGCTCTCGCCCGCTCTGTTTGCCGACATTGTTGACATAAAATGGATCTATAGATGACTTGTTAGGTGAGAAGTCATTCAAATACTGAAGCGTCATTTCATATAAAATAACAACGTATAGAGGTGAGCTCCAGGGGGGGGCCTCTGGGGGGTGCCGACCCCCAACCTCATCCTCTGCATTCCCACAGGAACATAAAAAGAGAAAATTCTTCCAATCCCAGGAAAAAAACAAACGATCTGCTTGCAGCCGCGGCCAAACGTTTTGAGAACGGCACAAATATTCATTTTCACAAAGTCTGCTGCCGCGGTTTTTATGATGGCAATTTGCATCTACTCCGGAATGTTACGAAGAGCGATAAGATGAATTGCAATCGATTGCAAAGTCCCCTCTTTGCCATGAAACTCAATTTAAAGAGGAGTTCCACCCAAAAATGAAACTTCTGCTTTTTGGAATCTCCCCCCCCCCCTCCCTTCGATGTCACATTTGGCACCTTTCGGGTGGGGCAGATACCTGTCTAATCCAGGTATTTGCTCCCACTTCTGGACATAGATTGCTGCAGTATCCGCAGATATCTACACCATATCAACAGATATCTACGCTATATCCACGGATATCTACGCCATATCAGCAGATATCTACGCTATATCCGCGGATATCTACGCCATATCAGCGGATATCTACGCTATATCAGCGGATATCTAGGCTATATCATCGGATATCTAGGCTATATCAGCGGATATCTAGGCTATATCCGCAGATATCTACACCATATCAGCGGATATCTACGCTATATCAGCGGATATCTACGCTATATCCGCGGATAGCTACGCCATATCAGTGGATATCTACGCTATATCCGCGGATATCTACACCATATCAGTGGATATCTACGCTATATCTGCGGATATCTACGCCATATCAGTGGATATCTATGCTATATCCACGGATATCTACGCCATATCAGCGGATATCTATGCTATATCAGCGGATATCTACGCCATATCAGTGGATATCTACGCTATATCCGCGGATATCTACACCATATCAGTGGATATCTACGCTATATCCGCGGATATCTACACCATATCAGTGGATATCTACGCTATATCTGCGGATATCTACGCCATATCAGTGGATATCTATGCTATATCCACGGATATCTACGCCATATCAGCGGATATCTACGCTATATCAGCGGATATCTACACCATATCAGTGGATATCTATGCTATATCCGCGGATATCTACGCCATATCCAGCGCCTCCTCCGCCCCCCCCCCCCGGCTGTCTTCTGGGAGACACACAGGTCCCAGAAGACAGCAGGGACCAGTTGGATCGTGCAGCGTGACACGCACATGCGCAGTAGGGAAACAGGCTGTGAAGCCACAGGGCTTCACTTCCTGATTCCCTTACCCGAAGATGGCGGCGCCTCCACCCGAGAGCAGAGGGACAGATCGGCTTCAGGTGAGGGCATCGCGGGTTCCCTGGACAGGTAAAGTGTCCATATTTTAAAAGTCATTAGCTGCAGTATTTGTAGCTGCAGACTTTTAAAAAAAAATTAAAAATTGTCGGAATTTCCACTGCATTTGTGAAGAAGGCTTCAGGGCACCTAAAAAAGGTCCAGCGAGCGCCAGGATCTAGACTACAGTTGATTCAGCTGTCGTGTCGGAGCCACACCAGCACAGAGCTTCCTCAGGAATGGCAGCAGGAAGGTGTGAGGACATCGGCACACCCAGTAAGGAGAAGACATTTGGAGGATGGTCTGGTGTCAAGAAGGGCGGCAAAGAAGTCACTTCTCTTCAGGAAAGACATCAGGGACAGACTGATATGCTGCAAGAGGTCCAGGGATTTGACTGCTGAGTAGGGACGGCCTTGCGGTTTGAGGCGAATTTTGCATGTTCGCGATTCACCAAACTGGCGGACTTCTGGCGCTGTTCGCGCAGCGGACATATGCATTTACATTGTGAAAGAACTTTGACCCATGATGACACATCCATCATGGGGTACAGGACAGCTAATTGAGACAGTTCAGCACATGGACACTTGGACATTCCCCCTACCTTATAAATAGACCTGATCTGGCGCCCATTTTACATTCTGTCTTTTGTCAGTGTAGGGAGAGGACGCTGTGTGGAGCAGGGACAGACTGTAGTGGCACAAATCACTAGCTATTAGGTCCACAAAAGTCCTTTTAAGGACTGGTATAGGTGTACAGTATATAGGGTTCTGGTGCACTGCTGTGCTGAGTGCACTGCTGACCGATTCTGCAGCTGTCTTTTGTCACTGTAGGGACAGGACACGGTGTGGAGCAGGGACAGTCAGTTTAATCACTAGCTATTACTATTAGGTCCACAAAGGTCCTTTTAAGGACTGGTATAGGTGTACAGTATATAGGGTTGTACACGTATAATATACTTTCTTTCAAATATAGAAAGCCTATTATACTTGACTACTGAGCTGAGTGCTGACCGATTCTGCAGCTGTCTTTTATCAGTGTAGGGACTGAAGGGCAGTCTGCAAATCACTAGCTACTAGGTCCACAAAGGTCCTTTTAAGGACTGGTATAGGTGTACAGTATATAGGGTTCTACACGTATAATATACTTTCTTTTCTGGTGTGGTCTCAGTGCTCTCTATCACGGTGCTGGTGTCAGTGCTCTCTATCTCGGTGCTGGTGTCGGTGCTCTCTATCACAGTGCTGGTGTCAGTGCTCTCTATCTCAGTGTTGGTGTCAGTGATCTCTATCTCCGTGCTGGTGTCAGTGCTCTCTATCTCGGTGCTGGTGTCAGTGCTCTCTATCTTGGTGCTGGTGTCAGTGCTCTCTATCTCGGTGCTGGTGTCAGTGCTCTCTATCTTGGTGCTGGTGTCAGTGCTCTCTATCTTGGTGCTGGTGTCAGTGCTCTCTATCTTGGTGCTGGTGTCAGTGCTCTCTATCTCGGTGCTGGTGTCAGTGCTCTCTATCACGGTGCTGGTGTCAGTGCTCAGTCTCTATCGCAGTGCTGGTTTCAGACAGTGAGGGAGATAGCAGCGGAGAAGCCAATCAACAGGCAGTGCCAGCACCATGGCAGAGGATCAGCACTGGACTGGCACCTCCGGACCACGGCAGTGGAGCCCTGCATAGGTGGGGGTAAGGGCCTGGCAGAGGGAGGGGCTCAAGCACAGGTTGGCACACTGGGACACTGGCACAGGACTGCGCTGCCCTGACTGTGGCACTGATCATCTCCTGCACCCCCTTCATAGCCTGCCCTGGCCTTGCCTCTCCTCCATGGCCTTCATGCGCTCCTAAATTGTCAAAATTTCACAGATAAAAAAAGAATGCTTGTCGTTGTCGATCCCAGATTCACTTCATACTTTTGTTATGTCAGTGTCCATGTGGTGGGACTATGTGTGCACAGCTAGTAAGTATTTTGTGGCTGAAAATATGACCTGGAGGTTTTTAAGGTTCGCCTGCCATTAAAGTCAATGGGGTCCGCCGTGAACTTTGCGGTTCGCAAACTTTTGGCCACGTTCGCGGTTCGTGAAAACGTCCTGTCGGAAGTTCGTCCATCACTACTGCTGAGGACTAGGGGAAAGTAATTTTCCCTGATGAATCCCCTTTTCGATTGTTTGGGACATTCGGTAAAGAAAAGGTGAGCGCTGATATCAGTCCTGCTTCATGCCTCCTGAGACCATTCATGTGTGGGGGCTGCCTCTCTGCCAATGTTGGGTCCATGGCCAGGAAACTCCCCAGACCTCAATCCCATTGAGAACTTGGGGTGAATCCTCAAGAGGCGAGTGAACAAAAAAACCCCACAAATTCTGACAAACTCCAAGCTTTGATTATGCAAGAATGGGGCCACCGGTCAGGATGTGGCCCAGAAGTTGACTGACAGCATGACTGGGGGGGATTGCAGAGGTCTTGAAAAGAAGGGTCACTACTCCAAATATTGACTCTTTACATAAACTTCATATCATTGTCAATAAAAGCCTCTGACACTTATGGAATGGTTGTAATTATACTTCCGTATCCCATAGTAACATCTGACACTTATGGAATGGTTGTAATTATACTTCCGTATCCCATAGTAACATCTGACACTTATGATGTCATTATATTTCCGTATCCCATAGTAATATCTGACACAAAGATCTACAAACACCGAAGCAGCAGACTTTGTGAACAAATGTTGGCCACTCGTGTCTTGACTCTGTGCTGCGATGCGTCTCTCCCAACTACCAGCATTCAACTATCAAGATAAGTCACATATTTATTCCCACATCACAAATGGTCACAGACAGAAAAAATATGTTTTTGACCGTTTATTACCCAATATACAATAACTGAAAAAAAAATATATATATGGTTATACATACACTTAGGAGTCCGTTTATAAAGTGTCATTAAACCCACATCATAAAAATTGATTGTATTCCATGCTGTTCATTCTCACTCATCACTATGAGATTTCTTTTCCATATTCTGCAAAAATCCTGGTTGTTCCTGCTGCTCTCTATCTCCCCCTCCTGTCCATGTCCCCACTGCCATTGGGGATTTTGCAGGTGTGGTGGCAGCTCTGCACATGCTCAGTTCTCAGTGAGTTTCTATGCTGAGAATTTCCTCCCTATCACATCTGAGCAGCCCATGTGACTATAGAATCACACATGTGGGGCGTGTACACAGTGGTAAATGACAGGCCACTCCCTCCCACCTCCCCCCTGCCCACTGACCAGCTAAACACAATGGGGGCGGGATATTACATGTAGATTGATGGAGGCTTCACCTTCCTCCTATTCTAAGACACAGGCTGGAAGGAGTGTGACAGCCTGTGAGTGGCAGAAATCCGCCTGAACTATGTTATTGCCACAAAATCATAAAGATTTGGTTTCAAATATATATTTGTATGGCAATTTTAAAAAGTTTATTTATAATATTTATTTTTACTCTGTATTCCGCAGGCTGTTTTTTTTTTTTCTTTTTTAACATGTAACCAGCAGCAGAAGACTAGAAGCTGATCCTGCTTATGTTTCCCTGCAGACAGGCTGGGAGAGAGCCGGGTCATGTGACAGCCGGATATCTATTAGGAAAAAGGAACTTCAATTTTTTTTTTTTATTAAAATAATTACAGAGCCGTCATCCCCATACAGAGATAGAAGGGAGAATGTACATTATACAGCGTGCGTTTAGTAATTCCTGTCATTTGTCTAATATATATTTTTTTCTATTCTATTCTAGTGCTTTTTTTTTCTATTCTATTTTATTCTCTTTGGAAATTGGAAAACTATTTGAATTCAAAAGGTTTTCGAATTTGAAAATGATTCGAATTCGAAAACGATTCAAATTTCGTCCGAATTTGAATTTCGTTATTTTGGATTCGTTTAAACCACTTTGCATCCAGGCCAATTCTGACATTTCTCTCTTACATGTAAAATTCATATTATTTTTGCTAGAAAATTACATAGAACTCCCACAACATTATATATGTTTTTTTAGCAAAGACCCTAGAGAATACAATAGCGGTCATTGCAAATTTTTATCTCGCACGGTATTTGCACAGCAATTTTTCGAACACTTTTTTTTTTCAGGAAAAAAAAACAGTTTCATGCTTTAAAAAAAAAAAAACAGTAAAGTTAGCCCAATTTTTTTGCATAATGTGAAAGATGAAGATACGCAACATGTCACGCTTCAAAATTGCACACGCTCGTGGAATGGCGCCAAAATTTGGTATTTAAAAATCCCCATAATTTTTTTACTGGTTAGATGTTTTGCGTTACATAGGAGGTCTAGGGCTAGAATTATTGCTCTCGCTCCGTTTGCGGCAATACCTCACATGTGTGGTTTGAACACCATTTTCATATGTGGCCGGGACTTACGTATGCGTTCGCTTCTGTGTACCAGCTCACGGGGATAGGGGTGCTTTAAATTTTTTTCTTTTTATTGCTAATTTTACTTATTTTTTTTAGTTTGACACTTTAAAAAAAAAAATTGATTACTTTTATTCCTAGTAATGTAAACATCCCTTGTAATAGGAATATGGCACGATCGGACCTATTTACAGTGAGATATGGGGGGTCAATAAGACCCCACATCTCACCTCTAGGCTGGGAAGAATAAAATAAAATAAAAAAAACGATCACAGCTTCCCAGCCAAGGCGGCGTTGTTATTTGAACGCAGAGGCCGGCAATGTTGTGACGTTGCGCCCGGCCTCCGAACGATCATAGAGACTCCGGCGACCATCTGGTGCGCCGGAAATCTCTATGATCACCATCCGGGGGCCGGCGGATCCTGTGACCGACTCGCCGATGGAAGCTGTGAGTCGGTAGAGGCACCGGAGGGCGGCGGGAGGGGGGGGCATCCCCTCCCACTGCCTGTAAGAATGATCAAACGGTGGAACAGCCGCTATGATCATTCTTATGGTGCAGGGAATCGCCGGCTGAAAATGCCGATATCTGAATGATGTCTGTAGCCTCAGGCATCATCCAGATATAACCCCGGAAAGTCGAGGCCGTCATATGACGTACCTTGGGTGCCAAGTGGTTAAATTTGGTACTATTCTAAATTGGAAATTCGGATGCATCCGAATTTCCGAATAACAAATATTTGTCCGTATTTTAATTATGGAATGAAATGAACGGCACATGTCAAACGATTAATGGGCGACACCTATAGTAGAGGCAATAGGAAACTATCCCAGCTCCCATCACGTGGAGGCTTCTGGGTTCTTAGTATAGGCCAGTGATGGCGAACCTTGGCACCCCAGATGTTTTGGAACTACATTTCCCATGATGCTCCACTACACTGCAGAGTGCTAGGGCATCATGGGAAATGTAGTTCCAAAACATCTGGGGTGCCAAGGTTCGCCATCACTGGTATAGGCCTATAAGACACATTGTTATCTACCCCTAAAGGTTATGGACTTCCCTTAATTTGGGGTGTTCACTCTAAACTACGCAACTAAAGCTAGACAATTATAGCCATTGTGGCTTTTAGCGTTCCTTGGTTTCATACGGTCCTGTTAGAAGGTTTGATGGGTCTCAGACCGACCGACACATCGAGCCCCATTAGGGAAGGGAAGATCACTTGCCATGTCGCCTGGCACCAGGCAGTGCCACCAAATGTGCATTGTTGCTGCATTGGTGAGAGTCTGGCAGCACTAGTCCATTTAGTGAGGGCAGGAGAGTGGTGATGCGGGGCAGGCAGTGAGAGATGATGTCATCTCGCCGTTCCCCACCGCACTTCCTAGAAATTAGAGGCCCGCACTGTGAGGGCGGAAGAGCGATGATGTGTGGTGGGCAGTGAGAGATGTCATCTCTCTGCTCTCATCCACACCTCACTCCCACATTGAAGAGGCCCGGATGTGAGGGTGGAAGAGCAGTGATGTGGAGCGGGAGGAGAGAGATGATGTAATCTCTGCTTCTCTCATCTCATCCGCCTCTCTCATGCAGCCCGCCCGTCGCAGCCCACTGGCTAGGCAGGGACTCAGCAGCAGGAGACTCGGGGCTCTGGGCCCCAGATTCGGGGCTATAGCCCTAACAGTAACCCCCTAGCGACGCCACTGATTAGAGGAGTATATATGATGTCGGAGGACACTAATCCTTTCTTATATTGTGTTTTACATTTATTGTTTCTCCTTTTGGATTCATATTTATGTTGTATTTTCTTTACTTGAAAACCAAAAAAAAAAGTTTGAAAGTAAAAAAAAATATCAGGGTACCTGGGTTGCAAAGGTCGCACGTGCGACTGGGCTCCGGCGTTCTGCCACCGTGGGGGGGCCTCAAGTAGCAAGAAGGTAGCCCACTATGAGACCATAATAAAGGGTCCAATGATGGGATTAAAGGACCCCGGGATTTAGGGGAAGGGCCCTTGTTGGGGGGGGAGGGGTCAGGGAGGCCCTTCATGGTTTCTTGCACTGGGGCCCTCTGGTATATAGTGTTTGTTTGCTGCAGCAACCAAAGGGTTACCTGGTAGTGATGTAGGGAGTCGGGACGAGGATCACCGAACCCCAAGTAGTCTGGCTAGAACAGATCGCCATATTATGTAGGACCGCCATTGTGTTATTAGGGAATCTCATGTTCCAGTTCATTTATAGCGTGAATTTGTGTTGTTTTTCTGATAACATTTTTATCTCTGTTGCCGGCTTATTTCACTAAACGGGTAACATGATTTCTTTACTTCATTGCTGAAAATATTATCAAATAAAAGTGTACTAGCTCATTCTCCCCACTGCTTACACAGACAATTATTGTTATTCCCGCGACTATAATCACTTCTTGAATAATGTCCCCGCGAATGCTGCAATAACTATTAGGACAAAAGTCATTCGGCACAATCTCGTATGGCGCATGGCATATTTATTAAAAACATTTTTCTTTCTTCATTGATGGCTGAAAATTACAAGGTGCAAAGTGGGCAATACAGACTGTTCTACTTCTGAATTACGCTCCCAATTTGACCCTTCTAGAAGTTATTTGTCTTCTGTTATAAGGTTTTGGCTCACATTTCCTGGAAAATTCTCAGAGCATTTGTATGATATTATCATTCTATTATAAATGGAACACTTTGTAGCTTTGTAACATCCTTTCCCAATAAGTTTATAATTACATAGTTTTCATAGTTGGTAAGGCTGAATAAAGACATCAGCCCAACCAGTTCAACATATGTGTATGTTTATGTCACTACGTACGTTTAATGCTTGTAGACTTTCCTCAAAACTGAGGTCCTCCATCCCCCATAACCGAGGACCTCTATCCCTCATAACTGAGGTCCTCAACCCCCATAACTGAGGTCCTCCATCTCCCATAAATTAGTTTCTTCACCCCCCTAATGAGGTCATTCATCCCCCATAACTGAGGTGCTCTACCCTCCATAACTGAGGTCCTCCAACCCCGTAATTGAGGTCCTCTATCCCTTAAATGAGGTCCTCCATCCCCCATAATTGAGGTCCTCCATCTCCCATAAATGAGTTCTTCCACCCCCCATAACTGAGGTCATTTATCACCCATAACTAGGGTCCTCCATACCCCATAAGTGAGGTCCTCTACCACACATAACTGTTCGCCTTCACCCCCCATAACCGAGGTCCTCCACCCACTTAACTGAGATACTCCATGCTTCATAACTGAGGTACTCCATCCTCCATAACTGAGGTACTCCATCCTCCATAACTGAGGTCCTCCATCCCCCATAACTGAGGTCCTCCATCCGCCATAACTGAGGTCCTCCATCCGCCATAACTGAGGTCCTCCATCCGCCATAACTGAGGTCCTCCATCCGCCATAACTGAGGTCCTTAACTTCCCATAACTGAGGTCCTTAACTTCCCATAACTGAGGTCCTTAACTTCCCATAACTAAGGTCCTCTATCCTCCATATCTGAGGACCTCCATCCCTCAAAACTGATGTCCTTACCCCCATAACTGAGGTGCTCCATCTCCCATAAATGAGGTAATTCATCCCCCATAACTGAGGTGCTCTACCCTCCATAACTTAGGTCCTCCACCCCCCATAAATGAAGTCATTCATCCCTCATAACTGATCACCTCCACCTACCAACACTGAGGTCCTCCACCCTACCATAACTGAGGTCCTCTATGCCTTAAATGAGGTCCTCCAACCCCCATAATTGAGGTCCTCCATCTCCCATAAATTAGTTCTTCCATCCCCCATAACTGAGGTCCTTTATCAACCATAACTGGGGTCCTCCATCCCTGATAAGTGAGGTCTTCTACCCCACATAACTGATCGCCTTCACCCCCATAACCAAGGTCTTCCACTCACTTAACTGAGGTTCTCCATCCTCCATAGCTGAGGTCCTCCATCCCCCATAACTGTGGTCCTCTATCTCTCATATCTGAGGACCTCCATCCCTCATAACTGAGGTCCTCAACCCCCTTAACTGAGGTCCTCCATCTCCCATAACTGAAGTCCTCCATCTCCCATAAATGGGTTTCTTCATCCCCCCTAAATGAGGTCATTCATCACCCATAACTGAAGTGCTCTACCAACCCATAACTTAGTTCCTCCATCCACCACAAATGAGGTCATTCGTCCCTCATAACTGATCACCTTTAACTCCAATAACTGAGGTCCTCCACCCCCCATAACTGAGATCCTCCCTCCCTTAACTGAGGTCCTCCATCCCCCATAATTGAGGTCCTCCATCTACCATAAATTAGTTCTTCCATACCCCATAACTGAGGTAATTTATCCCCCATAACTGAGGTCCTTTATCCCCCATAATTGAGGTCCTCTACCCCACCATAACTGATTGCCTTCACCCCCATAACCAAGGTCTTCCACCCACTTAACTAAGGTCCTCTATCCCCCATAACTGAGGTCCTCCCCCCCCCATAACTGAGGTCCTTAACTTCCTATAACTGAGGTCCTCCAGCCCCCATATCTGAGGTCTTCCACCCCTTAACTGAGATTCTCTATCCCGCATAACTGAGGCCCTTCACCCCCCCCCCCATAACCGAGGTCCTCCCGCCTCCATAAATGAGGTCTTTTAGCCCCTTGATAGCTTTGTTGCCTCTCTCTGGTCTCTCTCCAGTTCCAGCACATCCTTGCTGAGGACTGGTGACCAGATCTGGAACAGCATACTGGTCTCTGGAATAAATCCCCTTTTTAATGCATACTAATAGTCTGGTGGTCTTGCTTGCTGCTCTATGACAGTGTATGTGATTGCTGAGTATGTTGATCTACTAGGACCCCTACATCCCTTTCCATTCTTAATTCCCCCAGAGGCTCTCCCCGTAGTGTGGAACTTGCATTCATATTCTTAGCTGCACCATCACCTTTGAATACATCACCAGCGTATAGGTACACTCCAGGTTTCACCACTATAATTGTTTTCCTAAAGTGGACCACTTGCTGACCAGCAATGTCCTGGTACTTCGCTAGAGTCCAAGGGTGATATCATTTTTAAGACCGCGCAAAGCTGAACAAAGTAAAAGTAATCCAAGCAGCTAAAGAACCACTCCATTACTTTTGCAGGTGGCGGAAGGGGGTCTCTACCTTTTCTGCCACCTTTACCGATCATTCGTAAGGACGCAACCAGTGGCATCTGGTTCCCAGGACACAGTGAGAGGAAGCGATGTTGTTCCTCCTACTGTATGACGTCAGAATCCAGAAGTGAAGAGGATTTTATCACTTATGGTTTTGGTTTGTTGTTTACAAACAGTTACTGGTGTTCTGTCAGAATAATGAACCTGTCAGATTAGGCAATGAAAGTGAAGTTCCGCCAGCTTCGCATGCGCGTTCCACCGCTACCAGGTTTGCTAATCTGACAGAACACCTGTAGTCAGGAGACGACGGCAGCGGACATCTTACCACACCCAGCTAAGTCTTGAATTGCAGAGTAATTTTAGCAATAAATTGAGCGTATGTAAATAAATATAATATGATGACATCTGTGATGCTGCTTTGATGTTATATTTTGAAAGAACCTAGACGCCAGCAGCAGAAAGGTGGTGGAAGCCATGTTGGTACACCCAGCAGTAGGAAGGTGGCGGAGGCCATGTTGGTACACCCAGCAGTAGGAAGGTGGCGGAGGCCATGTTGGTACACCCAGCAGTAGTATAGCTCCCAACTGTCCCTGATTTCAAGGGACTGTCCCTGATTTGGAACATCATCTCTCTGTCCCTCATTCCTCCTCATTTGTCCCTTATTTTGGTCTGATCTATATAGTTGTATATAAAATACAATTTTTATCTATCAACCTTTCATATGATTTCTAAATTTAGATTTCTAAATTGCTGCATTTGTAAATCCCAAAAGCCAATATAAAGGAATATTAGTGGTAAAAAAGAACTTGTGGGTTTAACCAATCTTGTTTTTTGTACAATTCTCCTTTAAGGGGGCGTGACAAGGGGTGTGTCCTATGCCTGCATATTTTTGCTGATAGGTGTCCCTCATTCCCATCTCAAAAAGTTGGGTGGTAAGCAGTAGGAAGGTAGCAGAGGCCATGTTGGTACACCCAGTAGTAGGAAGGTAGCAGAGGCCATGTTGGTACACCCAGTAGTAGGAAGGTAGCAGAGGCCATCTTGGCACACCCAGCAGTAGGAAGGTGGCGATGGCCATGTTGGTACACCCAGCAGTAGGAAGGTGGTGATGGCCATGTTGGTACACCCGATATAAAGAGTAAACCGCGCTATTCAAACAAGATAAAAAAATATTATAAATAAATTCCCTACAAGCAGCAACCCTAATCGTAATACTCCGATAACAGACTAAATAGGTGAAAAAAGTGAGCTGCGCTAAAAAACTCTAAACAAAAAAAATGAATCTAATCACAAAGATTCATCAATAAACACAAGAAAAAAATATTAGTGACAAAAAAGGATGCAAATAATTGAATTATATCAGTGAATAATATCTTTTCACCATATAAGTGACAAAAAAATATTTTTTGAATCAGTGCCCACAATATGATTAGCATAAATTGCATACCCCTTATATATAAATCACATAAATTGTCAGTATTAAAGAAAATAAACCGACACACCCCCAAATTAATTGTAATGAATGAACAGAAAAAAACAACAAAAAAGAGTATTGAAAAGAAAAAAATCCCAGAAATAATGTCCAAAGAGCAGTGTTGATTCTTCCAAAGTGAAAATATGGAGTTAACACCCACAATGTTCTGTGTGAAAGAAAATCCAAGCAATCCTCCACCAGTGAGAAGAGGGGCCGCTTACCAAAATTATAGATCTCAGTGTCAATGAGATCAACAGGGCAAAAGCACAGATGTTCTGGATGAACCGTCACAGGAGCCACACAGCCTTTGTCTCTGATACGAAGCCTCCAGACAAGGAACGAGGGTATCGTGGATCATATAAAAAATCAGAAAGGCACTCGCATAGCGTAAAACCTCTTTAATGCCGTGAACGGACGTGTTCACGGCATCCCGTGAACACGTCCGTTCGCGACGAAACGTGCGTAGGGAGGTAGGCGTTCTGACGTCTCCGCGTTCTACGCCCAGCTAGGAATTGTGGGCGGCATACGAGACCCGGCCGGCTCGTTTTTCTTATTATACGATCGTATTCTTCTGTGTACATGTGAGTGCAATATTGTTTATTTTTTAATTCCATTAAACTAAGAGGTTTTACGCTATGCGAGTGCCTTTCTGATTTTTTATATGATCCACGATACCCTCGTTCCTTGTCTGGAGGCTTCGTATCAGAGACAAAGGCTGTGTGGCTCCTGTGACGGTTCATCCAGAACTTCTGTGCTTTTGCCCTGTTGATCTCATTGACACTGAGATCTATAATTTTGGTAAGCGGCCCCTCTTCTCACTGGTGGAGGATTGCTTGGATTTTCTTTCACACAGAACATTGTGGGTGTTAACTCCATATTTTCACTTTGGAAGAATCAACACTGCTCTTTGGACATTATTTCTGGGATTTTTTTCTTTTCAATACTCTTTTTTGTTGTTTTTTTCTGTTCATTCATTACAATTAATTTGGGGGTGTGTCGGTTTATTTTCTTTAATACTGACAATTTATGTGATTTATATATAAGGGGTATGCAATTTATGCTAATCATATTGTGGGCACTGATTCAAAAAATATTTTTTTGTCACTTATATGGTGAAAAGATATTATTCACTGATATAATTCAATTATTTGCATCCTTTTTTGTCACTAATATTTTTTTCTTGTGATTATTGATGAATCTTTGTGATTAGATTAATTTTTTTTGTTTAGAGTTTTTTAGCGCAGCTCACTTTTTTCACCTATGTTGGTACACCCAGCAGTAGGAAGGTGGCGATGGCCATGTTGGTACACCCAGCAGTAGGAAGGTGGCGATGGCCATGTTGGTACACCCAGCAGTAGGAAGGTGGCGATGGCCATGTTGGTACACCCAGCAGTAGGAAGGTGGCGATGGCCATGTTGGTACACCCAGCAGTAGGAAGGTGGCGATGGCCATGTTGGTACACTCAGCAGTAGGAAGGTGGCGATGGCCATGTTGGTACACCCAGCAGTAGGAAGGTGGCGATGGCCATGTTGGTACACCCAGCAGTAGGAAGGTGGCGATGGCCATGTTGGTACACCCAGCAGTAGGAAGGTGGCGATGGCCATGTTGGTACACCCAGCAGTAGGAAGGTGGCGATGGCCATGTTGGTACACCACGCACTGCTCAGCGCTAAACCTTTAGGCTTTCAAAATTAAACCTGCAAACACCATCACAGATATCAATATACTATATTTATTTATATATGCTCACTGTATTTCTAAAATTACTGTGATATCTCTGATAAAACACCTGCTTGTACAAGCCAATCCCAGTTTGATAAGATGGAGGGCAGAGGAAAGATCTGGGTTCCAAAAGATACCAGATTTCCCTACAAAGAGGACCTGTCATGGCCCATGCTATCACAAGGGATTTTGTTCATCCCCTATGATAGCAATAAAAATGATTAAAAATAAATAAATAAATTAAGAGACAGTGTAAAAATAAATAAAAAATGTAAATCATATAAATAATAAAAATGTAAGTTGATCCAAAAAAAAAAAAATGTGCAGTACAAATAAAATGCATTTAAAGAGGAAGTAAACCCTGATGGGTGTTACTTCCTCTGTGATTCCCTGCAAAGGTAAAGCATAATGGACTACTATGCATCGCATCGCATCGCATCGCATAGTAGTACATTTTGTGTCACTTACCTGACACAGGAGCCAGCGAAGTCACCGCTGTCCCCTGTAGTCCGGAGCATCCATCTTCTTGGTGGGTCTCGCTGCTCCGACGCTGTCATTCGGCGAAGCCACGATGACGTCACTCCCGCGCATGCGCACGGGAGCTGCCACGCGCGGCATATCACCGCTGACCGCAGCACGCTCGGTGCGCCTGCGCGCCGCTGTCTACATCGCATGCGCCGTAGACAGTGGTGCCTGTCTTTCGGCAAATATCTCCTAAACCATGTAGGTTTGGGAGATATTTCTTGGACCTACAGGTAAGCCTTAATCTAGGCTTACCTGTAGGTCAAAGTGTGTTGTAAGGGTTTACAATCACTTTAAGAAAAAAAAAATACATAAAAGCACCCAGGGGCTGAATGTGGCCCTTTGCTTGCCTTTAATAGGCCCCTGAGACACTATTTCTCCTACTGATACAAGGGACTAACACGTATACACTAACACTGGGGCACTGTTCCTGCCACTGGCACCAATGATGGGGCACTATTCCTCCCACTGATACCAATGATGAGGCACTATTCCCCCCACTGATACCAATGATGGGGCACTATTCCTCCCACTGTCACCAATGATGGGGCACTATTCCTCCCACTGATACCAATGATGAGGCACTATTCCCCCCACTGATACCAATGATGGGACACGATTCTGCCCACTGACCCCAATAATGGGGCACTATTCCTCCCACTGACAGCAATGATGGGGCACTATTCCCCCCACTGATACCAATTATGGATCACTATTCCGCCCACTAACCCCAATAATGGGGCACTATTTCTCCCACTGACAGCAATGATGGGACACTATTCCTCCCACTGACGCCAATGATGGGGCACTATTCCTCCCACTGATACCAATGATGGGGCACTATTCCTCCCACTGATACCAATGATGGGGCACTATTCCTCCCACTGACACCAATGATGGGGCACTATTCCTCCCACTGAAACCAATGATGGGGCACTATTCCTCCCACTGACACCAATGATGGGGCACTATTCCTCTCACTGATACCAATGATGGGGCACTATTCCTTCCACTGACACCAATGATGGGGCACTATTCCTCCCACTGATACCAATGATGGGGCACTATTCCTCCCACTGATACCAATGATGGGGCACTATTCCTCCCACTGACACCAATGATGGGGCACTATTCCTCCCACTGAAACCAATGATGGGGCACTATTCCTCCCACTGACACCAATGATGGGGCACTATTCCTCTCACTGATACCAATGATGGGGCACTGTTCCTCCCACTGACACCAATGATGGGGCACTATTCCTCTCACTGATACCAATGATGGGGCACTATTCCTCTCACTGATACCAATGATGGGGCACTATTCCTCCCACTGACACCAATGATGGGGCACTATTCCTCCCACTGACACCAATGATGGGGCACTATTCCTCCCACTGACACCAAAATAGGTGTACATCATGGAAAATCATCCCTTCCTTGGTAAGACGACATCCAAAATCTGACGACGGTCCAAAATTATCATGCGCTAACTTTCCCGGAAAAAACAAAACGTTTTTTCATCCGCTTAATTGTTTGCCGATTTCTAAATGTAAAAATCTGAAAACAATGAGATGACATGAGCGCGTGCGGAGAGCGATAATAGAACTGATCATCTCACCAATTACCCGTGACAGTTTGTTCTGTACTGGAGCCGGGAAGACATCAAAGAAATATATATATCAAAATTATCTGATAAATCAAGTGTGTGCCCGATGTCACTGCAGGAAACGACGCATTTCCTAAATAACAGTCTTTACATAACGCATGGGACTTAATCAGCAAGTAAAAAGTTCTATCATGTCTCAGATACACGCCGTGTCATTTATGACGGTAATTTCTGCGCATCAATGATTTGTAATCAGAAAAGTTACCTTTAAAGGATAATTGCACTTTTAATTTATCTATTCTTTAGCTGCACCTCCCCCACCCCAAGCATTACCAAAGCACCCCCTCCAAATACACCCATTCATTCTTGTACGCTGTATACCTTTGTGGTGCATAACAGCAGACCGCCTCTTCATAGGAGTGAATGGAGAAGATTGGGCGCTGGGTTGGAGATATTTGCTGACTATTCTTCTGAGTAGGAAAAGAAAGAAATTATTAAAGCCAGAAAATCTGCGTGCTCTCCAGGCAGTTAGTACCGTATATAATGGCGTATAACACGCACCTTCATTTCAAGAGGGGAGTTTCAGGGAAAAAAATAAAATTTTACATAAAGAAGGGCCAGTACCCATCAATGCAGCCTGATCAGTACCCATCAATGCAGCCTCACCATTGCCCATTAATGCAGCCGGATCAGTGCCCATCTGCAGCCTCCCCAGTGTCCATCAATGCAGCCTGATCAGTGCCCATCAATGCAGGCTGCTCAGTGCTCATCTGCAGCTTCACCATTGCCCATTAATGCAGCCTGCTCAGTGCCCATCTGCACCCTCATCATTTCCCATTACTGCAGCCTGATCAGTGCCCATGTGCAGCCTCACCAGTGCAGATAAATGCAGCCTGATCAGTGCCCATCTGCAGCCTCACCATTGCCCACCATTGCAGCCTCATCATTGCCCATCAATGTAGCCTGATCAGTGCCCATCTGCAGCCTCACCAGTGCCCATCTGCAGCCTCACCAGTGCCTATCAATGCAGCCTCACCATTACTCATCAATGCAGCCTGATCAGTGCCTCTCAATGCAGCCAGATCAGTGCCCATCTGCAGCTTCACCATTGCCCATTAATGTAGCCTGCTCAGTGCCCATCTGCCACATGACCATTGCAGCCTGATCAGTGCCCATCTTCAGCCTCACTATTGCCCATCATTGCAGCCCGATCAATGCCCATCTGCAGCCTCACCTTTGCCCATCAATGCAACCTGCTCAGTGCCCATCTGCCGCCTCACCAACTATTGCCCATCCATGCAGCCTGCTCAGTGCCCATCTGCCGCCTCACCAGTGCCCATAAATGCAGCCTTATCAGTGCCCATCTGCAGCCTCACCATTTCCCACCATTGCAGCCTCATCATTGCCCATCAATGCAGCCTGATCAGTGCCCATCTGCAGCCTCACCAGTGCCTGTCAATGCAGCCTCACCATTACCCATCAATGCAGCCTGATCAGTGCCCGTCTGCAGCCTCACTATTGCCCATCATTGCAGCCTGATCAATGCCCATCTGCAACCTCACCTTTGCCCATCAATGCAACTTGCTCAGTGCCCATCTGCAGCCTCACCATTGCCCATCATTGCAGCCTGCTCAGTGCCTATCTGCAGCCTCACCATTACCCATCAATGCAGCCTGATCAGTGCCTATCAATGCAGCCTGATCAGTGCCCATCTGCAGCCTCACCATTGCCCATTAATGTAGCCTGCTCAGTGCCCATCTGCAGCCTGACCATTGCAGCCTGATCAGTACCCATCTGCAGCCTCACCTTTGCCCATCAATGCAACCTGTTCAGTGCACATCTGCAGCCTCACCTTTGCCCATCAATGCAGCCTGTTCAGTGCCCATCTGCAGCCTCACCTTTGCCCATCAATGCAACCTGTTCAGTGCCCATCTGCAGCCTCACCTTTGCCCATCAATGCAGCCTGATCAGTGCCCATCTGCAGCCTCACCTTTGCCCATAAATGCAACCTCACCACTTCTGGATTACACAGAGCTGGAATTTCCTGTGTACTTGGCGCTTGCAGTCACTCACAGTCCCACCTCCTGGCCCGGGTCCTATGATAGAACACTGATCCAATGCGACATCGATGCTAGGAGGCGGGCCAGGAGGTGGGGCTGTGAGTGTGACTGCAAGAGCCAAGTAAACAGGAAATTCCAGGCTCTGTGTAATCTGGCCGTGCTCGCCCCCTCCTTCCCCTCTGAGGCAGCCAGGTATCGGCATATAACACGCACCGACAATTTGCTCCCTATTTTCAGGGGGGAAAGGTGCGTGTTATGCACCAGCACAGCATTTTCAGAAGCAGAGGCCAGCAATGGCAGCTCATGTATATCCCTTGGGACAGGTTCTCTTTAACCACGTGCCTACCGGGCACTTTCACCCACTTTTCCTACCCAGGCCAATTTTTAACTTTCAGCGCTTTCACAATTTTAATGACAATCACGCGGTCATGTAACACTGTACCCAAACAAATTTTTAGAATTTCTTTTTTTAGAGAGATAGAGCTTTTTTTTGGTGGTATTTAATCACCACTTGGTTTTTAATTTTTTTCTAAACAAATAAAAAAAGACCACAAATGTTGAAAAAAAAAGGTTTTTCTTAGTTTCTGTTTTGTAATTTAGTCATTTTTCTCCTTCATTGATGGGCACCGATGAGGCAGGTCTGAAGGGCACTGATGAGGAGGCACTAATGTGTAGCACTGATGGGCACTGATAGGCCGCACTTATGAGCACTGGTACGTGGCACAGATAGGTAGCACTGATAGGTGGCACTGAAGGGCAGCACTGAAGGGTAGCACTGATGGGCACTGAAGGGCAGCACTTATGAGCACCGGTAGGTGGCACAGATAGGCAGCACTGATGAGCACTGATGGGTGGCACTGATCGGCACTGAAGGGCAGCACTGAAGGGTAGCACTGATGGGCACTGAAGGGCAGCACTGATGGGCACTGAAAGGCAGCACTGATGGGTACTGATAGGTGGCACTGATGGGCACTGAAAGGCAGCACTTATTGGCACTAAAGGGCAGCACTGATGGGCACTGATAGGTGGCACTGATGGGCACTGAAAGGCAGCACTTATTGGCACTGAAGGGCAGCACTGATGGGCACTGATAGGGCTGAACTGATAATCAGGGCACTGATAATCAGTGCAGATATCCCCACTGAGAAAATCAGATTACCGGCTCTCCTCTCCTCACGCACTGTCACCATGAGGGGAGGAATGCCGATAGCCAGCATTTCCTGTTTACACTGTGATCAGATGTGATTGGACACAGCTGATCACCTGGTACAGAGCCTATGTCATCGGCTCTTTGTATGAGAGACACATTTCACCACTGTACGCCAAGAATGGGAGGACATCATATGACATCCTCCCAGAATGAGAGTGGCCCCTCCTGCCCACCCGTCATTTCAATATATGGTGGGCGGTAAGAAGTTAAAGCTGAGTTCCAGGTATGGCAATTTTTACATAGGATTGGACCAGCTTGGACCAATGTTAATATGGTATGCATACCTGTGGAATCCCCGTGGAAGTTGGAAAACCTTGTAGTAGACACAGCTACTACACTGCTACTCCAATGATTTCCACTAGCTTTTGGGTCTCATGCTTGACACTCATGCCATTTAGGGTACGCTTTGCATTTTCTCAATGTCAGGAGCGTGTAGCACTCCTGCTCCATCACAGCTGCTGATCTCATTCATTCCAGCATCCTGGTTTCTCTTGTGATACATTCTCCCTGTCTGTTTTTCCACCTGCAAGGACGATTGATGTGGCCAGTCTCTGGGTGGTAGACCAAACCTAATTTAAGCCAGCCAAGCCTGCAGTCTCATGCTTATGATTTGGCATTTGTAACACGTACTCCATGCTCTTTGTTTGTATGCCCTGGTTGCTAGTTTGGATTGCCTTGTTGATAACCTTGGATCGGATATCGACTACTCTCTGAACTCTGCCTGCCTTTTTGACTACGGATTTGACCCTGACTACTCTAAGCCTTACCTTCTTTGTACCTGGACTGTCATTGAACCATTCGACCTGTCTGCCAACGGCAAGTACAGTACCTGTTTGCTGTTCTCAGTCCGCGCCTGCCCTGTCATCGTAGCCAGGCGCTATAGCATTGTGTATAAGTTCTGGGGGCAAGTGAGTACCAGTAGGCCTGCTTGCCTTATGGGAAAGGGGGCTGCTATAGGGGAAGATCACAGAAGCTAGCTATAGTGTCTGACCACCTGTGCTAGGGGTAAGTGTGCCACTCAATAAATACATAGTGTTTATTGGTTGAATGAGGTAACCTGTCCCCAACAGGTCACCAAGGATGGAGAGGGGGAAGAAGGATGGACTAACATGGTACCAGCTTGAACAGAGTACACAGTTGATTATTAAAAAGTATGTTTTATTTGTACAAAATATTAATATTTAGGATACATATCCCAGAATAACATTTAACATTACATGTTCGAATGCCGTTTTAGAAATGTATATCAACAATACATGTGTGTCACTACTACTAAATGTTCTCCATGGAGGGGATCAGGGGTATAGTGGACCATCACAAATCATGCATTATTCTTTCTCAACATGTTTCGTGGTACTTTGCCGCTTCATCAGGAGACTATTGTTTGTAATGGATTGACAAAATTGTTGAACAAACATCCACAGATACATCTACATGAGAAAACAAAGACATTTTGTTTACAAAGGAGAAGCTCGAGGGAAGAAATTTCAAACTTCAAAATGCTTCCACTTACCATTGGATCTGCATCATCACAACACCCGAGATTCCCCTATGGCGAATGTGGGGGGGCCATGAAGCATAGACGGCAGTTAGGACTGTCAAGAGGAATATAAGTAGATATGATCACTTATTAAATATCTGATAATCAAGTAGTCAATTAGGGAAGAAAGGGAACAAAAGAAGGACAAAGAAAGGGGAAGGGAGGGAGGGGGGGGGGGGGGCAATAGCGAAGGAAGAAATAAAAAAGGGGGAGGGGGGAAGGGAGGGGAAGGAAGGAAAAGGGGGAGGGAAAAAAGGATGGGGAGAGGGAATGGGAAAGGAGGAGGGGGAGAAAAAAAGAAAAGAAAAAAAGGGGGGGGGGAGAAAAGGAAAAAGAGGGGGGAGGGGAAAGGAAAAAGGGGGGGGGGAAGGGGAAAAAGAGCAGGAATAGAAGGGGGAGGAGGGGGGAGGGAAGTGCAATGATTTTTGGATGGTACCCTTTATTTTTCATATTTACATTAATCATGAGGCTTAAGCTTTACTCTTTGGTTGAATGAGGTGTATTGGTGGGGCAATGATGTCACAATCTCCGCCCGATCTAATCAGAGGACACCTTGCATTTATTGATGTAGCGGCCACCACTCTTGCTAGGCGGCCTTGACTTGTTGGGCTTACCAGTTACCTCCTCTCGGGCCTGCTCTTCCACGTCTAGGGATTCCCAGGGTTGATACCCAACGACTTGAACACTGACACAAATGAAGTCCTTTAGCAAAGGGAACAGAGGGCACGGGTGAAGAACTCAGGCACCTTGAACTGCAGGTCTAGCAAAGTCTCTAATTCCACCCAGAGAGTAGCCACTCGCAGCTGGGTACTTCAAGGCTGAACAGATCTCTAGTCAGAGATCATGGCAGTCAGCACGTTGACTCAAAACTTGAAACAGTCCTGTGAACGTGGACAAGTTGTAACTAGAGGTTAACAGGAACCTTTTTCCTCCGTACCCGGAACGTTCTCCGTCTCCTCAATGGTACTGGAAAAGCGTGAATTCCTCAATGTCCTTCCCAACTCAGTAACCAGGCACTTCTCAGGATGCCACTTGCTGGCCCTCCTCCGAAGAGTCCTCCCCCGGTCACTTCCACGAGCTGTGGTGCCTCTCCAAGCTAAGAGCACACCCAGACACCTTGAATCCTTCCTCAGTTACTTCGCCTCGGACCAGCCGGTTCTGAGACTCGGGAACAGACAGATCCCTACCCCAGACCAGACGGGTCTATCAGGGGCCATCAACAGGAACATGTTGCGAGGTGTCGAACACCCCATGACCGGGACCCCTCACGGGGCTACCCTGGTCCTGGAACCAGAACAGACCACACGGGTCTCACAAACTCCTCTCCCTGAACACGTGGCCCACACCTCTTAAGTACCCCCTTCCCAGACTCCTTAGCGGGCCCCGGCACTCCCACTGATTGGCTCTGAGAAGGTTGATACTCAAACATCCAACCAGGCCTGGTTCTGGCCTGTCATGTGCACCTCACCATACACATGACCAGGCAGAACTTCCAAACACAACCTGGCCAGACTGATGTTAAGGCCAACCTATGTAATTAACCCTCAGAACCCCTACTGTTCTGAGGCAAAAACTAAATTTACATGCGTATGACATTTTGTCCAAAATATCATCCGCTGCATTGAGAAAATGGAAAGTGTTCTCTGAATGGCTCCTCTGCCAAGCGGGCAGCTGCCAGTGTTCACTAAGCAGCAGGGCAGTTGCTTGACATAGGATATGGAAGCTGGTGGCCATTGTAGTAGTGATGTAGTAGCGATGTAGAAGCGATCTCTACTGCAATGATTTCCAACTTCCATAAGAATCCCACACGTATGTCAAATATATACCGTATTTATCGGCGTATAACACGCATTTTTTTTCCCCTTAAAATCAGGGGAAAATCGCGGGTGCGTGTTATACGCCGATACTCCACGATTTCTGGGCTCTGGACGGCTTTCAGCCGCCTTCGGCCCTTCTCGCGGCTTTCGGCCGCCTTCGGCCCTTCTCGGTGGCTGAAAACCGCTGGGAAGGGCCGAGAGCGGCCCGAAAGCCAGCGAGTACGGCCGAAGGCAGCCGAAAGCCACCGAGTACAGCCGAAGGTGGCCGAAAGCCGCCGAGAACTACTCGGCGCCACCGAGATACACAGGACACCTCGGCAGCGCCATTTTTAAAAATAAAAGCTGACATCACTGAGGGGACAACGATGCACAAGGCTGCAATGACGGACAGGCTGCATGACAAGGCTACAATGATGGACAGGCTGCATGACAAGGCTACAATGACGGACAGGCTGCATGACGGACAGGCTGCATGACAAGGCTGCATGTCGGACAGGCTGCATGACAAGGCTGCATGTCGGACAGGCTGCATGACAAGGCTGCATGTCGGACAGGCTGCATGACAAGGCTGCAATGACAAGGCTGCAATGACGGACAGGCTGCATGACAAGGCTGCAATGACAAGGCTGCAATGATGGACAGGCTGCATGACAAGGCTACAATGACGGACAGGCTGCATGATGGACAGGCTGCATGACAAGGCTGCATGACGGACATGCTGCATGACAAGGCTGCAATGACAAGGCTGCAATGATGGACAGGCTGCATGGCGGACAGGCTGCATGACAAGGCTGCAATGACGGACATGCTGCATGACAAGGCTGCAATGACAAGGCTGCAATGACAAGGCTGCAATGACGGACAGGCTGCAATGACAAGGCTGCAATGATGGACAGGCTGCATGACAAGGCTGCAATGACGGACAGGCTGCATGACAAGGCTGCAATGACGGACAGGCTGCAATGACAAGGCTGCAATGACAAGGCTGCAATGACGGACAGGCTGCATGACAAGGCTGCAATGACGGACAGGCTGCATGACAAGGCTGCAATGACGGACAGGCTGCATGACAGGGCTGCAATGATGGACAGGCTGCATGACAAGGCTGCAAATGACACTGATGAGGCTGCATTGATGGGCATTTAAATGTAAAAAATTTTTCTTTAAATTTCCCTCCTAAAAGTTTTTTTCCTTAAAATTCCCTCCTAAACTTGGGGTGCGTGTTATACGCTGGCACGTGTTATACGTCGATAAATACGGTACTTTTTTTGGTCCAAGCTGGTCCCATGTAAAAATTGCCACACCTGAAATGGCAGACCCCATAAATTGTGTTTTTTTTTATTGTTACAGGGGTAATTCTCCTAATTCTGTGGTTATGCAGTGCGGCCTCAGTAGACGGGAAATGTTCTCATCAGGAATCCTTTTAAAAAGAGGAGAAAAAAAAAAACGAATGGAGAAACAATGTTTCTATGCATTGCATTCCCCTTTTACTTAGGCAGTTGGATGTGAGAAATCCCTCGTACATGTTAATTGCTGTGCCAGCACCGATCAAAGTCTCCCTGACATATATCAGACCATCCCAATGAGATCCCTTTGTTGGCTGTCACACATTTCAAAGAGCCTGAAAACCGAGTGCGGAGAATCTCATTTTCTCTTTGTCATGATACAAAATGTGCTGACGTTTTTGGAATCTTCGCTAAACCAGATATTTGGCACCTTTTTATTTTTATGCTGAGAACATTGATTTCGGGTGGTTTGTGACTTTGGAAGAAGGTATAGATGCTGCTGGTTAGAGTCCATTGGGGTTCAACAAAGTAAAACGCAAAAGCTTGTAAGAGGGGGTTTGTGATTGGCTAGTAATGGCCCCAAGAGCACTAATCATCTGCCCCTGTCCTGGCAGAACACTTCTCCTCCTTCTGAGGCCAAACCCCTCACCATACTGTGCCCCGTGTCCATGCCAGAGGCCTCCAACCAACATTCCTAGTCATTGACCTTTATATCCCAAAGAAGGAATGTCCACACACGAGTAGATTTGCTGCACTTTACTGATAGAATTTAGGGAATGGCATAACAGTCACGTCACATCGACATCCATTCTGGAGTCACTCGACAAAACAGAAGCCAAGTTTTTAGCGAAACGCATTGACCTTTTGGATTTGGACAAGCACACCTATGTGACATTATTGTTTGGTTCATATTCATGTAATTGTTTTAGTTGTCTCTGTTCCTTATCCTCACATGGGGTACATCAGGCCCTTCCAATTAGGTTTATGGCCAACAGGGTTTATATTGTATACACTATATTACCAAAAGTATTGGGACGCCTGCCTTTACACACATGAACTTTAATGGCATCCCAGTCTTAGTCCATAGGGTTCAATATTGAGTCGGCCCACCCTTTGCAGCTATAACAGCTTCACCTCTTCTGGGAAGGTCGTCCACAAGGTTTAGGGGGGCGTCTATGGGAATGTTTGACCATTCTTCCAGAAGAGCATTTGTGAGCTCAGGCACCCCAAACTAGCCCATTCATGTCTTTATGTTTTTTTTTTTTTTTTTTTTTAGAAGCACATTATTAGCACCAGAGGCTCTTATGGGCTTCAAAAAAGGATGGGCTCGGGGGGCACAGAGCACTGAGCAATTAATATTCGCTATTGTCTGCCTGAGTCTCCTCCTGGCCAATCGGTAGGAGTCCCGTCACCCGATTGGCCAAAAGGAGAAGCGATCCTTTTGGCTGCTGAGAAGAAGATGCCGCCCGCGACCTAGATGGGGTAAGTTCGTGGCTCGTGACTGACCTGGGGGGGGGGGGGGGGGAATTGGTGCTTGTGACCCAAACTATTTGCCTGGTTTGTTTGCCGCCCCCCCCCCCCCAAAAAAAAAATACCATCAACCACCGCTGCCCTCTATATATATTGATGTACAGAAAATAAGAAGCCAGAGTAATATGTTGACAGATGGAGAGTGGAGATTGATGTCTGCTGTTGCTCCTTCATTGTTCAGTAACAGGCTGGGAGTGTTTACCAAACTTTATTGCTTAAAGTGATAATAAAGGTTTGGATTTTGTTCAAATTAACAAACATGTCATACTTACCTGCTCTGTGCAGTGGGTTTGCACAGAGCAGCCCTGATCTCCTCATCTCAGGTCCCCTGCTGGCTCTCCTGGTTCCTCCCCCTTGACCAGTACACCTAATAACAAGCCACTTGCTAGGGGGGCACTGGTGTGTGCTTGTTCCCAAGCTCCCAAGCCCTTGTTCTATGCGCCCATAAGAGACATACAGTGAGGAAAAAAAGTATTTGACCCCCCTGCTGATTTTGTACGTTTGCCCACTGACAACGAAATTATCAATCTATAATTTTAATAGTCAGTATATTATAACAATGAGAGACAGAATAACAACAAAAATTTCCAGAAAAACGCATTTCAAAAAAGTTATACATTTATTTGCATTTTAATAAATTAGAAAAGTATTTGCCCCTTTCGCAAAACATGACTTAGTAGTTGGTGGAGAAATCCTTGTTGGCAGACGTTTCTTGAAAGTTGGCCACCAGGTTTGCACACATCTCAGGAGGGATTTTGTCACATTCCTCTTTGCCGATCTTCTTCAAGTCATTTTCTTCTCGAGCCACTCCTCCGTTGCCTTGGCCGTGTGTTTTGGGTCATTGTCATTCTGGAATACTCCATCCACCACCGATTTTCAATGCCTTGGCCGAGGGAAGGAGGTTCTCACCCAAGATTTGAGGGTACATGGGCCTCGGCCATCGTCCCTTTGATGCCGCGAATAGTGATGGACGAACTTCCGACGGGACGTTTCGCGAAAGCGAAATGCGAACGGACCCAAACGTTCGCGAAACCGAACGTTCGCCGCGGGCCCCATTGACTTCAATGGGAGGCGAACTTTGCAAACCTTCATGTCGAATTTGCGGCCACGTGGTAATTATTAGGGGGTAAAACGTAGTCCCACCATCTGGACAATGACATAATACATGTATGAGGTGAATTTGGGATCGATAACTACAAGCATTTTTATTTTATTTGGGAAATTGTTCTAACAATTCAGGACTATGGAGCTAATGAAGGCAATGGAGGAGAGGGAAGGTCAGGGACCAGGGTAGGCAAAGAAGAGGGTGCAGGAGATGATCACCAGCAGCGTGACATACCGGAATGACACATGCACCGTGATAGAGGCATCTGACAGCAGCACCGTAATACAGAGCACTGACAGCAGCACCGTGACATACAGCGCTGACAGCAGCACCGTGACATACAGCGCTGACAGCAGCACCGTGACATACAGCGCTGACAGCAGCACCGTGACATACAGCGCTGACAGCAGCACCGTGACATACAGCGCTGACAGCAGCACCGTGACATACAGCGCTGACAGCAGCACCGTGACATACAGCGCTGACAGCAGCACCGTGACATACAGCACTGACAGCAGCACCGTAAGCAGCCCCAGGAGGAAGTCAGCACAGCACAGGGATGGTGTGATCCCCTCATAATAAGAACCCCCAGGAGGAAGTCAGCACAGCACAGGGATAGTGTGATCCCTTCATAATAAGAACCCCCAGGAGGAAGTCAGCACAGCACAGGGATATCATAAGCAGCCCCAGTAGAAATATGACACCGCTCAACCTCTTCAAAGAGGAGGGTAGGGGCATATAGTACGGTGTGCTTTTTTGGGTCAAGGAAGTGAGCAGACTGTACGTCAGTCCCTATACCGCTGAAGGACTGCTGCAGTATAGGGCAGCGGTCAGCAGTGGTGCACGTCAACCCTATCTATTGTGGACCTATAGCGGTCCTTACAGAACAGCAGACTGTACCGCACTCAAGCCTATGTACCGTAGCACCCTATACCAAGTTACCAGTCCTTATAAGAACTTTTGTGGACCAAGCAGGTTGTGTATTAGTGTTTAGCAGACTGTACGTCAGTCCCTATACCGCTGAAGGACTGCTGCAGTATAGGGCAGCGGTCAGCAGTGGTGCACGTCAACCCTATCTATTGTGGACCGATAGCGGTCCTTACAGAACAGCAGACTGTACCGCACTCAAGCCTATGTACCGTAGCACCCTATACCAAGTTACCAGTCCTTATAAGAACTTTTGTGGACCAAGCAGGTTGTGTATTAGTGTTTAGCAGACTGTACGTCAGTCCCTATACCGCTGAAGGACTGCTGCAGTATAGGGCAGCGGTCAGCAGTGGTGCACGTCAACCCTATCTATTGTGGACCGATAGCGGTCCTTACAGAACAGCAGACTGTACCGCACTCAAGCCTATGTACCGTAGCACCCTATACCAAGTTACCAGTCCTTATAAGAACTTTTGTGGACCAAGCAGGTTGTGTATTAGTGTTTAGCAGACTGTACGTCAGTCCCTATACCGCTGAAGGACTGCTGCAGTATAGGGCAGCGGTCAGCAGTGGTGCACGTCAACCCTATCTATTGTGGACCGATAGCGGTCCTTACAGAACAGCAGACTGTACCGCACTCAAGCCTATGTACCGTAGCACCCTATACCAAGTTACCAGTCCTTATAAGAACTTTTGTGGACCAAGCAGGTTGTGTATTAGTGTTTAGCAGACTGTACGTCAGTCCCTATACCGCTGAAGGACTGCTGCAGTATAGGGCAGCGGTCAGCAGTGGTGCACGTCAACCCTATCTATTGTGGACCGATAGCGGTCCTTACAGAACAGCAGACTGTACCGCACTCAAGCCTATGTACCGTAGCACCCTATACCAAGTTACCAGTCCTTATAAGAACTTTTGTGGACCAAGCAGGTTGTGTATTAGTGTTTAGCAGACTGTACGTCAGTCCCTATACCGCTGAAGGACTGCTGCAGTATAGGGCAGCGGTCAGCAGTGGTGCACGTCAACCCTATCTATTGTGGACCGATAGCGGTCCTTACAGAACAGCAGACTGTACCGCACTCAAGCCTATGTACCGTAGCACCCTATACCAAGTTACCAGTCCTTATAAGAACTTTTGTGGACCAAGCAGGTTGTGTATTAGTGTTTAGCAGACTGTACGTCAGTCCCTATACCGCTGAAGGACTGCTGCAGTATAGGGCAGCGGTCAGCAGTGGTGCACGTCAACCCTATCTATTGTGGACCGATAGCGGTCCTTACAGAACAGCAGACTGTACCGCACTCAAGCCTATGTACCGTAGCACCCTATACCAAGTTACCAGTCCTTATAAGAACTTTTGTGGAACAAGCAGGTTGTGTGTTAGTGATTAGCAGACTGTACGTCAGTCCCTATACCGCTGAAGGACTGCTGCAGTATAGGGCAGCGGTCAGCAGTGGTGCACGTCAACCCTATCTATTGTGGACCGATAGCGGTCCTTACAGAACAGCAGACTGTACCGCACTCAAGCCTATGTACCGTAGCACCCTATACCAAGTTACCAGTCCTTATAAGAACTTTTGTGGAACAAGTGAGTTGTGAATGTTTAGCAGACTGCAGCAGAAGGGCAGCAGTCAAGTATAATATCCTTTCTATATTTGGAAGAAAGAATATTATACATGTACAAGCCTATTACTGTACCACTGATACCAGTCCTGAAAAGAACCTTTGTGGAACTAATAATAACAGCAAGTCTTTAAAATTACCCTCACTGCCTGACAACACTGCTTCCTTCCTGTCCCTATACAAATTGGCAAAAAAAGAGAACGATTAGTGGTTACTGGAACAGCTCTTTTGTGGACCTTGATAGTAACAGCTAATGATGATGATGATGATGATGATGATGAAAGACTAATCTGGCTGTCCCTGTAGCATACACCGTCCTTTCCCTTTCTCTAAACTAACAAAAGACACTCAGGCTGCTGCAAGAATCAGCAGCACAGCAAACCTATCAACACCTAACACCTATACCAGTCCTGAAAAGAACTTTTGTGTACCAAATAGCTAGTGGTTTATCTCTCCCTACTCCACACAGGAACCTGTCCCTATCGTAACAGAAGAAAGAATGTAAAATGGCCACCGGATCGGGTGTATTTATAGGTTAGGGGGAATGTCCAAGTGTCCATGTGCTGTCATGTCTCAATTGGCTGTCCTGTATCACATGATAAACGTGTCACCAAAGGTTAAAGTTCTTGTATACATTAAACACGTAAGTCCGCGAACGACGGAAAAAGGCGTTCGAACGTGCGGACCGCGAATGTCGGAAATTCGCCGCGAAACGACCGCCGGGCGAAACGTTCGTCCATCACTAGCCGCGAAGTTGCCCTGTCCCCTTAGCAGAAAAATACTCCCAAAGCATAATGTTTCCACCTCCATGTTGGATGGTGGGGATGATGTTCTTGGGGTCATAGGCAGTATTTGTCCTCCTCCAAACACGGCGAGCTAAGTTAATGCCAAAGAAGTGGATTTGGGTCTCATCTGACCACTATACTTTTACCCAGTTCTCCTCTGAATCATTCAGATGTTCATTAGCAAACTTCAGACGGACCTGTAAATGTGATTTCCTGAGTAGGGGGACCTTGCAGGGACTGCAGGATTTCAGTCCCTCACGGTGTAGTGTGTCACCAATTGTTTTCTTGGTAACTTTGATCCCAGCGGAGATCATTCACAAGATTCTCCCGTGTAGTTCTGGGCTCCTCACCGTTCTCATGATCATTGGACCTCCACGAGGTGAGATCTTCCATGGAGCCCCAGACCGAGGGAGAGTGATCGTTATTTTGTGTTTCTTCCATTAGCGAATAATAACACTGTTGTCACCTCTCACCAAGCTGCTTGGCGATGGTCTTGTAGCCCATTCCAGCCTTGTGTAGGTCTCCAATCTTCTCCCCGACATCCTTGGACAGCGTTTTTGTCTTGGCCATGGTGGAGAGATTGGAATCTGATTGATTGTTTCTGTGGACAGGTGTCTTTTATACATTTAACAATGCATGAAGGTAAAAGCCTTAATTATTTGACCGCTTTGCAAAACATGACTTAGTAGTTGGTAGGTGTGCAACGGATCATCAGCGACCGGGGTGACCCGTTCGGATAGGCACAAGCCGCGCTCCGCAGTCTCGGCCTTAGGAAATGCTGCGGCCTCGGCCTAGTTCCGGAGCGGCGGCCATCTTTGTGCACCCGTCGGCGTTTACAATGAGATCGCTCCATCAAATGATGGAGCGATCACTTGTAAACAAACCGGCGTCATGATGACGCTGGTTCCTCTCTCCCTTCTGTGTACAGATCTGTACAGTGGAGGGGGAGAGATCGGATGGCAGCAGCGATGTGGGCTGCATCTGTAGAGCCCACAGCGCTGCTCTGTGATAAGTGCAGTCACAGCCATCCCTCCATACCCTGCCAATACTCTGCAATACCCCTGCCAGTACTCTGCCATACCCTGCAATACCCTGCAGTACTCTGCCATACCCTGCAATACCCTGCAATACTCTGCCATACCCTGCAATACCCTGCAATACTCTGCCATACCCTGCAATACCCTGCAGTACTCTGCCATACCCTGCAATACCCTGCAATACCCTGCAATACTCTGCCATACCCTGCAATACCCTGCCAATAATCTGCAATACCCTGCCAATACTCTGCCATACCCTGCCAATACTCTGCAATACCCTGCCAATACTCTGCCATACCCTGCCAATACTCTGCCATACCCTGCCAATACTCTGCCAATACCCTGCCAATACTCTGCAATACTCTGCCAATACCCTGCCATTACTCTGCCAATACCCTGCCAGTACTCTGCAATACCCTGCCATACTCTGCAATACCCTGCCATACTCTGAGTCTGCAATACCTTGCCATACTCTGCAATACCCTGCAATACTTTGCCAATACCTTCAGCCCCCTCCACATATTTTCTATAGGATTAAGATTAATGTCCGGAGACTGGCTAGGCCACTCCAGGACCTTAACCACTTGCCGACCACTCTTCAATTTACAGTGGCACAATGGTGCTCCTGTGCGAATTGGTGTAGCTGTACGGTGGGTGCTTTAAGGAGTATAGTGGGCTTGCCCGTGCCCCGTGATGTAGGAGCCAATGTGCGTGGCCTACGACCACATTGGCCACCGTCTACCTGCGATTGCTCTGGTGAAGGCCAGAACGGAGATCTGTTAATGTAAGCAGACAGATCTCTGTTCTGTCAGGGGTGAGGAGAGATCGATCTGTTGTTCTCAATGCTTAGGAACAACAATCGACCCCCTCCCCCAGGCAGTCTCACCCTCCCCCACAGTTAGAATCACTCTCTAGGACACACTTAACGCCTTGATCGCCCCCTAATGTTAACCCCTTCCCTGCCAATGACATTTATCCAGTAATCAATGGCTATTTATAGCACTGTTCGCTGTATAAATGTCAATGGTCCAAAAACAGTGTCAAAAGTGTCCGATCTGTCAGCCGCAATGTCGCAGTCCAGATAAAAATTGCAGATCGCCGCCATTACTAGTCAAAAAAGAAAATATATAATAAAAATGCCATAAATCTATCCCCTATTTTGTAGATGCTATAACTTTTGCGCAAACCAATTATTATACGCTTATTGTGATTTTTTTACCAAAAAATATGTAGAAGAATATATATCATCCTAAACTGATGAAGAAATTTGTTTTTTTATATAATTTTTCGGGATTTATTATAGGAAAAAGTAAAAAAAATATTGCTTTTTTTTTTCAAAACTGTCATAGGTATTTAGGTTGAATAAAGACACCAGTCCATCCTGAGTGAGTGTCTACAATTGTCCCTATCCCTGTACATTGCACACGACCCTCAAGGAGCCCACAATCCAAGGTCCCCATTCATATACTAGGGCCAATTTTGAACAGAGGCCAATTAACCTACCAGCATGTCTTTGGACTGTGGCAGGAAACTGGAGTGCCCGGAGGAAACCCACGCAGGCACAGGGAGAACATGCAAACTCCAGGCAGGTAGTGTCATGGTTGGGATTCGAACCAGGGACCCTTCTTACTGCTAGGTGAGAGTGCTACCCACTACGCCACTGTGCTGCCCTGTCACTCTTTTTTTTTGTTTATAGCACACAAAATAAAAACCACAGAGGTGATCAAATAACACCAAAAGAAAGCTCTATTTGTGGGGGAAAAAAGAACATCAATTTTGTTTGGGTGCAGCGTCGCACTACTGCGCAATTGCAAGTTAAATGGACGCAGTGCCATATCGCAAATAATGGCCTGGTCAGGAAGGGGGCAAATCCTTCCGGGGCTGAAGTGATTCTTGTGCTTCTTCTTGAGTCACTCCTTTGTTGCCTTGGCCGTGTGTTTTGGCTCTTTGGTCTTGGCCATGGTGGAGAGATTGGAATCTGGTCGATCGCTTCTGTGGACAGGTGTCTTTTATACGGTTAAAAAAAAAAAAAAAAAAAAAAAAAAACCTTTAGCCTTTAAAACTTTAAAGGTAAAAAAAGTAGATCCAGGAAAAATCAGATCGCCTCTCTGGGATCAGGAAGGAATTTTTTTTTCCCCTGCTGTAGCAAATTGCATCCTGCTTTTGTGTTTGTTTGTTTTTCCGCCTTCCTCTGTATCAACTGTGAGTATAGGATTGAGTATATGGGATTGCATGATATTTTATTTATTTATTTTTATTTTTATGGTTGGACTTTATTTTTATTTTTATGGTATGGACTTCTCCCGAGCCTCGCCCATCCTCTGGAACTCACTACCCCAATCTGTCAGACTGTCTCCAAATTTATCCACTTTCAGGCGATCCCTGAAAACCTTCCTCTTCAGAGAAGCCTATCCTGCCTCCATCTAAGAACTTCACTATTCTCTCCATTAGCTCATCCCCCACAGCTATTACCCTTTTGTATAACTTGACCCTCCCTCCTAGATTGTAAGCTCTAACGAGCAGGGCCCTCTGATTCCTCTTGTCTTGAATTGTATTGCATTGTACTGTCTACCCCAATGTTGTAAAGCGCTGCGTAAACTGTCGGCGCTATATAAATCCTGTATAATAATAATAATAATGATTGCACTAATGTAACTATATGCAACCACTTTAAAGAGGAAGTAAACCCCGATGGGTGTTACTTCCTCTTTCATTCCCTGCAAAGGCAAAGCATAATGGACTACTATGCATCGCATCGCATCGCATCGCATCGCATCGCATAGTAGTCCATTATGTGTCACTTACCTGACACAGGAGCCAGCGAAGTCGCCGCTGTCCCCTGTAGTCCGCCGCATCCATCTTCTCGGTGGGGTCTCGCAGCTCCACCGCTGTCATTCGGCGAAGCCGCGATGACGTCACTCCCGCGCATGCGCACGGGAGCCGACACGCGCGGCAGCTCCGGCGTTGAGAATGCCGTGCTCAGTGCGCCTGCGCGCCGTAGACAGCGGTGCCCGTTTTCGGGCAAATATCTCCTAAACCATATAGGTTTAGGAGATATTTCTTGGACCTACAGGTAAGCCTTAATCTAGGCTTACCTGTAGGTCAAAGTGGTTTGTAAGGGTTTACAACCACTTTAACTGCAGTGAAGGAAAGTGAGGTAACCAACCTGGCTGCGCTGTCTGTCAGGGCTGTGTGCATTTTGACTAGTCAAACCATCACTAAAATATCATTTTTGGACGGACTGACCCTTTAAATTTTTATTTCATCTTTTGCATACCTTAAGAAGAAGAAGAAGAGAGAGAGAGAGAGACGCATGTAGCATGAAATAACGCACGCAAACAGCCTATTTTTATGTTTCCCAGGCGGGCGGCTGCACATGATGAAAATCCAGAGAGAAGTTTGGCTCTCTCAAGTTGCAAGGGCACATTCAGAGAGATCAGATGGTTCATCCCCGTGGCAACATGGCAACCGGAAAGAAAATCCGGCACCAAGTCAGCACTAGCAACAGCTGCTCAAGGACCTTCCAGTGGCAGCAGAGGTGGATTACATTGTCCCTGAAGGGATATTTTAAGAAGTGGCAGTCTGCCCACGAGGAAACTGTTTAATATCACCTTGAGGAATTTCTCAACCAAAGAAGTTTTCCTCTTTTTTTTTTCATGCAAGCCAAGTCTCCCCGATGTGCTGATTTGGCAGAGCGTGCCCGGGGGGGGGGAAGCGTCATGCATTATATACAGCCGCGGCTGCGGACGGCCAGGCTATGAAAATGGAACAAGCTACTTATGCAAGGCTGGGATTGCGAAGGAAGAAGACTGATGCACAGATAATTCGTCTGCTGCTCCACTTGCCAAAAATAATTCCCTCCTCGGCGATGGCCGCGGCAAACAGCTGGGATGTTGTAGCAATTTGTGTCGGCTATTTAAGCCAATAAGTATCTGGAAGGATGTTTAAGTGTTAAAGAAGCTCTCCGGCGAGGAGCTCAATTCTTACCGCTTTCCTCGCAAAACCGACTGGTTTCCCGGGATTTACAGCCCTCAGCTTTTCAGTCTTAAAGTGCAACTAAACTCTCTCCATCAACATCAACGCTTTGTAGTCCTTATGCTGCTATCATTAGTAAATGGATAGGAAGGGTGAATAGTGTTTGCTTGCAAGTTCTACTCCCCCCCCCCAGTGCACGATCGAAGGCGGCAATTGGGAAGGCGGCAATCCATGGCCTTACCTTATGCTGCTATCATTAGTAAATAGATAGGAAGGATGAATAGAATGCAATATTGGGGGGGGGGGGGGGTGGCAAACACTACCCCTCCAGTGCTCACTTGCCCCGCTCCGAGTGCTCGATTGAACCATCGGGAAGGAGGCGATCCATGGCCTTACCTTATGCTGCTATCATTAGTAAATAGATAGGAAGGGGGAATAGAATACAATATTTTTTGGGGGGAGTGGCAAACCCTACCCCCTCCAGTGCTCGCTTGCAAGTGCCCCCCCCCCCTCCATGTGCTCGATTGAACCATCGGGAAGGAAGCGATCCATGGACTTACCTTATGCTGCTATCATTAGTAAATAGATAGGAAGGGTGAATAGAATACAATATTTTGGGGGGGGGGGTGACAAACCCTTCCCCCTCCAGTGCTCACTTGCAAGTGCCCCCCTCCGAGTGCTCGATTGAACCATCGGGAAGGAGGCGATCCATAGCCTTACCTTATGCTGCTATCATTAGTAAATAAATAGGAAGGGTGAATAGAATAGAATATTTTGGGGGGGGGTGGCAAACCCTACCCCCTCCAGTGCTCGTTTGCAAGTGCCCCCCCCCCCCCACAAGTGCTCGATTGAACCATCGGGAAGGAAGCGATCCATGGAGTTACCTTATGCTGCTATCATTAGTTAATAGATAGGAAGGGTGAATAGAATGCAATATTTGGGGGGGGGGGTGGCAAACACTACCCCCCCAGTGCTTGCTTGCAAGTGCTACCCCCCCCCCCATGCTCGATTGAACCATCAGGAAGGAGGTGATCCATGGACTTACCTTATGCTGCTATCATTAGTAAATAGATAGGAAGGGTGAATAGAATACAATATTTGGGGGTGGCAAACCCTACCCCCTCCAGTGCTCGCTTGCAAGTGCCCCCCCCCTCCAAGTGCTCGATTGAACCATCGGGAAGGAAGCGATCCATGGACTTACCTTATGCTGCTATCATTAGTAAATAGATAGGAAGGGTTAATAGAATACAATAATTGGGGGGGTGGCAAACACTACCCCCCAGTGCTCACTTGCAAGTGCTACACCCCCAAGTGCTCGATCAAACCATCGGGAAGGCGGCGATCCATGGACTTACCTTATGCTGCGGTAGAGGTGCGGGGAGGAGGTTTGCGGAGGGAGCAAAGGGAAGAGTCGGGCCGTTGTTTCGCCTCCCAGCCCAACAGGAGGCGGGTCCTGAGACTCCCTGGCCAATGAGGTCTCAGGACCCGCTTCCTGATTGGCCAGGAGGAGAAGCAGGAAGACATAATATTCACTTGCTATTGTAACACACCTGGGTGGGCTCGGAGCGCAGTGCTCTACCCCCTGAGCCCACCCTTTTTGAAGCCGATTAGAGCTTCAGGCTCTAGTCACATGCTTCAAAAAAATAAAAATAAAACCCCATTTTAATCCAATGCGTCCGGCGCCCCACATGTAGATTGGGGGGGGGCGGAGACGCTTGAGAGGGAATATGATTTCAATGTACAAATACCGTACTGGTGACCCCACAATAGGGACAGAACTTTTCCGCGTAAGGCAATTTAATGAGAAACGTGGCCATTCACTAAAATTAGAAGAAAAAACGTTAAACCTTAAACTACGTAGAGGGTTCTTTACAGTAGGAGTGGCAAGGATGTGGAATTCCCTTCCACAGGTGGTGGTCTCAGCGGGGAGCATTGATAATTTCTAAAAACTTTTAGGTGCATTAGGTAACTAACTATTAGATGAGCACCTGAACGACCACAATATACAGGGATATACAACGTAATACTGACATACAATCACACACATAGGATGGACTTGATGGACTTGTGTCTTTTTTCAACCTCACCTACTATGTTACTATGTATAAACTACGAAATGTCTTTAACCCCTTATGAAGTGTTACATATAAATGCAGTGGCAGAGCAGGTGGAGCCCAGCCATCCCATAGAACTAGCGCCCCGTCTTCTTCTGAAGGGTGCTCTCCATTGGTGACCCCAGAACTGGGGCGGAGTTATCACTAACAGGAAACAGTCAACTACTGATCATGGGGTGTTGGCAGGCGGGGCCCCCAATGATGTTAGAACTGTGCAGCCAGTCACAGCGTGGCAAGATCAGAAACCCCGCCTACCAGCTCCAGGTGTCATGGCCTATTTAACCACTTGCTGACCGGCTCACACCAATATATATCGGCAAAGTGGCATGGGTGCTCAAAACAACGTTCCCGTACATCACTGCGTCATCGATGGCTAGCGTGCGCACGCACACACACGTGCCGCAGGAGCATGCATGTGGTTCCCGCGGACTCGATGTCAGCCCATGGCCCAAGATCGTGGCACAGAGAGGCAGAACGGGGAGATGCCTATTTAAACAAGGCATTTCCCCGTTCTACCTAGTGACATGACAGGAATCTACTGCTCCCAGTAATCTCTGTCATGTTCTAGTGAGCCCACCCCCCCCCCCCGTACAGTTAGAACACACTGAGGGAACACACATAACCTCTTGATCGCCCCCTGGTGTTTAACCCCTCCACTGCCAGTGACATTTACACAGTAATCAGTGTATTTTTATAGCACTGATCGCTGTATAAATTCCAATGGTCTAAAAATAGTGTCAAAAGTGTCCGATGTGTCCGCCACAATGTCGCAGTCACAATTAAAATCGCCGCCATTACTAATAAAAAAAATGAATAATAAAAATGCCATAAATCTATCCCCCTATTTTGTAGATGCAATAACTTTTGTGCAAACCAATCAATATACGCTTCTTGCGTTTTTTTGTTTTTTTTTACCAAAAATATGTAGAGGAATACATACTGGCCTAAATTGAGGAAGAAATGTTTTTTTTTTTTTTTGGATATTTATTATAGCAAAAAGTAAAAAATATTGCTTTTTTTCAAAGTTGTTGCTCTTTTTTTGTTTATAACACAAAAAAATAAAACCGCAGAGGTGATCAAATACCACCAAAGAAATCTCTATTTGTGGGGAAAAAATGGACGTCAATTTTGTTTGGGTGCAATGTTGCACGACCGCGCAAATGTCAGTTAAATGAACACCGAATCGCAAAAAAAGGGGCTTGGTCGGGAGGTGGTTAAAGCGCTGGTTCCGCCCAGTATAACCACTTGCCGACCAGCGCACGACGATGTACATCGACAGAATGGCACGGGCAGGCAAATGGGCGTACATGTACGTCCCTTTAAATTTGCCGCCCTGCCATTGGGAGTGCGCCGCCGCGCTGGTCGGGACCCCCGTGAGTCCGGTCGCGGGACCCGCGGACTCGAACGCTGCGGGCATCCCCGCGATCGTCTCACGGAGCGGCCGAATGGAGAAGTGCCGTTGTAAACAACATTTCTCCATTCTGCCTAGCAACTAGTGAAGCTGATCTCTGCTCCATGTGATTGGAGCAGAGATCAGTGTTCACTAAATGAAAGCCCAACCCCCCCACAGTTAGTAACACGCCCCTAGGAACACTTAACCCCTACACTGCCATCCACTGGTTAACCCCTTCACTGCCAGTGTCATTTACACAGGAATCACTGCATTTATATAGCAGTGATTACTGTAGAAATGACAATGGTCCCAAAAATGTGTCAAAAATGTCCGATGTGTCCCCAACAATGTCGCAGTCACAATAAAAATCGCTGATCGCCGCCATTACTAGTAAAAAAAATAATAATAAAAAATTATTAATAAAAATGCCATAAAACTATCCCCTATTTTGTAAACGCTATAACTTTTGCGCAAACCAATCAATAATCGCTTATTGAGATTTTTTTTTACCAAAAATATGTAGAAGAATACGTATCGGCCTAAACTGAGGGAAAAAAATGTTTTTTATATATTTTTGGGGGATATTTATTATAACAAAAAGTAAAAAATAATGCATTTTTTTCAAAATTGTCGCTCTATTTTTGTTTATAGCGCAAAAAATAAAAACCGCAGGGGTGATCAAATACCACCAAAAGAAAGCTCTATTTGTGGGAAAAAAAGGACGTCAATTTTGTTTGGGAGCCACGTCGCACAACCGCGCAATTGTCAGTTAAAGCGACACAGTGCCGAATCGCAAAAAGTGGTCTGGTCTTTGACCAGCAAAATGGTCCGGTCTGAAAGTGGATAAAGGGGTTAACATTACAGAAGAAGTCGAGTTGAATGTGACTAATCTCGTCTAACAGCAATGTTAGTGATTGAAAACTTTACTTTATCATTATTGTTATTTATGGTAAATTTGCTTTTTTGTTTTGGAACATGACCCACTGCGATAATAATTGCTCAATAAATAACATACAGCAGAATTTTTTATTTTTTTTATTTTTCTTGAACATTAATCTGTTGATATCTGTAAAATAGCCGACCAAAGCCGCGTCAACTTTCCATTTTATGTATTCAAATGTCACTTAACGCCTCCAACATGGCTGCACGGCGGGGGGGGGCGCCTCGGGTGAACGCACGAAACACAAAAGTCATTATAGACCCATGTGTGTTACTATATTTGTTCTGTAAACACTTTCATCCCGGGAAATTGTTAATTTGGGTCAGATCTAAAGCCTGGGTCTTTGATTTTGGATTTGACATTTCGGCTGAGTGCAGTCACAGCATGTTGTTGATATATATCAAGCTCTAGGCCGCCTGATCTAACACAATTTATTATTTGCATATTGATGAGCTATTTCTGCTTAAATTTACACTTGAAGGTGTTTCTGGGCATGATTGAGAAGTTACGGCAGCATGAAAAAAAACAAATAGAGGTACTGGAGCTCTATTACTGTGAAAAAAAAATTGGAAAAATGGATGGAGTTTCATAACTTTTTCGTTTTTAAAGTGCAATAACTTTAAGTTCAGTTCAAAATTTCATTCTTAAATCTTCTATCCTCCCATTTTATATCCTCTTTTTTGTCTATTCTCCTCACTTCTATTCTTTTCTCCTCTTCTCCCATCTTCAATCCTTCCTTTTTCTTATTATTGACACTTTTTTTGGGGTGAATGGATAGGGGTACCCCATACTCATTGGAGAGGGGGGGGCAGGATCTGGGGGCCCCCCTTGTTAAAGGGGGTTTCCAGATCCCGATAAGCTCCTGCCCACAGACCCTGACAACCACAGCCCAGGGTTGTCAGGAGGAGGCCCTTGGGGGCCAAGGTGCTTTGGGGTGGGGGGGCACTCTCTTTCCCCCCCCTTTCCTGACCTGCCAGGCTGCATGCTCTGATAAGGATTGATTGATTGGACCTCCACACTATTTCTTTTTAACATTTTTGTATTGCTCGGAAATTTAAATGTCATTTTTTTTCTTTAGAAATGTCAGTTTTGCTGCAGCACGTTCTATACATGGTATAGATGCAGCAGGTTCTATACATGCTATAGATGCAGCAGGTTCTATACATGATACAGATGCAGCAGGTTCTATACACGGTACAGATGCACCACTTTACAGGGAGACTAAGGGGACCCCCAGGCATGATATTTAAAGGAATATTTGAAGGATTTTTTTTTACATTGATACATTTCCCCCGGGGCAGTACCCGGGTCCCCATACCTCTTTTATGGCCAATTACTTGCATAGAAGCCTTTAATATGTGGACTTTAATCCTTCCCTTTCCCTATTGTTGACCTTTTTTTTTTTGGGTGAATGGATAGGGGTACCCCATACTCATTCTTCCAGATCCCGATAAGCCCCTGCAACCAGAGTCTAGGGTGTGGAGGAATGTAATGTACATACTGATAATCAGAAAATGTCTATTTGCTTGTGTGTATACATGTTTCTCTGCAACTCCTTACTCATTATATAGTATACAGATTAGTTACTAAAATGGCGTCTACCCCCTGCTTCCCACACAGAATGTGTAAGTGAAGGCAGAACCAACTTCAACCAAGCTTCAAGCATCAAGTTTCTTTATCTTGTCTTGTATTTCAACCAATGAGATGTACCTTTAGAAACAGTAGCAGATATCTTTGAGCTCGATTGAAGTTCTTAACCTTATCAGTTTGGCGCCCAGAACGTGGGACCTCCAGGCTTCGAAGGGAGACTGCATTCCAGGACCGAATGGCTGGCCGAGTCAGAGCAAGGGGGTCTGCACAACCCTAACAGTACGGTAAGCATATTTATTCTTACCACTGTACAACTTCTCTGTCTGGGCTGGCTGGTTGATCTTGTTGGCTCCCTAAGGCCGCGTACACACGGGCGGACTGTTCGCCCAACTTTGTCCGCTGAACAGTGTTTCAGCGGACAGTCCGCTCGTGTGTGGGCTTCAGCGGACAGTTTCAGCGGACAGTCTGACGAACAAAGTTTTTCGGAATTTTCTTAAGACAGTCCGCTGAAACTTGGTTTGAGCGGACAGTCCGCTCGTGTGTAGGCTTGTTCGACAAACTAAGTTTCGCGCATGCTCAGAAAGGATTTACACGGCGAAGGTTGCATTGTAGTGTATAGGACGTCGTTTTTCTAGTCCCGTCGTACGTGCCGTTCACGTCATCGCGCACGCTTTCAGCGGACTGTTCGTTCATCGTGTGTGGTCAAGTCCGTTCATGCAAATTTTGAGCGGACTGTTTGTCGGATTGTTTGACAAACTAAGTTGGGGCGAACAGTCCGCCCGTGTGTACGCGGCCTAAGACCGTTCAAAGAGGCAGGCAATTTATTCCTCACCTGGGGCTGTTTTAACGAACCTGCCATTGGGTCTCTGCTGAATGTGTATCATCTATTCAGTGTCTGTCATCCTGAAGGATTGTAACTCAGCAGTCTGAAAGTGCAGTTGCAAGTGTGTGTGTCCTGCCTCAGGTGAGCTGTGGGCCCCAGGTAGAGGAACCTTGCAACAAACGTCTATAGACGGGTTACTCAGGTGAGCTGTTGGCCCCTGAGGGTTATCTCAGCTGCTGAACCTTCGCGGTTCAGAGTGGCAGGTGTAATGTCCTGTCCTGAGTGTATCTGTGGATTATTGTTTGCCATACACAAGAGGGGGTGGGGTTTGGGGAAGGTGAGAGAAGGTGGCTACCTGAAGGATCAGTTGGGCCACAAGCTGCTAATCCCCACTAGGGATGAGTTTCGAGTTCGAGTTGAACATAAGTTCGACTCTAACATCGGTCGTTCCACTGTTCGTCAAATTACGAACATTATAGGCCATTCGTGCCAAATTTGAGTGGTGCGTCACGGCCTATAATTCACTGCGGCATCCCAGTGCATTGTTGACTGATGATTGGCCAAGCATGCACTATGACCTGCATCCTTTGGCCAATCACAGCGCGGTAAGAACATAATTGGCCAAAGGCAGGGTAGTTTTGGCCAATTATGCATCGGGGGATTTAGTACACGCCCAACACTATATAAGGCCGCCTGGAAGTTAGAAAGAGCAGGCAGGCGAGTCAGTTAGCTGCAGTCAGTGTATTTAGTATATATATATATATATATATATATATATATATATATACACACTGTATTCAGTTTATCTAGATCCATTCCTGTTATTCTCTTCCTAATACACTTACAAGCAGGCAGCTGCAGTATTTTCAATCAGTATACTGTATCCTGTGCGCAGTGTACAACTAAAGCCAACTGCAGACAATTGCTGGTGTTCTCTTCCTAATAATACCACAGGCAGGCAGAGTGCAGAATTAGGTGTACCTAATAATACCACAGGAAGGCAGTGTAGAATTAGGTGTACCACTGCCGAGTACTTGCGGGCAATCTGCTGTCGGCACACCAATGTCCGATTCTAGCAGGCAGATTTCCCTACCCCAGTTGCTCCAAAAGCTGGGAGCAAAATAAATTTGCTCCCAGCCATCCACATGCCCAGCGGTTGAATGCTAACTTGGCTAAATTGCTAGCACTTCAACTACTGCCTTTTCAGTTGGTAGATTCTGCCTCCTTCCATGAGTTTGTGGAATGTGCGGTACCTCAGTGGCAGGTTCCCAAATGCCACATTTTTTTACGGAAAGCGATTCCAGCTCTCTACCATCATGTGGAAGGCAATGTCCTTGCCTCGCTGGACAGGGCGGTCAGCGGTAAGGTGCATATTACCGCTGACTCATGGTCCAGCAGGCATGGACAGGGACGTTACCTGTCTTTCACGGTGCACTGGGTGACTCTGCTGGCAGCTGGGAAGGATGCAGGACAGGGTGCAGTAGTGTTGGAGGTTGTTCCGCCACCACGCCTTTCAAAATTCTACTAGTGGTGATTCTGCCACACCTCTCTCCTCCACCCCCTCCTCTTCTTCTTCCTCCATGGCCTCTTCTGTGCTGATTTGTCCTCGGAACCAGCGGTGCTCCATAGGAGTTCAAGGGGCTACGCAAGCACGCAGGAAAAAAGATGCCATGCGGTGTTTGAGCTGGTGTGCTTGGGGGATAGGAGCCCTACTGGGGCAGAGATTCTGTCAGCTCTGCAGAGGCAGGCTCAGAGGTTGCTGACGCCATGCCAGCTTAAGCCAGGAATGGTGGTTTGCGACAATGGCACCAACCTCCTCTCCGTCCTCTGATAGGGAGAACTGACCCATATGCCCTGTGTGGCTTACGTCCTTAACTTGGTGGTGCAGCGGTTCTTGGGCAGGTACCCAGGCTTACAGGATGTCCTGAGGCAGGCCAGGAAAGTCTGTGTGCATTTCCGCCAGTCATATAATGCCAGTGCTCGGCTGGCTGACCTCCAAAAGGAACTGAACCTGTCCAAGAACCGCCTAATCTGCGACATGCCCACCAGGTGGAACTCAACATTGGCCATGCTGTAGTGGCTGCACACGCAGCAGAGGGCCATCAATGAGTACCTGTGCGACTATGGCACCAGGACAGAGTCAGGGGAGCTTGTTTTCCTTTCCCCATGCCAGTGGGCCATGATCAGGGATGCATGCACTGTCCTGTCACCATTTAAGGAGGCCACAAGGATGGTGAGCTGTGGCAGTGCATGCATCAGTGGCACGGTCCCTCTTGTCCACCTGTTGGAGCACACAATGCATGGAATAATGGACAGGGCACTTGAGGCAGAAAAGAGGCAGGAAGAGGAGGACTTCCTTACCTCTCAAGGCTCCCTTTATCCAGACAGTGTTCCTGCATGCCAACCAATCACACAGGAAGAGGAGGAGGAGGAGGAGGAGGATTCTGTCAGCATGGAGGTGGAGCCTAGCATTCAGCATCAGCAGCAGTCTTCAAGGGATCATTTACAGTATCAAGAAACCCGTGGACTTGTACGTGGCTGGGAGGAGGTAGCTGCGGATCATGTTGTCCTTAGTTACCCAGAGGACTCCGGACCAAATGCCTCAGCTAACCTACGCTACATGGCCTCCCTGATCCTGCAAAGCCTGCGGAAGGATCCTCGTATTCGTGGTATCAAGGAGAGGGATCATTACTGGCTGAAAACCCTCCTTGATCCACGTTACAAGGGTAAGGTTGCGGACCTTATCTTGCCGTCGCAGAGGGAGCAGAGGATGAAACATCTTCGGGAGGCCTTGCAGAAAGGTTTGTGCAACGCGTTTCCAGAGCCTGGGAGGTTACATTTTCCTGGTCCTCCTGGACAACATGTTGCTGAGGCATCGGTCAGTCACAGAAGGAATGGAGAAGGTGGCCATCCGACCGATGCGTTCAGACAATTTTTTTAGTCCGCAGGTACAAGGTATGATTGGTTCCAGCAACCATCGCCAGCGTCTGATTTACATGGTGCAGGAATATCTAGAGGCAAGATCAGACTTGGACACCTTTCCCACCGAAAATCCTCTGGCTTACTGAGTCTTGAGGATGGATCACTGGCCAGAGCTTGCACAGTATGCAATTGAGCTACTGGCCTGTCCTGCATCCAGCGTTCTTTTTTGAACGCACCTTCGGTGCTACTGGAGGCTTTGTAACCGATCAGAGGGTGCGACTGTCCACCGAATTGGTCGATCGGCTGACCTTCCTAAAAATGAATCAGTCTTGGATCACCACCAGCTACCAAGCACCTGATGCTGATGTAACCAAATAATTTTTATTTTTTTTAATGTGAGATCCCTTCAAGACTGCCTATGCTGATGCTGAGTGACTATCCTGTTATGCTGAGTGACTATCCTCTTCCTCCTCAATGTTCATGCGGATAGCTTGTAAGAACATTTTTGGTTCTGGGCGCCGCCACCAGTGCCTAAAGCCCAATTTTTCAGCCCCTGTTTAACAGGGGCGTGTAATTACAATTCTTGATCTAATATTTCAGAGCAGGGTCATTCCTGCACCCACCAAGAGTAACTGTGAGGGTTTACAGTGTTCTGATATCACCAACACCTAAGGCCCGAATTTCTGCAGAGCATATAGGGCAGGCCCCTACTTTCAAACATCCAACTTACAAACGTCTGCTACTTGCAAATGAAAGGAGACAACAGGAAGTGAGAGGAAATCTACCCCTAGGAAGGGAAATTCTGTCCTGTAAGCCCTTGTACATGCGGTCGGACATTCCGACGGAAAAGGACTGTGTCGTCGGATATGCGTGGGCTCCGACCGTGTGTGGGCTTCATCTGACTTTTTCAGTCGGAATGTCCGACCAACAAAGTTTGAGAGCTGGATATAATAGAAAGTGCCACGCATGCTCAGTTCAAATTACGAGACCAAAGCTATTGGCTACTAGCCGCAACATAGTCCTGTCACAACGACTGAACGTCATCACATTCCGAACGATCAGATTTTCCGACAACTTTGTCCGACTGCGTGTATGCAACACCACTTTCGGACAAAATCCGTCGGAAAAAATCCGACGGATTTTGTTGTCGGAATGTCCGACTGTGTGTACAAGGGCTGAGAGTTCCTTGTTTCACTAAAAACCCCAAATTTTCAAAATCCAATTGTCATTGGGACAGAAAGTGATGTGAAATCTTCTGAAGAGGTGCACAGACAGCAGAACAAATTATACAGGGGTGATAACCCTTCCCTATGTTTTCCAAAAAGATTAAAAATAGATTTTTTTTTGGCTGGAGCTACACGTAAAAAATGTACCAGTTCAAAATTACAAAGAGATTCTACTTAACAACAAACCTACAGTCCCTGTTTTGTTTGCACCGCCTGTATACTGCTGTTCTGAGTATATAGGGCCTGGGGGCCACACGTATTTCCTTTTTTTAATATTGGTACGGTGTTCCCCTTAATATCCATACAAGATCCAAAAGGAGCTGTTAATGGCTCTGGGGGGGGGGGTTCTGAATGATTTTCATCCATATTGCCGGGACCAGACATGACATTAAAACCGCAAGCAGTGTTAAATGACTTTTTTTCCTTTAGAAATTTAATTTTGTGCAGGGACTGTTCTAAGCACGGGAAACATGCGCCACTTCACAGGCATACTATAGACACCCCCCAGGCACCATAGTTAAAGGAATATTTCACTTTTATTTTTTCACTTTAAGTATTATTTAAATCACTGCTCCTGAAAAAATGTCAGTTTTTAAAACTTTTTTTTTTTTGCATTGATACATGTCCCCTGGGGCAGGAGCCGGGTCCCCAAATCCTATTAAGGACAAGAACTTGCATATTAGCCTTTAAAATTAGCACTTTTTATTTCTCACGTTTGAGTCCCATAGACTCTAACGAGGTTTGAACTTTCACGCGAACTTTCTGTCCATTCGAATGTTCTGATGTGAACCGACCCGGGGGGAGGGGGGGGGGGGCTGTTCGGCTCATCCCTACTGTGGAGTGTTGAGGGCGAAATCCTGATTGAAGGGGATCAAGTAGGTTATTCCAGGTGTTCAAGGAGTTTAGAGGAAAAGGGGAGCAAGAAGACTGATTTTCTTTTTTCTGTTACGTGTTCGTAAAGTTTTGTTGGTTTAACTCATTCTTTTTTTATTTTTATTTCTGGACTAAACCTGCCTATTTCAATTGTGGATAGGCAGGTTTTTGAATATGATTGCTTGACATTGAATATGAAATACTTGAAGGTGTGCACCCCTAAGCTCATACACGTGCCTCTCTCTGCAGCTCCAGCTGCACTGGACAATGAATGAATGGGAAGCGCTCTGTGTTGAGCGGCTTCCTGGTCATTCACATAGTAAACGCGGTTTCCAATACTTCTGCTATGAAAGAACACAGTGAGTGAGTGTGTTCACTGTGTTCATTTAGAAAAGGAAGGGGCAGGTAAATTACATATTTACTAGCCCCTTCCCCCACTCTCTATTCTGGGAGCGCAACAGGGGGGGACCCAGGCAATAAAGGGAATCGACACCGCGTGCAGTGATTAGAGTGTGTCCAGTGTGAATAGTATGCCCTCACTGGCCACTTGCTAGTCCTGGGTTGGACCCCCTTTTGCCTTCATTCTTGGTGGCATAGATACAACAAGGTGTTGGAAACGTTCCTCAGAGATTTTGCTCCATAGTGACCTGATAACATCACACAGTTGCTGCAGATTTGTCGGATGAACATCCATGATGCCGATCTCCCTTTCCACCACATCCCAAAGGTGCTCTATTTTATGAGATGTGGTGAGTGTGGAGGCCATTGGAGGACAGGGACCTCATTGTCCAGTGGTGAGATGATTGGAGCTTTGTGACATGGTGCATTATCCTGCTGGGAGGAGCCATCAGAAGATGGGGACACTGTAGTCATAAAGGGATGGACATGGTCAGCAACAATACTCAGGTACCCCACCCTCCACACCATTACACCCCCACCACCAGCCTGAACCGGTGATACCCCATCCCCCACACCATTACACCCCCACCACCAGCCTGAACCGGTGATATCCCATCCCCCACACCATTACACCCCCACCACCAGCCTGAACCGGTGATACCCCATCCCCCACACCATTACACCCCCACCACCAGCCTGAACCGGTGATATCCCATCCCCCACACCATTACACCCCCACCACCAGCCTGAACCGGTGATATCCCATCCCCCACACCATTACACCCCCACCACCAGCCTGAACCGGTGATATCCCATCCCCCACACCATTACACCCCCGCCATCAGCATGAATCGGTGATATCCCATCCCCCACACCATTACACCCCCACCACCAGCCTGAACCGGTGATAACCCACCCTCCACACCATTACACCCCCACCACCAGCCTGAACCGGTGATACCCCATCCCCCTCACCTGATGGGTTTACTTCCTCTTTCATTCCCTGCAAAGGTAAAGCATAATGGACTACTATGCATCGCATCGCATCGCATCGCATAGTAGTCCATTATGTGTCACTTACCTGACACAGGAGCCAGCGAAGTCACCGCTGTCCCCTGTAGTCCGCCGCATCCATCTTCTCGGTGCGTCTCGCTGCTCCGACGCTGTCATTCGGTGAAGCCACGATGACGTCACTCCCGTGCATGCGCACGGGAGCTGCCACTATCGCCTTTGACCGCGGTGCGCTCAGTGCCTGTCTTTCGGCAAATATCTCCTAAACCCTGTAGGTTTAGGAGATATTTCTTGGACCTACAGGTAAGCCTTAATCTAGGCCTTAATCTAGGCTTACCTGTAGGTCAAAGTGTGTTGTAAGGGTTTACAACCACTTTAAACCCCCACCACCAGTCTGAACCGGTGATATCCCATCCCCCACACCATTACACCCCCACCACCACCCTAAACCGGTGATACCCCATCCCCCACACCATTACACCCCCACCACCAGCCTGAACCGGTGACATCCCATCCCCCACACCATTATACCCCCACCACCAGCCTGAACCGGTGATATCCCATCCCCCCCACACCATTACACCCCCACCACCAGCCTGAACCGGGGACATCCCATCCCCCACACCATTACACCCCTACCACCAGCCTGAACCGGTGATATCACATCCCCCACACCATTAAATCCCCACCACAAGCCTGAACCGGTGATATCCCATCCCCCACACCATTACACCCCCACCCTGAACCGGTGATACCCCATCCCCCACACCATTACACCCCCACCACCAGCCTGAACTGGTGATACAAGGCAGGATGGATCCATGCGTCAAATTCTGACCCCACCATCGGAATGTCGCAGCTGAAATCCAGACTCATCAGACCAGGCAACGTTTCTCCAATCTTCTATTGTCCAATTGTTGGTGATCCTGTGCCAATTGTAGCCTCAGTTTCCTGTTCTTAGCTGACAGGAGTGGCACCCGGTGTGGTCTTCAGCTGCTGTAGCCCATCTGCTTCAAGGTTGGATGTGTTGTGTGTTCAGAGATGGTATTCTGCATACCTTGGGTGTAACGAGAGGTTATTTAAGTTACTGTTGCCCATTCCCCTCCCACCTCTGACACCAACAAGGCATTTTCCTCCACACAACTGCCGCTCACTGGATATTTCCTCTTTTTCCCACCATTTTCTGTAATCCCGAGAGATGGTTGCGTGTGAAAATCCCAAAAATACTCAGAGCGGCCCGCCTGCCACCAACAACCATGCCACATTCAAAGTCACCTCCACCCCCTTTCTTCCCCATTCTGATGCTCAGTGTAAACTTCAGCAAGTCCTCCTCACCACGTCTAGATGCCAAAATGCATTGAGTCGCTGCCATGTGATTGGCCGATTAGCAAATTGTGTTACCGAGCAATTTAACTGGTGTACCTAATAAATTGGCCGGTGAGTGGATATTCGTGGTCCAGAGAACTCTCTACCTCGGAAAGTAAAAGTTTTCAAGTTGAGGATAAAGCTAAAAGAACTGCTTGCTGCCTGTTTTACTTTTTTTTTTTTTTTTTAGCGCTCCTCTTTGATGGCAGGAAAATTGACATTTATGATTCGCCGGTTCATAATAATGAAAGTAATTCCAGAGCACTTTGACGCAGCAAAGATGAGATCCCAAAGTTCATCCATTAATTACGACGCTCGTTATTACATATTAAGTTCTGATTCAGCCTTTTATTGATACCTTCTCCCTCGCGTGGTTAAGGGTGACCCATATAAAAATTGCTGAAGCACAGAGGAAGAGGGGAGAAGAGCAAAAGTAATAGGCAGATAAAACAGCAGAATGACTAAGTAGGCATCAGATTTATATGTCCTGAAGAACCCTCGCGAAGCTCGGAAAATGGATCGCCTAATAGACGCCGCCGCGCTCGCTCAGAAAATTGCCACTCAAAGCCCCAGTCACTAAATAAAATGGTTAGCTTACAGTCCTGTTTGTTCCTTTGCTTTGGCTTGGCTTGACAAATTATACCCCGTCTAGCCTTAGTAGGGTTTCAAAGCGTCTTCAAAGCCTTCACAGATGTCTATGGCAAAGCTCGCTTGAAGCCCCACAAAGCCTCAAAAAGCCTCATCGAAGCCCTATAGAAGCTCCACCAAAGGCTCATCGAAGCCCCATCAAAGGCTCATCGAAGCTCTATGAAACCTCACCAAAGCCTCATCGAAGGCCAACGAAGCCTCCCCAAAGCCCCACAAAGCCTCATCGGAGCCCCACTGAAGCTCCACTAAAGGCTCACCGAATGGTTAGCTTACAGTCCTGTTTACACTATGCTTTTGCTTTGCTTTGGCTTGGCTTCACAAATTATACCCTGTCTAGCCTTAGTAGGGCTTCAAAGCATCTTCAAAGCCTTCACAGAAGTCTATGGCAAAGCTCGCTTGAAGCCCCACGAAGCCTCAAAAAGCCTCATCGAAGCCCTATAGAAGCTCCACCAAAGGCTCATCGAAGCCCCATCAAAGGCTCATCGAAGCTCTATGAAACCTCGCCAAAGCCTCATCGAAGGCCAACGAAGCCTCACCAAAGCCCCACAAAGCCTCATCGGAACACCCCATTGAAGCTCCACTAATGGACCATGAAGCCCGACATAAGGCTCATCAAAGCTCCATCAAAGCTCCACCAAAGCCTCCACGAAGCCCCATTGAAGCTCCACCAAAGGCTCATTGAAGCCCTATGAAACCTCACCAAAGTCTCCGTGAAGGCTAACGAAGCCTCACCAAAGCCCCACTAAGTCTCACCAAAGCCTCATCAAAGCCCCATCAAAGCTCCACCAAAGGCTCATTCAAGCCCCACCAAAGGCTCATCAAAGCCCCATTGAAGCTCCACCAAAGGCTGATCGAAACCTCACCAAAGCCTCATCAAACCCTCATCGAAGCCCCATCGAAGCTCCACCAAAGGCTCACCGAAGCACCAAGCAAAAACAAGGTGTAAACAGGACTGTAAGATAACCATTTTATTTAGTGACTGGGGCTTTGACTGGCATTCAGAGAGCTTTAACAAAGCCTGTCCGAAGCCTTGTTTTGAAGCAAAGTGTAAACTAGCCCTAAGGCTGTCAATCAGCTGGAGCTGCTCCCCTGCCACCTTTTTATCTCCTGGTGTTAGGGAAAACATATCATAAGTGACTGATGCTGATAGCAGAGGAAAGAAGCAGAAGACAGAAATGACACTTAGTGCTCTGGGCTGAGACAATTAAACACTATAGAGGGATGCGCTTTGTTTATATTTCATGCCTGAAAATTGCAACCACTTTAACCACACTTCTCAAATTTTTAAGATGGAAACAAGGGACACCTACTAGCAAAAGTATGTAGGCATAGGACACACCCCCCTGTCACGCCCCTTTAAAAGGAGAATTAGTTAGACCCATGAGTGTTTTTTTTTTACTACTACTATTCCTTTATAATGGCTTTTAAAATTTACAAATGCTGTAATTTAGAAATTGAATGAAAGGTTCAGCACTGGGAAACACTTTTTCAAAGATAAAAGGTACATTTTATATACAAGATCAGCAGGGCCTTTTTAAGGCAGGGCAAAAGGGGCAGCTGCCCTGGGCCCTGTCATTGTTGTGGGGCCCAAAGCAGCTGCCCCATACTTGCCAACTATCCTGGTTTCAATTCTCTTATCCCTTGAGGTTTTATTCCTGTGCTGTGTACCAATATCTCAGTGTGAAGTGCTGCTACTAATGCTGCCCAACTCTGCCCTATTGTTGTGTACAGATGACTCACCTGCAGACCCTTTGTTAACATGTAAATGACCTGAATTCATATATAAATAGCGGGAGCATTCATATGTAAATAGCGGGAATTGATATGTGTCATGACCCCCTGAGGTCATATCCACAGTAATCTCTAGCAACCAATCAACAAGCAGAAATCATGTGCTGTAACCTCTAGCAACTAATCAGTGAGCTGTAATGTGTGCTGTAACCTCTAGCAACCAGTCAGTGAACGGTAATGATACACTGTAACCTCTGGCAACCAATAACAATAGCTACCTGATCTGATTCAGTAAACTGATTTTGAGTCTAGCTACTATTTATTGCATGTCTCAGAGCAAGGACAGTTGGAATCTATGCTTTAACAACCTGCTAACCGATATATATATATATACTGTATACATGACCTGACAGCAAGTGGTTAAATCACCAAGATCATGGTAGCAGCCATGATCTTTGTATTGTTTTTTTACATCCAGTAAACGTCTGTCTAGTAAAAGGGATCCAGGCAGCTCTACAGTCCCCATGCCCTCCTCCCCCAGCCACCGCCCATGGTGGTTCCCAGTAAACAGCCAGAATCCTTTCACAGAGAGGAAGTGGAGGAACATCCATTCCCCCATTTCCTCTGTGACAAATGACGTCGGAAGTGACAATAAGTTCAGCACTTCCAGTGTCAATATAACCAAGCTCAAGCCCATGCTCAAAGAAATGCGCATGCACGCAGAACGCTTCACAGAACTGCACACATAACTAGGACCGTGCAAGTTTAGATGTCACGCACGCGTGTGAGCATTAACATGCCCATGAGCATGCACATTTGAATGGACTTTGGGGCCCAGTCATCAGCAAGAAGATATTCACAGATGACTGAAAGACGAGGGCCTTAGACGATGGAAGTAGAAGGGATTTAAATGACAAATGCCCCATGATGTCTAGAAAGCTGGCGTAGATGAATAGTCAAAAACCATTGTAGCAGGTAGTCTCCAATGTCTGAGACATTTTAATGTTGGTGGGTCTCTTATACACCTCCAGTTTCCAAGAGGAATTGTGGGAAATAGGGACTTAAGTGCAACAAGTGTGGTACAATCTATGCTCTGCCTAACCAACTGGTAACTCAAACCATAGAAATATAGAAAGGAGCGCCAGACCAAAACCCCATAGAAAAGTCCAAGATAGTTTTAATTGTTGGTAAAAAGAAAAAGTCATTTAAAAACATTCAACTCGTTTCAGGGGCAACACCCCTCTCCTTCATCGAGGCTCAACACAGGATAGAACTTGGGTGGACTCAGAGAAAACAGTGACTACACAGATCTATACTAGAACCAGCATTCAACTCTGAACAGGGGGAGTGGTGTTGCCCCCCAAAAACACGTTGTTTTGTTTTTATCTACTTCTGTAGTTACAACCAATATAAAGCAAATCATCCTCAAAATTTACTGCAGAAGCATCAATGCACTTCACTGCTGGTGGGTCAGGGGTACAGAGTAAAGAGGGTGAACCGAACTGCTGAAAGAATGACTTAAAAGCCTTCAGTGCTTCTGCTGACCTTGCGTTGCTCCACAGTACCTGCAGCTACAGAGTAGAGTGAGTGCTCGTTTTACAGCCTACCTGTTTCTTGTAAGAATAAGTCTAAAGCCCCGTACACACGATCAAACAATCTGGTGGAAAAGTCCGGCGGACAATCCGCCGTGTGTGTGCTCCGGCGGACTTTTTTTTTTTTACCAAAAAGTCCGGCGGACTAAGAAAGTAGTTTTGCACATCAATCTGTCTGCCGGACTCGCATTTCCGTGGACAACATGGCCCTGTGTGTGCTAGTCCAGCAGACAATACGGCCGTGTGTGTGCCAGTCCACCTTACCTTTGAAATGAATGGACTTTTCCTGCCCGGAGAAAAGTCTGCTCATTTTCAGCGCGGCTCCAGGTAGCCAGGACCAGCGAAGGAGGCGTCGCTGGCCCTGTCACCTGGTATAGACTTAAAGGGGAATCCTTACATGGTAGAAACGGTGTGGGGGTCCCACCCAGGTCCATATCAGACCCTTATGCAAGCACGCTACCCGGCCGGGCAGGAAAGGGGGTGGGGACGAGCAAGCGCCCCTCCCCCCCCCCCCCGAAGCCGTACCAGGCCACGTGCCCTCAACATGGGGGGGTGCTTTGGGGAAGGAGGGCCACGCGGCCCCCCCACCCCAAAGCACCTTGTCCCCATGTTGATGAGGACAAGGGCCTCTTCTCGACAACCCTGGCCATTGACTGTCGGGGTCTGCGGGCGGGAGGCTTATCGGAATCCATGTGCCCCCTTTAATAAGGGGGCCCCCGGATCCTGGCCCCCCCACCCTATGTGATTGAGTATGGGGTACAATGTACCCCTACCCATTCACCTGGGAAAAAAATGTAAAAAAAAACACAACACACAAGGGTTAAAATAGTTTATTGCACAGCTTCGGGGGTCTTCTTCCGTCTTCGGGGGTCTTCTCGCCTGACTCCTCCACTATCTTCTGCTCTTTTGCTAGCTCTTTTACTAGCGGAGGAGCCCGGCTTTCTTCTTCGCCGCCGCCCTCTTCTTCCGACTTCGAGGGTCTTGTCCCCCTCTTCAGGGGTCTTGTCCCCCCTCTTCGGTTCTTCTTGCCGGGCCACCGCGCCTTCTTCTAGCTCTTTTACAAGCGGTGGCCCGGTCTTCTGTCACCGTTGTCTTCTGTCCTTCTGTTCTCTTCTTCTCTTCTTGATCTGTTGCCTCGTCGCTGTCTCTGGTCACAATGACAGGCACGCGGCGTGCGGCGACTTATATAGTGACATCGCCGGATGATGTCCCCGCCCATTATGATGTCACAGTCCCAGAGGATGCCAGACTAAGTCCGCCGGATAGTCTGATACGTGTGTACTTGGCATTATGGTTACCTTTTCACCTCCAGGTATCACCCTCAAACCTAACCCTACCATTATGTTCTCCATAGAAGATACCGGAACGTAGGTGTCAACAACAGACAGAGCAGTAATAAGTCCAAAATGGTTGACCTTCACCACACTAAACTCGGCTGTCTGATACCCTTTCCTATTTTTCTAAAGTCTATCATTAGAAAAAAAAAAAACATTGTAGCATCAGCTATTGTCACCCACGTGTGAAGGACAACCAGTTGAATTGAGGTGTGTATGTCAATCTTGGTGCATCACAAAAAAAAAAATTGAGGTTTGGCAAGTTGTGAACCGAGGCCAAGTTTTTATGTGATGTGCTGCAGGAAAAGCAGAGTTTTGTTCAGATTTGGATGGAACTCCTTCTTTATATCCTGTTGGTGAGGCAGACTTCATACATACAATTAAAGATCTATGCAGAAGCTACAATCACCCACTTACCACTGAAGACTAATTGGAGAGCTCAAAAACACGCAGACTGTTCTCTTCATGTTGCCCTTTCTTTGATTTTCGAGTTACCTTTTACTACTTTAAGCAGCCATTATTTTCCCTCCGTTTGGCAGATATCCATGACCTCTAGTTAGGAGAAAGTTCGCATTGTACTTATCAGAATTATTACCAATCCTTAAAAAAGTGACCTACATCTGATATGTCTGCAAAAGTGCAAGTACCGAGGATGATGTGTGATTCTTCACCCGATAACTAAAACCTTTCTCTACAGATACCACTTGATGGATGCCAAGTTCTAAGGCGGTATACGGGGGAATCTGAAACTACATTTACTGAAAAGCGACTTGTTATTTCACGTGGCTCTGATCCTGCAGAGGAAGATGAAAACTTTCTATGGAATTCACTTAAATAAAAGCCTAATTCTCAAAAACTACAAATATTAGTACTCAAATCACTGCAAACTTTACCGACTAAAGCCTAAAGGATAACTTTTATTTCAAAGACTTCCAATGTCCTCCCAGGTGTCATTGATAAAATATAGCCATTGACATATTTGGTTAATGATGTCATGCTAACCCCACCCCTTTGTTAAAATAATATAGCGGGGTGACAACTGTAATAGTATGAATGAACCATCATGACTCCATTTTGTTACCCCTGCCATCTTATGTGAAGTCTCTTATTGTGTAGGTTTTATGCCCTGTACAGGAGCAGACTGACCATTGGGCCACTCGGGCACTACCCGAGGGCCCCGTGCCACTAGGGGGCCCCATCAGGGTTGCCAGCCTTTTACATCTGTCTCTGAAATGTCCCTTACCGACATCCTTTTGGTCTAAAAATCCTGAGATTATAGCTGCCCCACCTCTCCAGTACCTTGTCAGCCAATAGAAACATGTCTGTGTATACTGTGTGATTGTATACAGTGTGTGTGTGTGTTTTTGTATACTGTGTGGCCCTATAATGTCTGATTTCCTGGGGACCCCATAATCTCCCATTGCCCAGGGGGGGGCCCCATGAGTTGTCAGTCCGCTCCTGGCCCTGTACACACGGTCGGACTTTCCGACGGAAAATATGTTGTCGGAAATTCCAATCGTGTGTGGGGTCCATTGGACATTTTCCGTTGGATTTTCCGACACGCAAAGTTTGAGATCTTGTTCTAAAAATTTTCCGACAACAAAATTCCGATCACTTAAATTCCAATCGTGTGCAGACAATTCCGACGGATAAAATGCCACGCATACTCAGAATAAATTACGAGAGGAAAGCTATTGGCTGTGAGTGAATATACTTAACTAAAATAAAATAAAGATGAGGTATGTGGCGCTAATAAACACACAAAAAAAGCTTGTATAAATACAATGACCTGAGTAGGGGGTTAATCTAAATCTCCTTAAAGCGGGAGTCCGCCGTTTTTTGTTTTTAAAAGTCAGCAGCTACAAAGACTGCAGCTGCTGACTTTTAAAATAAGGACACTTACCCGCCCAGCGCGCCCGCGATGTCGGCACCCGAAGCCGATCTCTCGATCGGCTCTCGGGTGCTGCCGCCGCCATCTTCGGTATGGGAATCAGGAAGTGAAGCCTTGCGGCTTCATTTCCCGGTTCCCTACTGCGCATGTGCGAGTCGCACTGCGCAATAAGGATGGTCCCTGCTGTCTCTGGGATCAGTGTGTTTCCCAGCAGACAGCGGGGGACCCGCAGGAAGTGGCGTAAATACCTGCAGATTCTGCGGATATCTATGCCGGAAGTGGGTGCAAATACCTGTACTGTACACGTATCTGCACCCCCCTCCCCCCTGAAAGGTGCCAATTGTGGCACCGGAGGGGGGAGGGTTCCAATGAGCGGAAGTTCCACTTTAGGGTGGAGCTCCGCTTTAATAAAAAAAATTTACATGCAAATTAGTAAATGCAACATCCAACATAAATCACTGTGTTATCATGTGAATACAGAAAAAAATTCCAGTGCATACATAAAGTGCTATACAACATGTGTATCCAATACTGTTGCTTAAACAGTAATAACAAAGTATCATTAAACAGATCACCCAGTGTGCACTAAGTGTCAATGTTCAGCATAAGTGTCCCAGGGTGTGCGGTAGATTCTCAATACTCTCACCCAGTCCTTGGCCCCGTGAGACACAAGCTGGTGTCATAGATCGCGTTCCTCCGTCCTACACCCCGCTCAATAGAGTGGGCGAGAGTATTGAGAATCTACCGCACACCCTGGGTCCGCCGTGACCAATCCTGATTGTATCACCAATGTTTGGTTTGCTGTGACTCATTTTTGGCGCTGTTTTGCTAAGGGACCGAAAATTCTGACAAACTTTGAACTCGAACGTTCAAAATCAAAATTGCTAGTTTTAAAGGCTAATATGCAAGTTATTGTCCTAAAAAGGGATTGGGGACCTGGCTCCTGCCCCAGGGGACATGGATCAATGCAAAAAAAAGTTTTAAAAATGTCCGATTTTTTTGGAGCACTGATTTTAATGATGCTTAAAGTGAAAAAAAAGTGAAATATTCCTTTAAATATAGTGCCTGGATGGTGTCTATAGTATGCCTGTGAAGTGGCATGTGTTTATCGTGTTTAGAACCGTTCCTGCACAAAATGACATTTCTAATGGAAAAAAAGTCATTTAAAACTGCTTGCGGTTTTAATGTAATGTCTGATTCCGGCAATACGGATGAAAATCATTGAGAAAAATGGCATGGGTAGCCCCCGTGCCCATTACCAGCCCCTTTGGGTCTTGTATGGATATTAAGGGGAACCCCCTACCCAAATTAAAAAAAGGAAAGGGGCGGGGCCCCCAGACCCTATATACTCAGAACAGCAGTATACAGGCGGTGCAAACAAGACAGGGACTGTGTAGGTTTGTTGTGTTAAGTAGAATCTGTGTGTAATTTTGAACTGGTACATTTTTAAAATGTAGCTCCAGTCCAAAAATCTATTTTTAAGCTTTTTGGAAAACATAGGGAAGGGTTATCAGCCCTGTATAATTTTTTGTGCCGTCCGTCTTTTTTCATCTCACTTGCTGTTGTCTCCTTCCGTTTGCAAGTAGGAGACGTTTGTAAGTTGGATGTTTGATTGTAGGGGCCTGTCCTATATGCTCTGCAGAAATTTAGGCCTAAGATGTTGGTGTTGCCACAACATTGTAAGCCCTCACAGATACTCTTGGTGGGCGCTGGAGCGCCCTGCTGTGAACGATTATATCAAGAATTGTAATTACATGCCATTGTTGAACAGTGGTAGAAAAATTGTGCCTTTGGTGGTGGCGGTGGTGATGCTGATCATGCTGGTGCCACAACACTGTAAGTCCTTCGAGTCCAAAGTTTGTCCGAATTTTCGGTCCCTTCGCAGGTTCTGATGCGAACCGAACCAGGGGGGGTGTTCGGCTCTTCCCTAGTGTCAAATAGCAAAACAGCGCCAAAAATTAGTCACAGCAAACCAAACATTGGTGATACAATCAGGATTGGTCACGGTGGACCCAGGGTGTGTGGTAGATTCTCAATACTCTCACCCAGTCCTCCATCTATTGAGCGGGGTGTAGGATGGAGGAACGCGATCTATGACACCAGCTTGTGTCTCACGGGGCCAAGGACTGGGTAAGAGTATTGAGAATCTACCGCACACCCTGGGTCCGCCGTGACCAATCCTGATTGTATCCCCGATGTTTGGTTTTCTGTGACAAGATTTATTTTTGGCGAGTGGAATATTTGGAGTGCTGTTTTAATAAAGTGGTGTGAGATGTTGTTACACTATTGGAGCATCTCTTTATTTTCACATGTGGGGCAAACTGATGTATGACATCTAGGACAGTGTGTCACGCTTGACGGAAATCTCTCAAGTGCATTTGGCATCATATCCAGGAGTTGATGAATGCGCGTTAAGCCAAACATGAGAGTGGGAGGCAAATCTATTTGATGAGTGAGTTTGAACAAGGGGAGTGGAGGCACGAGCACAGCGGTGTGGTGCAAGAACATTCAATTGGATTAACCTTCTTTGAGTTTGCACCATTCATCGGAATGTTTAATCATTTTTTTATTTTTGTTTTTTATTAGAGACTTGAATTTCACGGACACCTATGTTGAACATTGACACCCGCGGAACCGACCGTCCGCGGAACGTCACCCGCAATTCTCAGAGGGGGCAATTGCCCCGTTGCCCCCCCCCCCGGATCCGCCCCGTGCTGAACATTGACACTTAGTGCACACTGGGGGATCTGTTTAATGATACTTTGTTATTATTGTTTCAGCAACAGTATTGGATACACATGTTGTATAGCACTTTATGTATGCACTGGAGTTTTTTTCTGTATTCACATGATAACACAGTGATTTATGTTGGATGTTGCATTTACTAATTTGCATGTAACATTTTTTTATTAAGGAGATTTAGGTTAACCCCTATTCAGGTCATTGCATTTATACAAGCCTTTTTTGTGTGTTTATTAGCACCACATACAGTGGTGTGAAAAAGTGTTTGCCCCCTTCCTCATTTCCTGTTCCTTTGCATGTTTGTCACACTTAAGTGTTTCGGAACATCAAACCAATTTAAACAATAGTCAAGGACAACACAAGTAAACACAAAATGCAATTTGTAAATGAAGGTGTTTATTATTAAAGGTGAAAAAAAATCCAAACCATCATGGCCCTGTGTGAAAAAGTGATTGCCCCCTAAACCTAATAACTGGTTGGGCCACCCCTTAGCAGCAACAACTGCAACCAAGCGTTTGCGATAACGTGCAATGAGGCTTTTACAGCGTCCCGGAGGAATTTTGGCCCACTCATCTTTGCAGAATTGTCCTAATTCAGTTACATTAGAGGGTTTTCGAGCATGAACGGCCTTTTTAAGGTCATACCACAACATCTCAATAGGATTCAGGTCAGGACTTTGGCTAGGCCACTCCAAAGTCTTCATTTTGTTTTTCTTCAGCCATTCGGTGGTGGACTTGCTGGTGTGTTTAGGATCATTGTCCTGCTGCAGAACCCAAGTTCGTTTCAGCTTGAGTACACGAACAGATGGTCGGACATTCTCCTTCAGGATCTCTTGGTAGACAGCAGAATTCATAGTTCCTTTTATCACGGCAAGTCTTCCAGGTCCTGAAGCAGCAAAACAGCCCCAGACCATCACACTACCACCACCATATTTTACTGTTGGTATAATGTTCTTTTTATGAAATGCAGTGTTCCTTCTACGCCAGATATACTTGGACACACACCTTCCAAAGAGTTCCACTTTTGTCTCATCGGTCCACAGAATGTTGTCCCAAAAGTCTTGGGGATCATCAAGATGTGTTGTGGAGAAATTGAGACGAGCTTTGATGTTCTTTTTGCTCAGCAGTGGTTTTCTCCTTGGAACTCTGCCATGCAGGCCATTTTTGCCCAGTCTTTTCCTGATGGTGGAGGCATGAACGCTGACCTTAACTGAGGCAAGTGAGGCCTGCAGTTCCTTGGACGTTGTTGTGGGGTCTTTTGTGACCTCTTGGATGAGTCGTCGCTGCGCTCTTGGGGTAATTTTGGGCGGCCGGCCACTCCTGGGAAGGTTCACCACTGTTCCATGTCTTTGCCATTTGTGGATAATGGCTCTCACTGTGGTTCGCTGGATTCCCAAAGCTTTGGAAATGGCTTTATAACCCTTTCCAGACTGATAGATCTCAATTACTTTCTTTCTCAATTGTTCCTGAATTTCTTTGGGTCTCGGCATGATGTGTAGCTTTTAAGGATCTTCTGGTGGACCTTACTGTGTCAAGCAGCTCCTATTTAAGTGATGCCTTGATTGTGAACAGGTGTGGCAATAATCAGGCCTGGGTGTGGCTAGAGAAATTGAACTCAAGTGTGGACAACCACAGTTATAGTATGTTTTAACAAGGGGGGCAATCACTTTTTCACACAGGGTCATGATGGTTTGGATTTTTTTTCACCTTTAATAATAAACACCTTCATTTACAAATTGCATTTTGTGTTTACTTGTGTTGTCCTTGACTATTGTTTAAATTGGTTTGATGTTCCGAAACACTTAAGTGTGACAAACATGCAAAGGAACAGGAAATGAGGAAGGGGGCAAACACTTTTTCACACCACTGTACCTCTGTACTATCTTTATTTTATTTTAGTTAGGTAAATTCACTCACAGTTTTGATTTATTAAGTGGCGGTTTGAGCTAGAAGATTTTTCACTTGTTCATAAAGCGCAGTGGGGTACACAAGGAGGGGCGTTTTATTTGTGCACTATCAGTCTGGTCTAGAAAGCTATTGGCTACTGGCCTCTTTATAGTCCCGTCCTACGTGTTGCACGTCACCTCGTTCTGAACGATCGGATTTTCCGACAACTTTGTGCGACCGTGTGTATGCAAGACAAGTTTGGGCCAAAATCCCTTGGAAAAAATCCAACAGATTTTGTCGTTGGAATGTCTGACCGTGTGTACAGTTCATAAGTCTGTGTAAGAATGTGTAAGAATGTTTTCACAACACCCTCCCTATTGTGCTCACTTTGATCAAGCCTATATCCTGTTCAGCCTTAGGCCGCGTACACACGGGCGGATTGTCTGCCCAACTTAGTCCGCTGAACCGTGTTTCAGCGGACAATCCGCTTGTGTGTGGGCTTCAGCGGACTTTTTCAGCGGACAGTCTGACGGACTTTGTCTTTCGGAATTTCCGTCATTTTGTCCGTCCAAACTTGGTTTTGTCCGTCCAAACTTGGTTTCAGCGGACAGTCCGCTCGTGTGTAGGCAAGTTGGACGGACTAAGTATGGCGCATGCTCAGAAAGGATTTACACGGCCGAAGGTTGCATTGCAGTGTATTGGACGTCGTTTTTCTAGTCCCGTCGTACGTGCTGTACACGTCATCGCGCAAGTTTTCAGCGGACTGTCTGTTCATCGTGTGTGGTCAAGTCCGTTCATTCAAAAGTTGAACGGACTGTCTGTCGGATTGTCTGACGAACTTAGTTGGGCAGACAATCCGCCCGTGTGTACGCGGCCTTAGACAATCAGCTAAGATATGTTATATAGTTACATAGTTAGTAAGGTTGAATAAAGACACCAGTCCATCCAGTTCAACCTGAGTGAGTGTCTACAATTGTCCCTATCCCTGTACATTGCACACTCACATCGGTCCCTACGCTCAATATGTGACTGATGACCAGATGTCGTATCTAACTGATGATAGATATACATCAAGTTACATACTGGTATAACCCTAGACACGTATGCATTAAACTAACCACTCCCCCTCCTTTGTTCTATACTGAATATAAGCTACTTTCGTGCTCAATAAAGACAGACATCTTTTGAACTCATATCTTGTTTCACGAGTTTCATTGGGTGTCTCACGGTACCGGGGGTCACGATGGTTTGCCGACAGTTAACCAGGGTGGTCGTCCAGAAGCAGAATTCCTTTCAACAACACTGGTTGCAAAGGACGCTGTTGGCACCCATCACTCCCTAAGCATCCACTGACATCAAGGAAGCTGTCATGTATAGTAGCAGGGTTTCTAGTAACAAGTCCGGTGTTGCTGCCTATCAGTGCCACCTATCAGCGCCTCCTCATCAGTGCTGCCTATCAGTGCCCATTAGTGGCGCCTAGCAGTGCCCAACACTGCCGTCTATCAGTGACACCCAGGGCTTTTTTGTATAGTATGTAATAACAAGGGGTGTGCTGGAGCGTCTTTTGATGCTGGCTGCTGGGGGATCTATTTTGACTGGTGGGGATCTGTTTATGTGTGAGGGTCTATTGTTGCTGGGAGGGATCTACTGTTGAGTTAGAGTTCTATTGATGCTGGCTGCTGGGAGAGCTGTTATTGATACGGGGGGGATATAATGTTGCTTGGGTGGCTCTTTTGTTGCTGGGTGTGGTATTTTGTTGTGGGTGGGAGGTGGGTAGGGGGTGGAACCAAGGGACGGTGCTCAGAGGTGGGTAGAGGGTGGAGACAAGGGATAACTCAGAAGGGGGGGAGTTCCTGTACCCATTTTCGTAGAAAAAAGGTCCTGGCGCTGCCTATCAGTGCCACCTCATAAGTGCTGCCTATCAGTGCCACCTATCAGTGCCTCCCCATCAGTGCTGCCTATCATTGCCACCTATTAGTGCCTCCTTATCAGTGCTGTCTATCAGTGCCTCCCCATCAGTGCTGCCTATTAGTGCCCATTAGTGTCACCTATAAGTTCCTCCTCATTAGTGCTGTCTATAAGTGCCTCCCCATCGGTGCTGCCTATCAGTGCCCATCAGTGCTGCCTATTAGTGCCCATCAGTGTCGCCTATAAGTGCCTCCTCATCAGTGCTGTCTATCTGTGCCTCCCCATCAGTGCTGCCTATTAGTGCCCATTAGTTCTGCCTATTAGTGCCTCCTCATTAGTGCTGTCTATCTGTGCCTCCCCATCAGTGCTGCCTATCAGTCCCCACCAGTGCTGCCTATTAGTGCCCATCAGTGCATCTTCATCAGCGCCGCCTATAAGTGCCTCCTCATCAGTGCCTCCTCATCAGTGCTGCCCATCATGCCCATCAGCACTGCCTATCCGTGCCTCCTCATCAGTGCTGCCTATCAGTGCCCTTAGTGCCTCATATCAGTGACCATTAGTGCCCCCTATCAATGCAGCTTATTAGTGCCCATTAATGCCGCCTCATCAGCGCACATCAATGAAAAGAAAAATTACTTATTTGCTAAATATTATAACAGAAACTAAAAAAAATGTTGACCTTTTTTCATTCATTTAGCAAAAAATAAAAACCACAGATGTGATTTGTGTAAAAAGAAAAATGATAAAAATGTCCCATGTGTACAGTGTTGTATGACCGCACAATTGTCATTCAAAGTGCGACAGCGCTGAAATCTGAAAATTGTCCTGGGCAGAAAGGGGTGAAAGTTGCTGGTATTGAAGGGGTTAAAGCCCAGGCACCAGATAAAAAAAGAGGGAAAAAGTGATGTAGAAGGCAAGTTGTCAGGGGGCAACCTGCACCTGCATGAAGAGATAACCCGGCCTCCCGCTTTAATGTAACCTAAAGGAACTACGTCGCCCGTTTATTACACCGCTTCATTTTTAATAAACATTTTCCCTAAAATAACATTATAATTCACATTAGAATCAATAACAGCAGCAGCTGCAGCCACAATATTGCGGAGGAGAAATGGAAGGCATTGTTTTCCAGCGCTACGGTTATTACGGCATCAATATTTTATTGAAGCGTTTTGATCGCTGCCCCAGAAATCCACTTATGACTCATGAGACTATTGAACACATTCGTTTGCTTTATTTTTATTCCTTTTTTTTTTTTTTTCTGCAAACATCACTCTGCGTCCTTTACAGTCGGAGATGATCGCCGCCATCGCCCGCCGCCATCGTCCTCGTTGTCCCGTCAAATTTGTTTGGCAATATTTTTATCCGGAGAACATCCGGGACGCGCGGGTTCCTTCGGTGCGCGCCTCCTGAACACCGTGACATTTTGAAGTCATTTATCAAAAAGTTAATGTTTTACTTTCCATAAAAGTAAAGTTCAAACAAAGCGTTTCGGTAAATTGCCGACAAAATGTATTTAAGTCTCCAGCAGGCAGGAATTATAGGCTGTCTCCCTCCCATCGCTGCGTTTCAGTCATTAAAAAAATCAAAAATCAAAAAAAATCAGATGAATGGGCTGTGAGCACAGACACGTCACATCCATTGGGACTGACGCTGCAATGTGCTGAGATACCGTATATACTCGAGTATAGGCCGACCCGAATATAAGCCGAGGCCCCCAATTTACCCCCAAAAAAACTGGCAAACTTATTGACTCGTGTATAAGCCGAGGGTAAGACATGCCTGTCCATCCCTGTGTGTGTGTCCGTCCATCCCTGTGTGTCCGTCCATCCCTGTGTGTCCGTCCATCCCTGTGTGTCCGTCCATCCATCCCTGTGTGTGTGTGTCTCCATCCATCCATCCATCCCTGTGTGTGTGTGTGTGTGTGTGTGTGTGTGTGTGTGTGTGTGTGTGTGTGTGTCCAGCCTACCTGTGTCCTGAGCCTTTGTCCCGAGCCTCCGTCCCGTGCCGAGCCTCCTTGCCTCCGTGCCTCGCCGCCGTGCCTCGCCGCCATGCCTTGCCTCCGGTCCCGTCCCGTCCCGTCCCGTGCCGTGCCGTCCTGTGCCTTGCCTCCGTCCCGTGCCCTCTTCGTTCGTCGGCGGCCATTGTAAAATTCAAAAGCTGCGCCGCCGCCTTCGCCTGTGATAGGCGGAACACTGAATTTCCCAGCAGCCTGTGTTCCGCCTATCACAGACGTCGTATCATCCTCGTCCGTAGTACGAGGATGATACGAAGTCCGTGATAGGCGGAACACAGGCTGCTGGGAAATTCAGTGTTCCGCCTATCACAGGCGAAGGGGGAGCCGGAGGCGCGGCTTTTGAATCAGAATGGCCGCTGTCTGTCTGCTCGACACGCTGATCGAGCGGGCAGACAGCGATGACTCGAGTATAAGCCGAGGGGGGCACTTTCAGCCTCAAAAAAGAGGCTGAAAATCTCGGCTTATACTCGAGTATATACGGTACATGGAATTGTACATCAATGCTGAAATCCCCCCCCCCCCCAAAAAAAAAAAAAACGTTCTTTTTTTTTTTTCTACCAGCCAATGGATTTTTTATTTCTGTCCATCCGGTCCTGAGATTTAAACAGCTATGCCGCATAGTCTACCCTAGGACAGGGGATTAAAGCTGGCTGTGCTCTATACAATTTTTATTTTTCAAATTTTGTTATACAACTTTCTTTTAGATTCACCACAACCAGGGCAGGACTTACCATTGGGCTTGACTGGGCTCAAGCCCATGGGCCCCGCCCAATAGGGGGCCCCGTCGAAATACATAGCTGAGTGTACTCGGCTCGGCTCCGCTCACAGTCAAACCCAGTCTCGCCCTATGATGGACATAACACAGGGACTTGGCTGTGGACCAAGCTGAGTACACTTGGCTACTCTCGGGGATCCGAGAGGACCCGGTGCCATTTTTAAACTTCAAGACTACAATGACAAGGCTGCAAATGACACTGACAAGGCTGCAAATGGATGGGCAAGGGTTCAGATGGGCACTGATAAGGCTGCATTGATGGGCATTTAAATGTAAGTTTTTTTCCTTAAACTTCCCTCCTAAACTTGGAGTGTGTGTTATACGCCGATAAATACAATAATTTATAGAAGGTAGGGCCCGAAAGTGACTAAAGCCCAGGGGCCCCCACCACCCTAAGTCCTGCCCTGACCACAACCATATACGTTCAATCTGTATGCAGGTAGGCCCTTGTGCTATATAGCTGCAGGTAAATCTAAGGGAAACCGAACAACAACATTTGTATAATGTGTATCCAGCTTAAAACCCCACACTAAAAAGTTTGAGTCTGTCAGAAACCATGAAAATCAGGTCGAGACAGAAGTACAGTTAAATCACACTTGTTTAATAATAAAAGTAAAAAGAACAAACGTAGTCAAAGCATGCTTACGAATTTTATACGAAATACGAAATTTCGTTAACGAATTTTGGGATTTCGGATTCCAAATGAACAGAATTGTGACTGGTGTTTTGTTCACCTATCAGAGGACGTCAGCACAGCACAGGGATGGTGGGAACCCCTCATAAAGGAATGTGACTTACCTTTCTAGGCGGGAGGCTGGTCTAGGGATGATCAACCCTGTAGTCTTTTTCTCTCTGATGTTTGTGAAGTACAATCTTGGTAACATGTTGGCAGAGAGACCGCCTGGGTGGGTTGGTATTTTCCAGTCCTGGTTTAGGCCCTTTCTGCGAGACTGGGAAAATGGTGGGCCAGTGAAAAGCCTGAGGGTCAAGCATGATAAGCTCCCGGCTTATGTTGCCCCGTGTTTGAAAATACTCCGGCAGTGGCAAGTAACGGCAGGAGAAGTCAGATCTCTTCCAAGGAAACTTCTTGGGAAGCGGGTCATGAGCTCTGCTTTTTGTGAGCCACTGGCCTTGAGGGATTGCCCAAGCCTGGTTTTGGGGGTGGGTTTGCAGTTGATTAATTTGGAGAGAATCCAAATGAAGTTTAGGGATCAGGCTTGGCTTGCCTTTCATGGGAAACTATATGTGAAGGGCAACTTGAAGTTTCTTTCCATGAGTGATCAGGGCTGCCCGAGAGTGGAGTGTGGAGGAGTGGTGGAGTCCATGGATCACTTTCTACTTCAGTGCCCTTTTAATATAGAGGTGTACAAGAGGGTGGGGAGGGCTCTGAGTATACCCTTTCTCCCCCATATGAGTTATGCAGAGTGGGTGTATGGGGCTTTCCAGACTCGTCGGGATTATGATTTGGAAACACTTTTTTTAGATAGTTTAGTAGTCCGTTATTTCACGTGGAGTGCACGGTGTCAGGTATCCTTACGGAGTAAAATCCTCCCTGTGGAAGTGGTGATACAGAACATTCTGGGTGAGGTTGGGAAGATTCGGGCTCTTGAGAAAGACACGTGGCAGCAGGAGGCCTGGATAAAGGCGTGGAGGAATATAAGACTCTGTAGCGGCTGCCTGTTGATCTCGGGGTGTGCGGCTTTCTTTGTATTCTTCTTTCACTCCCCTAGATTTTCAGATCCAATATAATTTTGATAAAAGGCTCCATGCATGGTGACGGTGATGTTCCTTAGTCTGGCTCTCCCATAGGGATTATGTAATGCACAATTTGTTTTGCACCATTTATTTTGTTCTTGTTCTTTCTGTTTTTTTATGATTATATTCAATTATTTTGTAAATATGATTTATTTATTTATTATGGTTTTATTGTGTATATAAGTTGTTGTTTGTAAGATTTTCAATAAACAAAATTAACCCCTCATAATGGGCACAGCGGGTGTACAGACCCGGGAACTCAGCACAAGGATGGTGGGAACCCCTCATAATGGGCACAGCGGGTGTATAGACCCGGGAACTCAGCACAGGGATGGTGGGAAACTGCCATTCCTCTCCTTGACAGCGAGGTGTGAGGTTGCTAGTTCCTTTGCTCCTGTGCTTCCAGAGACCAGGGGCTAGAGTTGCTTCTCTGCCCCAGGAGGGATGCTGGATCCTGGGGAGGACCCCGGCGGGGGCCCCCTGGGTAGGCCTGTGGAAGATTCTGGGCCTGGCCAAAGGAGTGATGAGTCCCTGCCTGCCTTTAGACAGAGGATTGTTGGGAAGCTGAAGCAGATTGAGGAAGAAGAGGAGAGATTGTTGATTTTGATGACTGAATTTCGGAAGAAAAAGCAAGTTTGTGCCAAATTGTACAGCAAGAGGAGGCCGGCTCTGAGGCCTGAGTTGAAGGACTTGGAGCAAGCTGTTAAAGAGGAAGTAAACCTTGATGAGTTTACTTCCTCTTTTTTTCCCTGCAAAGGTAAAGCATAATGGACTACTATGCATCGCATCGCATAGTAGCTCATTATGTGTCACTTACCTGACACAGGAGCCAGCGAAGTCGCCGCTGTCCCCTGTAGTCCGCCGCATCCATCTTGCTTGTGGCGTCTCGCAGCTCCGCCGAATGACAGCGGCGAAGCCGCGATGACGTCACTCCCGCGCATGCGCATGGGAGTGGCGTCTCGCAGCTCCGCCGCTGTCATTCGGCAAAGCCGCGATGACGTCACTCCCGCGCATGCGCACGGGAGTCGACAAATGCGGCAGCTCCATTCTTGGAACTGCCGCGTTTAGTGCGCCTGCGCGCCGCTGTCTACGGCGCATGCGCCATAGACAGCGGTGCCCGTTTTCGGGCAAATATCTCCTAAACCATATAGGTTTAGGAGATATTTCTTGGACCTACAGGTAAGCCTTAATCTAGGTGTGACGGACTGGGGTTTATATGGTTACAAAACAGACACCCCAAAGCAAAGTACATATTCATTTTTTTTTATATTTCTAAACATGTCCCTTCTATTCTATTAATAACCAGTAGATGGCAGAGAAGGTACACAAACAGAGTCTATATAAGGCCACACACCATGTGACTGGAAATTAAACTACTTCCAGCCATAAAGTCAGTGGTCATATCTCATGCTGTTTGTGTGATTCTTTGCAGGTATGTACTCTAAATTGTTCCTAATCTGTATTAACCTGTGATAGAAAGATTCCTAAACATCTTGAGCAGATGCAGAAAAAGTCTCAGCAGATTTTATGCTATAGTATTGCTGTAATTAGAAGTTTAGAACAGCATGTGTCAGAAACAAGTGAAAAGTGCATAAGAACATGAAAATACTGCATTAGAACAAATGTCTATGATAAACACTAAACCTTTCTAAATAGGTATATTTAAACCTGATTTATTGAAAATGTCATAGATTTATAGAAGCACATGTTTTCTGTTATTTAATATAGAAAAAAACCTATTGTATGTAAAGCTTATGTATTGCATCATACAGACATGCAATGTGCACCATCTAGTGGTTAAAAAAGAGTACTACCATGAAAATATTTGTATTAAAGCAATGCATTGCCAGTATGATTATTGCACACTTAAAGTGTACCAGAGAGATAAAGATAATTATCTATAACACTGAATAACAGGGATATATATGTTATTAAAATATAGTAATGTTCATTGTTGTAACTACGTTTTAAAATACTTTAGTTAAAATCGGTATTATATATATTGTTAATGTTTATAAACATGTGACTATAAAAATGTAAAAGATGTATTGTTATGTAAAAATTAAACTACTTCCAGCCATAAAGTCAGTGGTCATATCTCATGCTGTTTGTGTGATTCTTTGCAGTCCACGCCAAGCTGATCACCTTATCTCATCGCGTCTACAATCATCGGCTCTCTTAATTCACATTTTGAGGCCGGTAACATAGGCTTACCTGTAGGTCAAAGTGGTTTGTAAGGGTTTACTTCCTCTTTAAGAGGCAGGAGGAGCTGGTGAGCTCTCTGAAGGAGAACAGTGGCATTTTTAAAGAGAAATATAAGAATGAGGAGCGATTTAATCGCATGAGGAGAAGAGCCGCTTCCTGCATGGAAGGTGATCCAACCAATGAGGAGATGCAAGTGAAGTCGGAGTCAGCAGAGAGTGAGGAAGTGGGCCCGGAGGATGAGCCCAGTGTTTCAACACCTCAGACACCTGCTGAGCCCTCAATGGCGGAGGCCTCTGTCCCCTTCCCTCCCCAGCAATGTGGAACATCTGAGCAGGAGGATGAAGGTTCTGACATGCTGGATTTTATCAACAAACTGGAGACCAGTCCTAATGCAGCTCCCCAGGATGGTGAGGAGAAGATGGACACCATTCCTAGCCCTGTGGAAGAAAGACCTGTGGAGAGAGCAGGTGCAGGTACTGTGTGTGTGCAGCATGGGGGGAACTTTAATGACAATGGGCCTGCTGAGGGTTGTAGTGCTTCAGACAGTCAGCCCAGACCCATAGACAATGTACTGCAAGCAATAAATAACTGTCAGCTTCAGTCTGCAGAGAGGTCCATGGACAATACAGAGACTTTGCCTGGACCAGGCACAGCGGCTGTTCCTTTGAATGATGGAGGAGATGCTGGGTGTAGTAGTACTACAACTCTCCAGGAGTCTGCAGCAGCCAAGACTGTGATGGCTCCCAGGATTGAAGCTGAGTGTTCGGGGGAGGGGGTGGGTCCTGCTAATCAGAAGACTGCTATCCCAGCTGATTCAGACTCTCTGCCAGCAGGTTTGAATGTATCTGAGGACAAGACTGCAAAAGCTGGAGGTGGAAGAAAAACTTATGCTGGTGTTGCTGCCACAGGATCTGGGAAGGGGGAGCAAGCAGGGAAGGAGCATGGGGACGTTCTATCTTCCTCCCTGTTTAAAAGGAGGAATGTTGTCCAGTTGAAATGGGAAGGTGATGGAAACCCCCCACATAGGAGGACAGTGGTGGATAAAATCCTGCAGATGGGGTTTAGGCCTGCAGATATCTTCGCCCTGATCAGTCTGGCAGGTTCCTATGAATATGATTTGTCCTTTATCCGTCCGGAGTCTTTGGACATATTTTGGGAGAAGTTTGAACACGTGTGTAGAGGCCTGCCGGACTGGAAAGGGCTCATCCTCAAACTTATATCGCGCCAGCCCCTCATTAAGATGGTGACAGTTCTGGTACGCAATGAATCCATACCACAAGGGGATCTGACTGTATGGTTGAGGAGGTATGGGGACGTCCTGAGCCCCCTAAGAAAGATTTTGGACGATCGAGGAATATGGACAGGGGGATGGTCTGTGCAGCTGAAACGAAAGGTTATTGACAATGTTGTCCAACATCTGCCTTCCTCAGCTTTCCTGGGGAGGGACAGGCTGACCATCTTCTACCCGGGCCAGCCAAAGCTCTTCAATAAATGTGGAGATAAAGGGCATCTTGCATCCTCCTGTCCAGTGATGAAGTGCTCTCTGTGTCAGGGTATAGGGCATTTGGCAAAGGACTGTAATATTATAAGGTGTAATCTGTGCAATGCAGTGGGACATCCTTACAGTCAGTGTCCTGAGGCAATGCACAACAAGCCTGAGCTCATGAGAGAGTTCTTCCATCTGGACATGGAGGATGCACAGAGCTCATCAGCTGGAGGGCCTGTGAGTCCATCTGAGTCTGTGCCAATACCCAATGTGTCTGTATCTCCCCAGTCTGTGCCAATACCCAATGTGTCTGTGTCTTCCCAGTCTGTGCCAATACCCAATGTGTCTGTGTCTCCCCAGTCTGTGCCAATACCCAATGTGTCTGTGTCTCCCCAGTCTGTGCCAATACCCAATGTGTCTGTGTCTCCCCAGTCTGTGCCAATACCCAATGTGTCTGTGTCTCCCCAGTCTGTGCCAATACCCAATGTGTCTGTGTCTCCCCAGTCTGTGCCTGTACCCAATGTGTCTGTGTCTCCCCAGTCTGTGCCCGTACCCAATGTGTCTGTGTCTCCCCAGTCTGTGCCCGTACCCAATGTGTCTGTGTCTCCCCAGTCTGTGCCCGTACCCAATGTGTCTGTGTCTCCCCAGTCTGTGCCCGTACCCAATGTGTCTGTGTCTCCCCAGTCTGTGCCCGTACCCAATGTGTCTGTGTCTCCCCAGTCTGTGCCCGTACCCAATGTGTCTGTGTCTCCCCAGTCTGTGCCCGTACCCAATGTGTCTGTGTCTCCCCAGTCTGTGCCCGTACCCAATGTGTCTGTGTCTCCCCAGTCTGTGCCCGTACCCAATGTGTCTGTGTCTCCCCAGTCTGTGCCCGTACCCAATGTGTCTGTGTCTCCCCAGTCTGTGCCCGTACCCAATGTGTCTGTGTCTCCCCAGTCTGTGCCCGTACCCAATGTGTCTGTGTCTCCCCAGTCTGTGCCCGTACCCAATGTGTCTGTGTCTCCCCAGTCTGTGCCCGTACCCAATGTGTCTGTGTCTCCCCAGTCTGTGCCCGTACCCAATGTGTCTGTGTCTCCCCAGTCTGTGCCCGTACCCAATGTGTCTGTGTCTCCCCAGTCTGTGGGTAAAGTTTCAGTTGCCAAGAATGTGTCCAATCCTTCTGTGTCTTATCCTTCTGTGTCTTCTAAAATTGCAGAGGCAGCAAGAGGTGCTGAGGCAGGTGCATCAAGTGCGGTGCCAGTCCCCCTCCCCCGACGCTGCAGGGTCTCTGTTATGGGTCATGGGGTGCAGAGGAGTGGGGTGGATGGTGAAGAGGCTGGCCTAGTGGTAGATAAGGGAAGGGAGAGTGGGGGGGAGGATAGGTGTGGGGAGGTTGTTGACTCTGATTTGTCCAAGGATGATATGGAGTGGTTGGAGGATAAAAGGAAGAGGGGCAAAAGGAAGGGGAAGAAAAGAGGTGCAGTTACCTTAAGTCCTGAGGTTTTGCATGTAGAAAATAAGTTTGAGGTCCTGTCAGATGATGATGATGATGATTGGGACTCGTTCAGTTCAGCGTCCTCTATGGATGATGAGTGTCGGGGTGCAGCGAAGCGCGCTGGTTCTCCCGGCAGAGGGAGTAGTCAGGCTAAGAAGCGTCTGCCTCAACTACCCTAATGGCAGTTCCCACTCCGTTTCTATAGAAGGCTCCATGCATGGTGATGGTGATGTTCCTTAGTCTGGCTCTCCCGTAGGGATTATGTTGTATGCTTTTTGGTTTGCACCATTTATTATGTTTCTTGTTTTGTATAGTCATATTCAATTATTTTGTAAATATGTTTTATTTATTTATTATGGTTTTATTGTATATAAGTTGTTGTTTGTAAGATTTTCAATAAACAAAATTAACCCCTCATAATGGGCACAGCAGGTGTACAGACCCGGGAACTCAGCACAGGGATGGTGGGAACCCCTCATAATGGGCACAGCAGGTGTACAAACCCGGGAACTCAGCACAGGGATGGTGGGAACCCCTCATAATGGGCACAGCGGGTGTACAGACCCGGGAACTCAGCACAGGGATGGTGAGAACCTCTCATAATCGGCACAGCGGGGGTACAGACCCAGGAACTCAGCACAGGGATGGTGGGAGCCCCTCATAATGGGCACAGCGGTGTACAGAACCGGGAACTCAGCACAGGGATGGTGGGAACCCCTCATAATAGGCACAGCGGGTGTACAGACCCGGGAACTCAGCACAGGGATGGTGGGAACCCCTTATAATGGGCACAGCGGGTGTACAGACCCGAGAACTCAGCACAGGGATGGTGGGAACCCCTCATAATGGGCATAGCAGGTGTACAGACCTGGTAACTCAGCACAGGGATGGTGGGAACCCCTCATAATGGGCACAACGGGTGTACAGACCCGGGAACTCAGCACAGGGATGGTGAGAACCTCTCATAATGGGCACAGCAGGTGTACAGACCCGAGAACTCGGCACAGGTAGGATGGGAACTCCTCATAATGGGCACAGCGGGTGTACAGACCCGGGAACTCAGCACAGGGATGGTGGGAACCCCTCATAATGGGCACAGCGGGTGTACAGACCCGGGAACTCAGCACAGGGATGATGGGAACTCCTTATAATGGGCACGGCGGGTGTACAGACCTGGGAACTCAGCACAGGGATGGAGGGAACCCCTCATAATGATAAATTCATCATAATGAACTTTCGTTATTTTAATGAAAATTTTACAAATCTAACGAAAATTCATATTTATACGAATCCGAATTGAATTTTGTACACAAAATACGAAATACAATTTTTTTTTTCCCGTATGAAACGAAACAATTTTTTTGATGGCGGTATGAAAACACACTATACCAATATACGCATGTTTCGTGCCAATGCAGCATATATATGGTAGGTTTGTTTTCCAAATGTAAAGTGGGCGGGGCTTTAGGTTACATATTCTAACGTTGAACGTCCAATATCTCAAAAACAGAACAAACAGAAACATTGTATAATTGTTTTGAAAAAATTTCATAACATGCGGTGCAAAGTGGGAGGGGTTTCATCAACTATAATGCGCAATATCTCTGAAACCAAACCAGCACATAGGTTTGTTTTTGCCGCACAAATCGAACAATTTGAATAACATTGGGTGAAAAGTGGGCGGGGCTTGATGTTACATAATCTGAATTTGAATTCCAATATCTCAAAAACCGAACCGGCTGAAACATTCATTTTTGTTGCTGTGCGCCGATATACATCAGCAGAATGACACGGCTGTGCAAATGGGCGTACCCGTACGTCCCCTCTAAGACGCAGCATTGTGGGCACGTGCGCGTGCCCGCTGCGTACTTCGTGACCGCGCCCGTGTGTCCCGCGGACTCGGTGTCCCTTGATCGTGTCACGGAGCAGCAGAACGGGGCGATGTAAACAAGGTATTTCCCTGTTCTGTCTAGCAACATAATCGCTGTCATGTCAGTGGGAGTCCATCCCCCAAAAGTTAGAATCACTCCCTAGGACACGCTTAACCTCTTGATCGCCCCCTAGTGTTTAACCCCCTTCCCTGCCAGTGTCATTTACACAGTAATCTGTGCATTTTTATAGCACAGATCGCTGTATAAATGACAGAGGTCCCAAAATAGTGTTAAAAGTGTCCGCCGCAATGTCGCAGTCACGATAAAAATCGCAGATCGCCACCATTAGTAATAAAAAAAAATTATAATAAAAATGCAATTAAACTATCCCCTATTTTGTAGACGCTAAACTAATCAATATACGCTTATTGCATTTTTTTCTTTACCAAAAATATGTAGAAGAATACGTATTGGCCTAAACTGAGGAAAAACATTTTTTTTTTTTATATTTTTTGTGGCATATTTATTATAGCAAAAAGTAATAATGCATATTTTTTTTTTCAAAATTGTCGCTCTTTTTTTTGTTTATAGCGCAAAAAAAAAAAACGCACAGGTGATCAAATACCACCAGAAGAAAGATCTATTTGTGGGAAAAAAAAAGGATGGTGATTCTGTTTGGGAGCCACGTCGCACGACCGCGCAATTGTCAGTTAAAGCGACGCAGCGCCGAATCGCAAAAAGTGGTCTGGTCAGGAATGGGGTAAATTCTTCCGGGGATGAAATGGTTAAAATATACAGCATCAAAACTCATGCGGTTGCACGTTTGACAAACTTTCCCGCAATTTGAGTCAAATGAATCATTTTTTTAAGTAAATGCAACTCAATTTTAATATGGAAATTAAAATACCTTAAAAAACTTGTCTAGATTACTCAATATAAGTAAATTAATTAACATTTATTTTTATGTTGAAAATTATACATTTTTTTATGTTAAAATTACAAGCCAACATAATCATTTTTATCAGTGTGTTTGACCAATTTTATCTGTTAACCCCTTGTCTACTGGGGGCAATTTTTATCATTTTTTGGCACACAGGTTAAAATCTGCATTTATTGAATTTTGTATTTATTTTTTTGCTAGAAATGACTATAAACCCCTCAAAAGTTATTTTTCTAAAAGCAGAGACCCTGAAGAATAAAATCGTCATACTGTAGCTGCAGTTTTATTTTTATTTTTTATATCGCATGATATTTGCGCTATGAACTATTTAGCATATGCATTTTTTCAGGAAAAAAAAAAAAAAAAAGAATACACTAAAATTAACTTTAGGGGACAAACTAACACAATATTATATCTAATTTGTTTGTAAAATAAAAATATAGGGTTGGGTGGAGTACCGAAATGCCAAACAAATCAAACAATTAAAAAAAAAAAAAAAACGAGGGTACACAATTCTCCATAAGTTATGCTTTAAAAGTTAACTATGAATTATGGCTCTAGAAATATTACTCCAACGTTTGCATTGGTACCTCACACAATTCATGTTTTACATACATGTGCTCTCTTGCTTTGTGTGTTTTATTTATTTTATATATATATATTTTTTCAGGAGCAGTGATTTTAATAATGACTAAAGTGAAACAATAAAAGTGTAATATTCCTCTTAATTTCATACCTGGGGGGTGTCTATAGTATGCCTGTGAAGGGGCGCATGTTTCCCGTGCATAGAACTGTCCCTGCATAAAATGTAATTTCGCAAGGAAAAAAAGTCTTTTAAAATCACTTTGAATTGTCAAATCCCGTAATACAGAGAACACTCAATGACTGTTCTCTGTATTACGGAGCTGACAATTCATTCATTGATTAAAAAAAAAAAGCATGGGGTTCCCCTAAATTCAATTATCAGGCCCTTCAGGTCTGGTATGGATATTAAGGGGAACTCCGCATTAATTTTTTTTTTAAATTGACGTGGGGGTCCCCCTAAATACACGCAACCTGGCAGGCCGCAGGAAAAGAGGGGGGACGAGAGAGCGCCCCCCCCCTCCTGAACCGTACCAGGCCACATACCTTCAACATTGGGAGGATGCTTTGGGGGTCTGTAACCCCCTCAAAGCACCATGTCCCCATGTTGATGGGGACAAGGGCCTCATCCCCACAACCCTGGCCGGTGGTTGTGGGGGTCTGCATATTAGCCTTTAAAATTAGCACTTTAGATTTTGAACGTTCGAGTCCCATAGACTTTAATAGGGTTCTAAAGTTCACACGAAGTTTAGGTCTGTTCGCAGGTCCTGGTGCGAAACGAACAGGGGGGTGTTCGGCTCATCCTTAACTGTGACATACTGAAGCAGAGCATGTTCCCCTCCCTTCAGAGACTGGGCCGCAGGGCAGTATTCCAACATAACCACCCCAAACACACCTCCAAGATGACCACTGCCTTGCTAAAGAAGCTGAGGGTAAAGGTGATGGACTGGCCAAGCATGTCTCCAGACCTAAACCCTATTGATCATCTGTGGGACATCCTCAGATGGAAGGCGGAGGAGCACAAGATCTCCAACCTCCACCAGCTCTGTGATGTCATCATGGAGGAGGGGAAGAGGACTCCGGTGGTGACCCGTGAAGCTCTGGTGACCTCCATGCCCAAGAGGGTGAAGGCAGTGCTGGAAAATAATGGTGGCCACACAAAATGTTGACACTTTGGGCCCAATTTGGACATTTTCACTTAGGGGTGTCCTGACTTTTGTTGCCAGCGGTTTAGACATTAATGGCTGTGTGTTGAGTTATTTTGAGGGGACAGGAAATTTACACTGTTATACAAGCTGTACACTCACTACTTTACATTGTAGACAAGTGTCATTTCTTCAGTGTTGTCACATGAAAAAGATAGAAGAAAATATTTACAGAAATGTGAGAGGTGTAGTGACGGCCCGAACCTCCGACAGGACGTTTCGCGAACGAGGCCGACCGTTCGCGAAACCGAATGTTCGCCGCGGGCCCCATTGACTTCAATGGGAGGCGAACGTTTCAAACCTTTAGGTCGAATTTGCAGCCAGGAGGTAATTATTAGCAGGGAAAACATAGTCCCACCACATGGCCAATGACATAATACATGTATGAGGTGAATTTGGGATCGATAACTACAAGCATTCTTTTTTTATTTGGGAAATTGTTCTGACAATTCAGGACTGTGGAGCGCATGAAGGCAATGGAGGAGAGGGAAGGTCAGGGACCAGGGTAGGCAAAGTAGAGGGTGCAGGAGATGATCACCAGCAGCGTGACATACAGCAATGACACATGCACCGTGATAGAGGCATCTGACATCAGCACCGTGATATACAGCACTGACAGCAACACCGTGATAGAGAGTACTGACATCAGAAGCGTGACATTAAGCACTGACATCAGCACCATGATATACAGCACTGACAGCAGCACCGTGATAGAGGGCACTGACATCAGCGTGACATAAAGCATTAACACCAGCAATGTGACATACAGCATTGACAGCAACACCGTGATAGAGAGCACTGACATCAGAAGCGTGACATTAAGCACTGACATCAGCACCGTGATATACAGCACTGACAGCAGCACCGTGATAGAGGGCACTGACATCAGAAGCGTGACATACAGCACTGACATCAGCAGCGTGACATACAGCACTGACAGCAACACCGTGATAGAGAGTACTGACATCAGAAGCGTGACATACAGCACTGACATCAGCACAGTGATATACAGCACTGACAGCAGCACCGTGATAGAGAGTACTGACATCAGAAGCGTGACATTAAGCACTGACATCAGCACCATGATATACAGCACTGACAGCAGCACCGTGATAGAGAGTACTGACATCAGAAGCGTGACATTAAGCACTGACATCAGCACAGTGATATACAGCACTGACAGCAGCACCGTGATAGAGAGTACTGACATCAGAAGCGTGACATTAAGCACTGACATCAGCACCGTGATATACAGCACTGACAGCAGCACCGTGACATTATGCACTCACACCAGCACCCTGATATACAGCACTGACAGCAGCACCGTAAGCAGCCCAGGAGTAAGTCAGCACAGCACAGGGATGGTGTGATCCCCTCATAATAAGAACCCCCAGGAGGAAGTCAGCACAGCACAGGGATGGTGTGATCCCCTCATAGTAAGCAGGCCCAGGAGAAACTCAGCACAGCACAGGCATGGTGTGATCCCCTCATAATAAGAACCCCCAGGAGGAAGTCAGCACAGCACAGGGATATCATAAGCAGCCCCAGTAGAAATATGACACCGCACAACCTCTTCAAAGAGGAGGGTATGGGCATATAGTACGGTGTGCTTTTTTGGGACAAGGAAGTGAGCCAAATGAAGAAAGAAGGTCTGTGTGCTTGATTAAAGAAATAGTTTATAGCCATATACATGGTCTACTGGTCACATGTGTTGAATTCCTCCGAGATCCATGCCTCATTCATTTTTAGAAATGTGAGGTAGTTAACACTGTAGTGAGCTAGGCGAGTACGCTTATCGGTCACGATCCCCCCTGCTGCGCTGAACGTCCTTTCGGACAGGACACTGGATGAGGGGCAAGCCAACAGTTCGATTGCAAATTGGGCAAGCTCTGGCCAGAGGTCAAGCCTGCCCACCCAGTAGTCCAGGGGTTCATCACTCCTCAGAGCGTCCACATCGGCCGTTAACCCAATGTAGTCGGACACCTGACGGTCTAGGCGTTCCCTGATGCTGGATCCGGATGACACCTGTCGATGGGTCAGCTGAAAGAATGACCTCAAATCCGAAGTCACCAACACATCTTCAAACCGGCCTTTTCTTGCAGGCTCTGTTGGATTGGTACCCGCAACTCCTTCTCTGGGAGTGGGAATTGCTCCTCTGCCAGCGCACGCAAAAGCAGAATGCAGCATTTCTCGAAGCAAGGCCTGGAAGTGCTGCATTCTGACAGCCCTCTGCGACGGCGGTAACATTTCCGCCATTTTGTGTTTGTACTGGGGGTCTAAGTACGTTGCCACCCAGTACTGGTCCTTGACCCTTATGCTTTTTATACGGGGGTCCCTATTAAAACACTGGAGCATGAAGGCCCCCATTTGCACTAAAGTGGAAGCGGTGTGGTGGCCTGGCTCCTGCTCATCATCCAGGATAATGTCGTCCTCTTCATTCTCCTCTCCCTATCCATGCACAACAGGGATCCCAGAAAGGTTTAAAGCATGCTCTTCTTGCTCCTCCTCATCCGCCCCGGCACCATCCTCCTCTGACTCCTCTTCAGACTCCTGTTGTTGACTTGTCTCAGATAGAGTAGCCCCCCCTGGGAATTCATCCAGCATTGCGACTTCCTCATCTTCCCGCTCCTGCTCCTCCACAGCCTGATCAATGACACGACGCAATGCACGCTCCATAAAGAAGGCATAAGGTACCATGTCACTGATGGCGCCATGGCTGCGACTGACCAGTTTGGTGATCTCCTCAAATGGCCACAGAAGTCTGCATGCGTCGCGCATGAGCAGCCACTGGCGCAGTGAAAAAAACCCCAGCTCCCCAGAACCATTTCTTTCGCAGAGTTCATACAGGTAGACGTTAACTGCACGTTTCTGCTGGAGCAGCCTATCAAGCATATAGAAGGTTGAGTTCCATCGCGTCGGGCAATCGCAAATAAGACGTCTGACCGGCAGATGGTGTCGCCGCTGAATGTCAGCAAGGCGAGCCATGGCCGTGTAAGATCTTCTGAAATGGGCCGAGATTTTCCTTGCCTGCCGCAAGATGTCCTGGACCCCAGGGTATTTGACAAGGAATCGCTGCACGACCAAGTTTAAGACGTGTGCCATGCATGGCACGTGCGTGATTTTGCCCTGTTTCAATGCGCTAAGCAGATTGGCACCGTTGTCACACACCACTTTACCAACTGTCAAATTGAGCGGTGTTAGCCACTGATCTGCCTGTGAACGCAAAGCTGAAAGGAGTGCCGGGCCAGTGTGGCTCTTGGCTTCCAGGCACAACAGATGCAGCACGGCATGGCAACGTCTCACCTGGCATGTGGAATAGGTTCTGGGGAGCTTGGGCGGTGCAGCGGAAGAGACGCTAGCAGCGGAAAAGGAGGAGGCAGCTGAGGAAGAGAGGGAGGAGGATGGAGTAGGAGGAGGAGGAGAAGAAGAGTCAGGCCTGCATGCAATCCGTGGCGGTAAAACCAAATCTACACGGGTGCCACGGGTTACATGCTTGACGGCCGTCAGAAGGTTCACCCAGTGGGCAGTAAAAGTGATATACCTTCCCTGCCTGTGTTTGCTAGACCACGTGTCTGTGGTCAGATGTATCTTGGCACCGACACTGTGTGCCAGAGATACATTCACTTGCCGCTGAACATGGCCATATAGCTCTGGGATGCCCTTCTCTGAGAAATACTTCCTTCCTGGGACCTTCCATTGTGGTGTTCCAATGGCCACAAATTTGCGAAAGGCCTCCGAGTCCACCAGTTTATATGGCAGTACTTGGCGGGCTATCAGTTCTGACAAGCCAGCCGTCAACCGTTGGGCAAGAGGGTTATCCGGCGTCATCATTTTTTTACGCTCGAACATTAGGCCCACGGAAGCCTGCCTTTTTGCAGAAAAACGTGAGCTTGGCGTGATGGAAGGTGGAGTGGAGGACAATTGTGAGGAGAGAGGAGAAGGAGAAGTAGAAGACGAGGCTGGACGGTGAGAGCCTGCAGTGTGGCTTTGTGTGTTCCGTTGCTCCCACTCGGCTCGGTGATGGCTGCCCATGTGCCTTCTTAAGGCGGTCGTCCCTAGGTGAGTGTTGGGCTTACCGTGACTAATGCGTTGACTGCAAAGATTGCAGATGGCAACGCTATTGTCAGCAGCGGACACGTTAAAAAAAGCCCACACTGCGGAGCCATGTGCCGGTGTCCTGGGAGCGCCAGATGTGACCGTACATGGTCGATGACTCGCTCCTGATACATTTGCAGTCTGCTTTGTCCCTCCTGTGCAATGTAAGTTATTCCTGCTTCTCCTCCCTATCTGCTGGTCCATATCTCCCTCTGAACTCCCCTCCTCTTCCTCTCTTGTGGGCACCCACGTGACATCACTAGACACGTCATCATCAACGTCACCTTCCCCACCGCTATAAGTAGAGATCTCGGAGTAGGCAGCAACACCGGGGACCAACCTCCTCCTTGGGCTGATCTGGATACTGTCGTCAGACTGCTGAGTAGCGGTTGTTGCTACCTCCTCTTCCTGATCCAATACCAAGAGTGGCTGCGCATCAGAAATGTCCTCTTGATATGGATCGGAAAATAATTCCTGTGACTCAAGCGGAAGGTATGTGGTGGTGGTGGTGTTGTTGGTGGTAGTGTCTTTGGGGGTGCACATAGCAGAGAGTGAAGAAGAGGGTGCAGATTGAGAGGATGAGGAGGGTGCAGAAGAGTAAGGCTGAGTGAGCCACTCAACCAAGTCTGGTGCATCCTTTAAAGTAATTGAACGCATCTTCTGCAACTTCCCACTTTGGCTCAAGGCTGTTGCTCCTGCCCTACCCCTACCACCCCTGCGGAAGGGCCTGCCTCTTCCTCTGCCTGTCATTTTTTAAATCACCCTGTGACAAAACTCTTAGTCCCTATACCAATGAAGGACTGCTGCAGTATAGGGCAGCAGTCAGCAGTAGTGCACCTCAACCCTATCTATTGTGGACCGATAGCGGTCCTTACAGAACAGCAGACTGTACCGCACTCAACCCTATGTACTGTAGCACCCTAGACCAAGTTACCAGTCCTTATAAGAACTTTTGTGGACCAAGCAGGTTGTGTGTTAGTGATTAGCAGACTGTACGTCAGTCCCTATACCAATGAAGGACTGCTGCAGCATAGGGCAGCGGTCAGCAGTAGTGCACCTCAACCCTATCTATTGTGGACCGATAGCGGTCCTTACAGAACAGCAGACTGTACCGCACTCAACCCTATGTACTGTAGCACCCTAGACCAAGTTACCAGTCCTTATAGGAACTTTTGTGGACCAAGCAGGTTGTGTGTTAGTGATTAGCAGACTGTACGTCAGTCCCTATACTGCTTAAGGACTGCTGCAGTATAGGGCAGCGGTCAGCAGTGGTGCACCTCAACCCTATCCATTGTGGACCGATAGCGGTCCTTACAGAACAGCAGACTGTACCGCACTCAACCCTATGTACTGTAGCACCCTACACAGACCAAGTTACCAGTCCTGATAAAGAGCTTTGTGGAACAAGTGAGTTGTGAATGATTAGCAGACTGCAGCAGAAGGGCAGCAGTCAAGTATAATATTCTTTCTATATTTGGAAGAAAGAATATTATACGTGTACAAGCCTATTACCATACCACTGATACCAGTCCTGAAAAGAACCTTTGTGGAACTAATAGTAACAGCAAGTCTTTAAACTGACCCTCACTGCCTGACAACACTGCTTCCTTCCTGTCCCTATACAAAGTGGCAAAAAAGAGGAGACTGGAACGATTAGTGGTTACTGGAACAGCTCTTTTGTGGACCTGATAGTAACAGCTAATGATGATGATGATGAAAGACTAATCTGGCTGTCCCTGTAGCACACACCGTCCTTTCCCTTTCTCTAAACTGACAAAAGACACTCAGGCTGCTGCAAGAATCAGTAGCACAGCAAACCTATATACACCTAACACCTATACCAGTCCTGAAAAAAACTTTTGTGTACCAAATAGCTAGCGATTTATCTGTCCCTACTCCACACAGCAACCTTTCCCTATAGTGACAGAAGAAAGAATGTAAAATGGCCGCCGGATCGGGTGTACTTATAGGTTAGGGGAAATGTCCAAGTGTCCATGTGCTGTCATGTCTCAATTGGCTGTCCTGTACCCCATGATAGACATGTCATCATAGGTCAAAGTTCTTTTACACATTAAACACGTAAGTCCGCTGGGGCGAACGACGGGAAAAGGCAAGCGAACGAGCGGACCGCGAACGACCGAAATTCGTCGCGAAACGACCGCCGGGCGAACCGTTCGGCCATCACTAGAGAGGTGTACTTACTTTTGTGAGATTCTGTATATATGGTCTCCCTTAACTGTTGAAACCTGACAATATCAGAATACAGCATCATCATCTCTGCTCCATCTATCTATCTATCTATCTATCTATCTATATATATATAACATTTGTGGAAATGTTCACATTGGTAAGCATGTCGTCTGCATGACTGTGCAGCAATATTAAGGTCGGTAATTCAGTAATTTTCCCTAAAAGCCGTATACATCCAATCATAATTTGGGGTATTTTTCATCCGGAGAGGTTCCTTTCCAGGGAGTCGATAATGTCACAGAATTGTTTTGCCGGGAGCTACAATGTTATTATTGATTCCAGACTACATCCCACTAAAGGTGAACAATCAGGGAATGGCGTGCGGCGTCCTTTCATATATATATATATATATATATGTTAAACTGTTCGTGAAAATACGCACCTGTACGTGATTTTGTGCACTGGATCTGGGGCAAATGTGCGCACTGCCGGAAACGCGCTCATGCTGTGATTGGACATAGCAGTGGCCAATCAACAGGTCTGGCGGATGCGATGTCCGCTGGGACCCGCCGATCATTCGCAGGAGAGGCAGATCGTCATTCTGTGAGAGAGGAAGATGGAGATCTGGTGTTTCTGTTAAGCAGGAGCATGGATCTCTGTTTCCCCCCCAGTAACAGCACCTCCCCCCCCCCCCCACAGTTTTAAAAGAACTCCCTAGGAGCACATTTAACTCTTCGATCGCCCCGATGTTGATCCCTTCCCTGCCAGTGTCTGTGACATGACAGTGTATTTTTTTGTTTTACCACTGATAACTGTATTGGTGTCCCTGGTCCCCAAAAAGTGTCACTTATGCCACATACATACGATCAGACTGTCAAACCGCCGGACTTTAAAGGGGAGGTCCGCCGGACTTTCCGAACGAGCGGACCTTCCCACACACAAGCAGACTTTTCCGGCAGACTAGGTCCACCGGACTTTTGGCGGGAGTCCGCCATACTTTTGAAAATGAACGGACTTGCCCACACATGGAGGAAAGTCCGTTCATTTTGAACGCGGCTCCAGGTAGCCGGGACTAGCGAAGGAGGTCAATGTTGCCACCTTTAACATGTCGCTGGCCCTGTCACCTGGTATGTACTTAAAGGGGAAGCCCTACACTGAAAAAATGGCACGGGGGTCCCCCCAAGGTCCATATAAGACCCTTATCTAAGCACGCAACCCGGACGGTCAGGAAAGGGGGTGGGGACGCGTGCCCCCCCCACCCCAAAGCACCTTGTCCCCATGTTGATGAGGACAAGGACTTCTTCCCGACAACCCTGGCCGTTAGTTGTCAGGGTCTGCGGGCAAGGGGGCTTATCAGAATCCGGAAGCCCCCTCTAATAAGGGGGCCCCCAGATACCAGCCCCCCACCCTATGTGAATGAGTATAGGGTACAATGTACCCCTACCCATTCACCTGGTGAAAAAAAAAAACTCCACACAAGGGTTTAAAATAATTTATTGCACAGCTCCGGGGGTCTTCTTCCGTCTTGGGGTGTCTTCTCGCCGGACTCCTCCGCTATCTTCTGCTAGCTCTTTTACTAGCGGAAGAGCCTGGCTTTCTTCTTCGTCGCCGCCCGGGGGTCGTCTTCCGACTTCGGGGGGTCTTGTCCCCCTCTTCAAGGGTCTTGTCCCCCTCTTCAGTTCTTCTTGCCGGGCCTCCGCTTTCTTCCTTTAGCTCTTTTACTAGCGGTGGCCCGGTCTTCTATCGCCGCCTTCTCTGTTGTTGTTGTTGTTCTTCTTCTTCTTCTTCCTTGAGATGTTGACTCGACGAGCTCTCTGGCCGCAATGACAGGGACGCGGTGTGCGGCGACTTATATAGGGACATCACCGGGTGATGTCCCCACCCATTATGATGTCACAGTCCCAGAATCCTCTGAACAAGAACAAGAAGAAGAGAAGGCGGTGATAGAAAACCGGGCCACCGCTAGTAAAAGAGCTAAAGGAAGAAAGCGGAGGCCCAGCAAGAAGAACAGAAGAGGGGGACAAGACCCCCGAAGCAGGAAGAAGAGGCGGCGGTGACAGAAGACCAGCAAAGCACCCCCCCATGTTGAGGGCACGCAGCCTGGTACGACCCGGGGGGGGCGCTCGCTCGTCCCCACCCCCTTTCCTGACCGGCCGAGCTGCGTGCTCGGATAAGGGTCTGATATGGACTTGGGGGGGGGGGGGGGACCCCAATGCCGTTTTTTCGGAGTAGGGCTTCCTCTTTAAGTCAATACCAGGTGAAGGGGACCAGCGACGTGTCAATCTCGCCGCCAAAGGCGGCAGCGACATTCACCTCCTTCGCTAGTCCCGGCTACCTGGAGCCGCGTTCAAAATGAAAGGACTTTCCTCCATGTGTTGGCAAGTCCGTTCATTTTCAAAAGTACGGCGGACTCCCGATAAAAGTCCGGCGGACTAGTCCGCTTGTGTGTGGGCAGGTCCGCTCGTTCCGAAAGTCCGTGGACCTCCGCTTCAAAGTCCGGCGGTTTGTCCACCGGGCTAAGTCCGCCAGACAGTCTGATCGTGTGTACGCGGCATAAGAGTCCGTATGTGTAGTGTGTCTGAACCATCCGTATGATATCTGGTACAAGTTGAAGAAAGAGTAGATTTCCAAAGTTCAACGTTTTCTAATGTGAAGCCTAGCTGCTAATAGGATATGAATAATTGTTTTATGGTAGCAGTGGGGGAGAGAGTTAATATTCAAGTTGAGTGCTAACTTGTTTAGTTATTTTTTTTTAAATTATATTATTTTTATGTTGTTTTTTTTTTCTTTTATTGTTAAATTATTATTTTTTATTTATTTAATATTATTTTTTTATTTAATATTATTTTTTATTGTTATATTATTTTTATGTTTTTATTTTTTTATTATTATATTATTATTATTATTTTTTTTTTTTATTGTTGTATTGCCATTTTTTCCCCCCAGGAAAGTGGAGTTACCCTTTAACATCGGCCAGCTTCTGCGTTTGCTAACCAGGTAGCAAGCAGCTGGATTTGCGGCGTGCGTAATGAGCAAGCTAAACGAGACAACGGTATTTTTTTCCTCTCCATCTCCAGTTTTGCGTTTTCTTAATCGCCTCCATTTATAATGAGGATCCATCCGCTCTCTCTCTCCGTTTTTGCCTTTTAATCTACAAAATAGAAGATTCTAATCATTAGAGCGATTGCAAGGCAGCGACCATCTGGCTGGAATGCAGGTTTCTATATTTATAGTTTTTTTTCGCTATCACATTAATAACTATTTTTCATATTTGTAATGTTTTTTTGTTTTTTTTTCCTCTTCTGTTACTCCGATTTGAATTAACCCGTCTTCTGCCCACCAGTCAGAGTTAATGTCCCGGTGATTGTGCCGGGTGGGGAGGTTGTAGAATTCCCTCCGGCGATGGACGGACAGAACAATGCCGCTCTGATAATTACTCGGCTAATCTTGCTGGAAAGTGCTGAGTCTCCGGCTTATAATTCATTGAAGAGACACACGGAGCATGGAGGAGGCCGGCGCTGTCTGTCTTTCTTGGCATTCTCGTATAAAACCATCTTTTCTTCTGGTAGCCTGTAGTAATTGGGGTCCTCATTGAGCAATGAAGGGATTAGGAACTAGGAAACAACAATTGGGCCCTTGCTCTGGGAGGCAGCAGGCAGCTCCCCGCCGCACTGAAAGAATGGTCAAACATTCCCATAGACACCCTCCTAAACCTTGTGGACGGCCTTCCCAGAAGAGTTGAAGCTGTTATAGCTGCAAAGGGTGGGGGCCAACTCAATATTGAACCCTACAGACTAAGACTGGGGTGCCAATAAATTTCATGTGCGTGTAAAGGCAGGTGTCCCGATACTTTTGGTAATATAGTGTAGCAGGTAAGGATCAAGCAGAAGCGTAGTCAGTAGACAACACACAGGTCAGTAACAAGTGGTAGTGATACAGATGGCAGCAGGAGAGACAAACGTTAATAGACATGGGGGGAGAGGGGGAGGGGTTAACGATATCAGACAGCTCAGTCTCAGACAATCCTACTGGATTTATGAAAGAAAAGTGCTCAGTCCCACAGGTTTAAATGCAGAATTTGATTTAAATTGTTTTATTTCTGATCAATAAAATTGTTTTATAATTGTGACTTTTGAGTATGTATTATTATTGTTTATATATATATATATATATTACATATGCTTTTTTATATTTTTATATTTTATATATTTTTATATTTTATATTTTTATATATTTTTTTTATATTAATTTTATATATGATTATTCTTTTACAGGGCACACAAAAATTAATTCTTGAGATATGTCCTCAGCCCTCGGGGTAATTTTGAACCCTTGTGTAGCACCTTTGACATAGGTAAGTGCTAGAGGTTAGGATTTTTGGTAGTGCAGGCAAATTTGAGCCTGTTTGTTTTTGGTTAGTTTTTGGTTAGTTTGGGGTGGGAGTGGCTCAGAGTAGCAGCTATGACTCGCAGACAGCATCAGTTCGCTGTTACCTCCCTCTTTCTTCTAAAGCAGGGGGTCTTCAAACTTTCTAAACAAAGGGCCAGTTTACTGTCCTTCAGACGTTTGGGGGGGGCCGGACCATCAGAAGTACAAAATGTCCCTGCATCAATGGTAAACAATTCCCCATTATTGGTGTCATTTAGATGACTTGTGTCCCATTGTTGTCATTGGGAGGACTTGTGCCCCATCATTGGGAGGAATTGTACCCCATCATTGGTGTCATTGGGAGGAATTGTGCCCCATCATTGGGAGAAATTGAGCCACGTCATTGGGAAAAATTGTGCCCAATCACTGGTGTCATTGGGAGAAATTGTGCCCAATCACTGGTGTCATTGAGAAAAATTGTGCCCCATCACTGGTGTCATTGGGAGAAATTGTGCACCATCACTGGTGTCTATGGGAGAAATTGAGCCCTGTCATTGGTGTCATTGGGAGAAATTGAGCCGCGTCATTGGGAAAAATTGTGCCCAATCACTGGTGTCATTGGGAGAAATTGTGCCCCATCACTGGTGTCATTGGGAGAAATTGAGCCCCATCACTGGTGTCATTGGGAGAAATTGTGCTCCATCACTGGTGTCATTGGGAGAAATTGTGCCCCATCACTGGTGTCATTGGGAGAAATTGTGCCCCATCACTGGTGTCATTGGGAGAAATTGAGCCCCATCACTGGTGTCATTGGGAGAAATTGTGCCCCATCACTGGTGTCATTGGGAGAAATTGTGCCCCATCACTGGTGTCATTGGGAGAAATTGAGCCCCATCACTGGTGTCATTGGGAGAAATTGTGCCCCATCACTGGTGTCATTCGGAGAAATTGTGCCCCATCACTGGTGTCATTGGGAGAAATTGTGCCCCATCACTGGTGTCATTGGGAGAAATTGTGCCCCATCACTGGTGTCATTGGGAGAAATTGTGCCCCATCACTGGTGTCTATGGGAGAAATTGAGCCCTGTCATTGGTGTCATTGGGAGGAATTGTGCCCCATCATTGGGAGAAATTGAGCCACGTCATTGGGAGAAATTGAGCCGCGTCATTGGGAAAAATTGTTCCCAATCACTGGTGTCATTGGGAGAAATTGTGCCCAATCACTGGTGTCATTGGGAGAAATTGTGCCCAATCACTGGTGTCATTGGGAGAAATTGTGCCCCATCACTGGTGTCATTGGGAGAAATTGTGCCCAATCACTGGTGTCATTGGGAGAAATTGTGCCCAATCACTGGTGTCATTGGGAGAAATTGTGCCCAATCACTGGTGTCATTGGGAGAAATTGTGCCCCATCACTGGTGTCATTGGGAGAAATTGTGCCCAATCACTGGTGTCATTGGGAGAAATTGTGCCCCATCACTGGTGTCATTGGGAGAAATTGTGCCCCATCACTGGTGTCATTGGGAGAAATTGTGCCCCATCACTGGTGTCATTGGGAGAAATTGTGCCCCATCACTGGTGTCATTGGGAGAAATTGTGCCCCATCACTGGTGTCATTGGGAGAAATTGAGCCCCATCACTGGTGTCATTGGGAGAAATTGTGCCCCATCACTGGTGTCATTGGGAGAAATTGTGCCCCATCACTGGTGTCATTGGGAGAAATTGAGCCCCATCACTGGTGTCATTGGGAGAAATTGTGCCCCATCACTGGTGTCATTGGGAGAAATTGTGCCCCATCACTGGTGTCATTGGGAGAAATTGTGCCCCATCACTGGTGTCATTGGGAGAAATTGAGCCCCATCACTGGTGTCTATGGGAGAAATTGTGCCCAATCACTCGTGTCATTGGGAGAAATTGAGCCACGTCATTGGGAAAAATTGTGCCCCATCACTGGTGTCATTGGGAGAAATTGTGCCCCATCACTGGTGTCATTGGGAGAAATTGTGCCCCATCACTGGTGTCATTGGGAGAAATTGTGCCCCATCACTGGTGTCATTGGGAGAAATTGAGCCCAATCAATGGTGTCATTGGGAGAAATTGAGCCCCATCAATGGTGTCATTGGGAGAAATTGAGCCCCATCAATGGTGTCATTGGGAGAAATTGAGCCCCATCACTGGTGTCATTGGGAGAAATTGAGCCCCATCAATGGTGTCATTGGGAGAAATTGAGCCCTGTCATTGGAAGGAATTGTGCCCCGTCATTGGGAGAATTTGAGCCGCGTCATTGGGAAAAATTGTACCCCATCACTGGTGTCATTGGGAGAAATTGAGCCCTGTCATTGGAGGCAACTGTGCCCCATCATTGATGTAATTGGTAGAAATTGTATCCTTCATTGGTGTCAGTGAATAAAATAGTGCCCCAAGGGCCGGAAAAAAACCAGCAAAGGGCCACATCTGGCCCCAGGGCCGCAATTTGGAGACCACTGTTCTAGAGGATTCTAGAAGAGCAGGAGGTGGAAGAGAGGCGGAGCTGTCTGGAGGCGTCTCAGGGAGCCCTGAGCAATCACCCAGCTAGGATTGGCAGGGGGGCAGGCCTCCTTGAAGTACCCAGGGTCAGCCCAGCTGGGGAGGATTTGTCGGGTGGAAGAAATGAGAATAGAGTACTAGGCTTTGGTGGGGGGGGGGGGGGGGGAGGGGTGACCTTGGGCAGGTGTCCCAATACTTTTGGTAATACAGCGTGTGTGCAGTGCATAAACCAGAGCTTAAAACAGAACAAAAGCAGACAAACAATGCTTAGCTCAGGGATATTTTCTCATATTTCTTCAATGAGCCACATCATGTGTTTTAGTTATTACTTCTATTGTGTGCTTTATAATATACTTTTGAATTGTAATATATTCTTTTCAGTTAATGTTTCTTTTTTTTAAATAATAAAGTTTTATTAGAATGGTTACTGTACACATGGCCATGTTATTGCGGGATATTGTACACCACACAATGGCTTCATGGTGAAGAATATAAAGCAGCGTTGGCGCTGAATTCAGGATTCTCATTTAGTTACATTTTGTAATTTAAAAAAAAAAAAACGAAATAAAAGTAACAGTTCTGAGCGCTTACAATCCAGTTTCTGCACCAATCGAATTCCAGCGCTTTATAATACAACATTTGAGTTCTGTCATTATTTGTATCCACAGAATCCACAGAAGTAAATGAGACATCAGGATCGCTCCACAATAATGCATGTCAGGGACGGGGGCAAGAAATGCACTGAGCTTTATCACAGAGGTCCCCAACCTGCGGCCCAACACCAGGCAATGCTCGTCTCTCACCCCCCACCCTCGCTCTCGTCTCTCACCCCCCACCCTCGCTCTCATCTCTCACCCCCCACCCTCGCTCTCATCTCTCACCCCCCACCCTCACTATCGTCTCTCACCCCCCACCCTCGCTCTCGTCTCTCACCCCCCACCCTCGCTCTCGTCTCTCACCCCCCACCCTCGCTCTCGTCTCTCACCCCCCACCCTCGCTCTAGTATCTCACCCCCCACCCTCGCTCTCATCTCTCACCCCCCACCCTCGCTCTCGTCTCTCACCCCCCACCCTCGCTCTAGTATCTCACCCCCCACCCTCGCTCTCGTCTCTCACCCCCCACCCTTGCTCTCGTCTCTCACCCCCCACCCTCACTATCATCTCTCACCCCCCCACCCTCGCTCTCATCTCTCACCCCCCACCCTCACTATCGTCTCTCACCCCCCACCCTCGCTCTCGTCTCTCACCCCCCACCCTCGCCCTCATCTCTCACCTCCCACCCTCGCTCTCATCTCTCACCCCCCACCCTCACTATCGTCTCTCAGCCCCCACCCTCACTATCGTCTCTCAGCCCCCACCCTCGCTCTCATCTCTCACCCCCCACCCTCGCTCTCATCTCTCACCCCCCACCCTCACTATCGTCTCTCAGCCCCCACCCTCACTATCGTCTCTCAGCCCCCACCCTCACTATCGTCTCTCAGCCCCCACCCTCACTATCGTCTCTCAGCCCCCACCCTCACTATCGTCTCTCAGTCCCCACCCTCACTATCGTCTCTCAGCCCCCACCCTCACTATCGTCTCTCACCCCCCACCCTCACTATCGTCTCTGACCCCCCACCCTCACTATCGTCTCTCATCTCTCACCCCCCACCCTCGCTCTCATCTCTCACCCCCCACCCTCGCTCTCATCTCTCACCCTCCACCATCATCTCTCACCCCCCACCCTCACTATCATCTCTCACCCCCCCACCCTCACTATCGTCTCTCGTCTCTCACCCCCCACCCTCACTATCGTCTCTCAGCCCCCACCCTCGCTCTCATCTCTCACCCCCCACCCTCGCTCTCATCTCTCACCCCCCACCCTCGCTCTCATCTCTCACCCCCCACCCTCACTATCGTCTCTCACCCCCCACCCTCACTATCGTCTCTCACCCCCCCACCCTCACCCTCACTCATCTCTCACCTCCCACCCTCGCTCTCGTCTCTCACCCCCCACCCTCGCTATTGTCTCTCACCCCCCCACCCTCACTATCGTCTCTCACCCCCCCACCCTCACTCTCATCTCTCACCTCCCACCCTCACTATAGTCTCTCACCCCCCACCCTCACCCCCCACCATCATCTCTCAGCCCCCACCCTCACTATCGTCTCTCACCACCCTCACTATCGTCTCTCTTACATCAGAGGGGCGCTCTCATCTCTCACCCCCCACCCTCACTATTGTCTCTCACCCCCCACCCTCACTATTGTCTCTTACCCCCCCCACCCTCACTCTCGTCTCCCCCCCCACCCTCACTCTCGTCTCTCACCCCCCACCCTCACTCTCGTCTCTCCCCCCCACCCTCACTATCATCTCTCACCCCCCACCCTCACTATCGTCTCTCACCCCCCACCATCACCCCCCACCATCATCTCTCATCCCCCACCCTCACTATCGTCTCTCACCACCCTCACTATCGTCTCTCTTACATCAGAGGGGGGTGGGGTCACCCATACGTCACTGGGGAACCCCATGGCTTCCCTCACCAGCATCAGAGGGGGCGGGGTCAGGTGACGGTTGGCCCGCCCTCCTAATATAAGAAACGTCAGCGATGGGATCCCCGCAGTGTCTCCGCAGTGGAGACAGAAGACGGATGCGTGTATGGACAGCGCTGGACTGAGAGATCTCCCTTCGCTGGATCAGATCCGCCATCGCTGGACCCTGGAGAGATGATCATCCGTCGCTGGATAGCAAGAGTGGATTACCACCGCTGGAATATTTTTTTTATTTTTAATAAAGGAATTTTTCAAAAGTGTGTTTGTCTTATTTAACCATTTTTTACACTTTCTTTGTGAAATGGTACCATTTCAAACAGGGGGGGGGGGGGGCGGGATCTGGGGGACCCCTTGTTAAAGGGGGCTTCCAGATTCTGATAAGCCCCCCGCCTGCAGACCCCCACAACCACCGGCCAGGGTTGTGGGGATGAGGCCCTTGTCCCCATCAACATGGGGACATGGTGCTTTGAGGGGTCACAGACTCCCAAAGCATCCTCCCAATGTTGAGGGCATGTGGCCTGGTACGGTTCAGGAGGAGGGGGCGCTCTCTCGTCCCCTCTCTTTTCCTGCGGCCTGCCAGGTTGCGTGCTCGGATAAAGGGTCTGGTATTGATTTTTAGGGGGACCCCATGTCAATTTTTTTATAAAATTTGACACGGGGTTCCCCTTAATATCCATACCAGACCTGAAGGGCCTGGTAATTGAATCTAGGGGAACCCCCATGCTTTTTTTTTTTAAATATATATTTTTTATCAATGAATGAATTGTCGGCTAATACAGAGAACACTCAGAGTGTTTTCTGTATTACGGGAGCCGACAATGGAAAGTGATTTTAAAAGACTTTTTTTCCTTGCGAAATTACACTTTGTGCAGGGACAGTTCTGAGCACGGGAAACATGCGCCCCTTCACAGGCATACTATAGACACCCCCCAGGTACGAAATTTAAAGGAATATTACACTTTTATTGTTTCACTTTAATCATTATTAAAATCACTGCTCCTGAAAAAACGGCCATTTTTAAACTTTTTTTTGCATTGATCCATGTCCCCTGGGGCAGGACCCGGGTCCCCAAACACTTTTTAGGACAGTAACTTGCATATTAGCCTTTAAAATTAGCACTTTAGATTTTGAACGTTCGAGTCCCATAGACTTTAATAGGGTTCAGGGGGGTGTTCGGCTCATCCTTAATGGTGAGTACTGGACTACTTGAAGACAAATGACTAGGCATACAGTATCTCACAAAAGTAAGTACACCCCTCACATTTTTGTAAATCTTTTCACTGAAGAAATGACACTTGCCTACAATGTAAAGTAGTGAGTGTACAGCTTGTATAACAGTGTAAATTTCCTGTCCCCTCAAAATAACTCAACACACAGTCATTAATGTCTAAACCGCTGGCAACAAAAGTCAGTACACCCCTAAGTGAAAATGTCTAAATTGGACCCAATTAGCCATTTTCCCTCCCCGGTGTCATGTGACTCGTTAGTGTTACAAGGTCTCAGGTGTGAATGGGGAGCAGGTGTGTTAAATTTGTTGTTATCGCTCTCACTCTCTCATACTGGTCACTGGAAATTCAACATGGCACCTCATGGCAAAGAACTCTCTGAGGATCTGAAAAAAAAAACTGTTGCTCTACATAAAGATGGCTTAGGCTATAAGAAGATTGCCAAGACCCTGAAACTGAGCTGCAGCACGGTGGCCAAGACCATACAGCGGTATAACAGGACAGGTTCCACTCAGAACAGGCCTCGCCATGGTCCACCAAAGAAGTTGAGGTCACGTGCTCAGCGTCATATCCAGAGGTTGTCTTTGGGAAATAGATGTATGAGTGCTGCCAGCGTTGCTGCAGAGTATGAAGGGGTGGGGGGTCAGCCTGTCAGTGCTCAGACCATACGCCGCACACTGCATCAAATTGGTCTGCATGACTGTCATCCCAGAAGGAAGTATCTTCTAAAGATGATGCACAAGAAAGGCCACAAACAGCTTGCTGAAGACAAGCTAAACTTATTTGATGTCAGATGGTGACAAGCGTGTGTGGCGGCAACCAGGTGAGGAGTACAAAGACAAGTGTGTCTTGTCTACAGACAAGCATGGTGGTGGGAGTGTGCCACATACAAAGGACACCTTGTGGTGTGTCTGCTTATATTGGATCTGTCAGGCACTAACGAACTGGATATCGGTGATGGGGCACTGATAGGCGGCACTGATGGGTACACATAGGTGGCACTGATGGGCACTGAAAGGCAGCATGGATGGGCACTGATAGGTAGCACAGATGGGCACTGATAGGTGGCATGGATGGGCACTGATAGGTGGCATTGATGTACACTAATAGATGGTACTGATGGATGCCAATCAGTGCCAAACAATGTCTGCCAATCAGTGGTGTCCATTATGGGCACTGATTGGCATCCATTGTGGGCACTGATTGGCATCCTTGGTGGTCTAGGGTGGCATACTTTGGTGGTGACATCCCTGGTGGTCCTGGTGGAGTCCCTGGTGGTCCACCAGTGTGGTCATCCTCTCAGAGGAGCAGCCGATTGGCTCTCCTCTACTCGTGTCTGACAGACGCGAGTGAGGAAAAGCCAATCGCCGCCTCTTCCTGTTTACAATGTGATCAACCGTGATTGGACGTGGCTGATCACGTGGTAAAGAGTCTCCATCAGAGGCTCTTTACCTAGATCGGTGTTGCTCTGTGTCTGGCTGACACCCCGCAACAACGATTGTCTCGATACGCGCCCCCGGGGGGATGCAGCAGCTTGATATCCTGGCGACGTCATATGACGTCCGGTCAGGTTATCGAAACCACTTTGCTGACTTTATTCTGCTATGTGGCGGGCGGCAAGTGGCTAAATATAGGCATAATTGGTACCACTTTTTTTTTTGGATAACCTAACACCGTGATTAGCTCATAGCTTTGCTGATTGGAATGTTTGGAAAAATATTAGGCAGCCGATTCCCATTCAAATCCCCCTGAGGTGAAACCCTCTAGGAAGGGTCTGAAGGAGATGGCACCATTTAAACCGGCTGGTTGAGTTGCATTCAAATGGAAAATCCACCTTTGTTCCAGTTATAATAGAGACTTATTTCAGCCTTCCCCCCTTGCATACCTGGACGTATGCGGTCAAGGATCAGGAAGGATATTCTCGGTAGAACCCCATCATGTATATCAGTAACATGTCTCCCAAGAGGGGGGGACTCGGAGTACATGTTTTCATTGAATTGATATGACGGTAGGCTCTACACCAGAATTCCTGGATTGTTGTCCCCACATAGACAGAAACAGGCAGACTCACACAGGAGGATACACAACACCCGACGTCTGACAGTTGGCATAGTGCCTGGGTTTATATCGTTCCCCATTGGGTAATCTGATATCTTTTGAAGTATTGATAAACCTGCAGTAATTGCAGCCCCTACAGGTAAATGTTCCTGTACGTTTGCAGGGATCTTTTTCGCCCGTCATTCTTAAATTCACTTGAGACAAGTTGGTCCCGCAGAGATTTAGCTTGTTCAACCACTTAAGGGCCGCCTCACGCCGATATACGTCGGCAGAATGGCACGGCTGGGCACAATCACGTACCAGTATGTGATTCTTTAAGTGCCCAGTCGTGAGGTCAGGAGCGCGCGGCCGGCGGAGCACTGCCGACCCGATCCTGTGCTCTGTGACCGTGGGACCAGCGGACCCGATCGCCGCTGGTGTCCCGCGATCGGGTCACAGAACTGAAGAACGAGGAGAGGTCTATGTAAACAAACCTCTCCCCGTACTTCCCTGTGTGGCTGTCACCGATCGTCTCTTCCTTTTTATAGGGAATGACGATCAGTGACATCACATGCCAGGCCACGCCCCCCTACAATAAAAAAAAAAAACACATAACGTCATACATAACACTACACTGCCCCCTAGTGGTTAACTCCTTCACTGCCAGTGTCTTTTACACAGGAATCAATGCATTTAAATAGCACTGATTGCTGTATAAATGACAATGATCCCAAAAATGTGTCAAAAATGTCCGATGTGTCCGCCATAATGTCGCAGTCACAATAAAAATCGCTGATCGCCGCCATTACTACTAAAAAAATTAATAAAAATGCTATAAAACTATCCCCTATTTTGTAAACGCTATAACTTTTGCGCAAACCAATCAATAGTCGCTAATTGCGATTTTTTTTTTTTGATTTTTTTTTACCAAAAATATGTAGAAGAATACGTATCGGCCTAAACTGAGGAAAAAAAATGTTTTATATATTTTTGGGGGATATTTATTATAACAAAAAGTAAAAAATATTGCATTTTTTTCAAAATGTTCGCTTTATTTTTGTTTATAGCGCAAAAAATAAAAACCGTAGGGGTGATCAAATGCCACCAAAAGAAAGCTCTATTTGTGGGAAAAAAAGGACGCCAATTTTGTTTGGAAGCCACGTCGCACGACTGCGCAATTGTCAGTTAAAGTGACGCAGCTCTGGATCGCAAAAAGGGGCCTGGTCCTTTGGCTGCAAATTGGTCCGGGGCTTAAGTGGTTAAAAGTAAAGGATGGGGTGTGTGTGTCACAAAAGGACCTATGGTGGGCTCCATGGTTAGAACATGCCAATACTTTTGGACAATACCCTTGATGATTGCCTGCTGGTTGGAAAAAAATATTTATAATAGAAATGGGGTTCTTTTTGTTTTTTGTTAATCTATCTCTTGCACAATTGTGATATTTTTTACTTCACTTAATAAATAATATTTTTGATAATAACATTGCCTGACTACTGAAGCAACGCCCCATTATTCTGCATACCTCGGGTGTAACGAGAAGTTATTTGAGTTACTGTTGTCTTTCTATCATCTGGAACCAGTCTGCCCATTCTCCTCTGACCTCAACCAGGCATTTTCCTCCACACAACTGCCGCTCACCGGATATTTTCTCTTTTTCCCACCATTCTCTGTAATCCCGAGAGATGGTTGTGTGTGAAAATCCCAGAAATACTCAGACCAGCCCCGTCTGCCACCAACAACCATGCCACGTTCGAAGTCACCCAGATCCCCTTTCTTCCCCCATTCTGATGCTCGGTTTGAACTTCAGCAAGTCGTCTTCACCAAGTCCAGATGCCTAAATGCATTGAGTTGCTGCCATGTGATTGGCTGATTACATACGGTACTTCCCAACATTTTGAGATGGGAATGAGGGACACCTACTTACAAATGTATGAAGGCATAGGACATGCCCCCTGCCACACCCCCTTAACCGCTTCAGCCCCAGAAGAATTTACCCCCTTCCTGACCAATGCGATACAGCACTGCGTTGCTTTAACTGACAATTGCGCGCTCACGTGACGCGGCTCCCAAACAAAATTGACTGCCTTTTTTTTCCCACAAATAGAGCTTTATTTTGGTGGTATTTGATCACCTCTGCGTTTTTTATTTTGTGCGCTATAAACAAAAAAAAAGAGCGACAATTTTGAAAAAAACACATTTTTTTTTACTTTTTGTTATAATAAATATCCCCCAAAAATATATATAAAAAAAAACATTTTTTTTCCCTCAGTTTAGACCGATACATATTTTTGGTAAAAAAAAATAGCGATAAGCGCTTGATTCATTTGCGCAAAAGTTATAGCGTTTACAAAATAGGGGATAGTTTTATGGCATTTTTTATTAATAATATTTTTTTTTTCTTGATGGCGGCGATAAGTGATTTTTTATTGTGATTGGGATATTATGGCGAACATATCGGACACTTTTGACACATTTTTGGGACCATTGTCATTTATACAGCAATCAGTGCTATACAAATGCAGTGATTCCTGTGTAAATGACACTGGCAGTGAAGGGGTTAACCACTAGGGGGCAGTGCAGGGGTTAAGTGTGTCCTAGGGGCGCGTTTCTAACTGTGAGGGGGAGGGGCTGTGTGTGACACGTCACTGATCTCTGCTTCCAATCACAGGGAGCAGAGATCAGTGACACTGTCACTAGGCAGAACGGGGAGATGCTTCTTTACATCGGCATCTCCCTCGTTCTTCCTTTAGTCAATTTTCGACTAAACTGAGGCCATTACGGCAAAATCCGGCCATTGGCTTTATCAGGAGTCCGTATGACAGGCAATTCTAAAACTGCTGATTGCTACTTTTATTTTCCTGAATAGTAATTTTTTTTTTTTTTTAAATGCCACTTTAGAAGTGGAAAATAGTGAAAGATTTATCCTAATCACACGGTTTGTGTTGCCCCCCCCTCCCCCTTTGCAGAAAAGTGAGCGCCCCCTAATAGCCTCCTTTTTCATTTTTTCCTCCAGACAGAAGAGCCTCTGTTGGCATGTTTTATTTTTTGTTTTTTTCCATCAATTTACCGTCACCGCCAGTCCCAGGTTTACAAAAGTCCATCATTCTGTTATGTCGGAGATTGTTTGATCAGCAAAATACCCCATTAAAGCTCTTGGAAAAGCTCCGAACGCTCAGCCCTTGTTGGAGAAATCCCGTTTTTCTCATTATGGATTGTTACTTAAGCTACACTTTTTTTGGAATCCCAGAGATACAATGTAAGAAATGCGAAGGGAAGTGATAAAGGGTTGGAGAAGGCGCCGTGTTGTGTCACCATGACAGATGCTTCAATTAAAGGGATGAAGATGTTTCTCCTTGAAATAGGTAGGGATTGACGTTTTTTTTTTTTTTTGTTTTTTTTTATAAATTGGAGCTATTTGTAGAGATATTTTACTTTTATGGCCTTGGATTAGAACATGGAACTCACTAGAGGAAGCTTCAATTCTCACCTTGTTTTCCATAAACTCCGCTTCTATGTATTGCAAGAACACTTTTTGCATTTTAGCTGTGCAGTGCCGCAATAGGGTTCTAATGACCAAATCAATGAAAGAAATTAGATGGGATTATTTCCTTTCAATGAATGATGTTGGGAATTGTAACGACTAAACCCGGGGGGGGGGGGGGGGGTGGGGGGGTCTCCAAACTTTCTAAGCAAAGGGCCAGTTTACTGTCCTTCAGACTTTAGGAGGGCCGGGCTGGGGCCGGAGGCAGTAGAAAACGTCCAGGTGTCCAGTGGGAGTAAACCATGCCCTATCTTCGGTGTCAGTGGGGGGGAATAGTGCCCCACTGTTGGTGTCAATGGAAAGAATTCTGCCCCATCGTTGGTGTCAGTGGAAGGAATAGTGCCCCATCACTGGTGTCAGTGGGAAGAATATCGCCCCATCATTGGTGTCAGTGGGAGGAATAGTGCCCCATCATTGGTGTCAGTGGGAAGAATAGTGCCCCATCATTGGTGTCAGTGGAAGGAATAGTGCCCCATCATTGGTGTCAGTGGGAAGAATAGTGCCCCATCATTAGTGTCAGTGGGGGGAATAGTGCCTCGTCGTTGGTGTCAGTGGGAGGAATAGTGCCCCATCATTGGTATCAGTGGGAGGAATAGTAGCCCAATCTTGGTGTCCATTGAAGGTATTGTGCCCTTTTGATAGTCCTTCAATATTGGTGTCAGCAACAGGAATTATGCCCCATTGTTGGTTTCAGTGGATGGAATGGTGCCCCAAGGGCCAGTTAAAGGCAAGCGAAGGGCCACATCCAGCCCCAGGGCCGCATCATTGGTATCAGTGGGGGGAATAGTGCCCCATCATTGGTGTCAGTGGGAGGAATAGTGCCCCATCATTGGTGTCAGTGGGAGGAATGGTGCCCCATCATTGGTATCAGTGGGAGGAATAGTGCCCCATCATTGGTGTCAGTGGGAGGAATAGTGCCCCATCATTGGTGTCAGTGTGAAGAATAGTGCCCCATCATTGGTATCAGTGGGAGGAATAGTGTCCCATCATTGGTGTCAGTGGGAGGAATAGTGCCCCATCATTGGTGTCAGTGGGAAGAATAGTGCCCCATCATTGGTGTCAGTGGGAGGAATAGTGCCCCATCATTGGTGTCAGTGGGAGGAATAGTGCCCCATCATTGGTGTCAGTGGGAGGAATAGTGCCCCATCATTGGTGTCAGTGGGAGGAATAGTGCCCCATCATTGGTGTCAGTGGGGGAAATAGAGCCCCATCATTGGTATCAGTGGGGGGAATAGCGCCCCATCATTGGTATCAGTGGGGGGAATAGCGCCCCATCATTGGTATCAGTGGGGGGAATAGTAGCCCAATCTTGGTGTCCATTGAAGGTATTGTGCCCTTTTGATAGTGCTTCAATGTTGGTGTCAGCAACAGGAATCATGCCCCATTGTTGGTTTCAATAGATGGAATGGTGCCCCAAGGGCCAGTTAAAGGCAAGCAAAGGGCCACATCCAGCCCCAGGGCCGCAGTTTGGAGACCCCTGTACTAAACCTTGATATGATATTTTTAATTGCAGGGAAAAGACTGCCTACATGGGCTCGAGAGGACTTCCTTCTCCTCTCTATAACTCTGTATATAGAGATAGAGGGTGTGCTTTGCTTTCTTCTGGACCAGTAATGAGACAAGTTTGTCCAGCACCCAGGGCCAGGATCTGAAACTGCCCCCCCCCCCCCCCCCGCTGCTAATGTATGACAAAGGTGAAGGGGGTCTATATGGCGCGATAAGTGGCAGGTGTACACAAATAGTATGGTAAGATCAGCAAAAAGTCCAATTGGAACGTCCAGGGTGACTTCCCACTGCCCTCAAAAAGGTAATACAAACAGAAAAAAGTTTGTGCTTATTGAACTATTAAACTGGATAAGAATCACGAAATGAATATCAAAGAATGTGAAACCACAATAGGTGAGTACATGTGAATAGTCAACTGCACAGGTGTATGAAAAAGTTAATTATTAAATGTAAATGTCTCTGAAAAATGAATATAATATAAAGTGAAATGTAATGTATAAGGGCTGGGCTCAGCCCTTCCTTCTCAGAGCTGGACGCTCAGATGTCAGCTAATTGCCAGTTCCTATCTCTCCACAATTACTCACCTGTTGATGATATCCTGCTCGCCAGTCCTGCCTACTTAAGCCGTTCAATCCAGAGGATCTGTGCCTTAGCCTTGGTCAACATCACAGAGACTATCTCCTACATTCCTGTTAAAGACTTTCTTGGCTGACATTCCTCCTGGCTCCAGATCCTGCTTGCTGTTCTACTACACTCATCTCCGGCTCCCTGATGTTTGGCTTGCCTTACTATCCGTTCCGGTTCCTGAACTCTGGCTATGTTTTGACTCCATTTACTTGTTTTTTATTATTATTAAACAAGTGTGATTTAACTATACTTCTATCTCAGTCTGATTCATGGCTTCTGACAAAACGTCTCTGAAAGATGAAAGTAATATAAAGTACAACAATGTTCACAAATAAGAAAAGATCCAGCAAGATAAAGTGTTCCAGGACTTTCACCACCACCAAGGAAAGTGGAGATCTCCGTGTGATAATCACTCGATAAGTGGAGACTCTTACCGGAAGAAGTGGACCTCCTGTAGTAGCGCCTGCAGATATAGCCCTCTGTGGGGGTCTAAAGATGCATCCTGTCTCGAGGATTCGCTGACAGTCTGGGCAGTCTTCCTCGATAGCTGGCTACCATCCAACTCTCTTTCTTGAAATCCCAGTCCTCCATATGGCACGTAGCGTATAGAAGAATAAGGGCTCCAATAGGGTATTAACATTAACCACTTGCTTACTGGGCACTTAAACCCCCCTCCTGCCCAGACCAATTTTCAGCTTTCAGCGCTGATGCACTTTGAATGACAATTGCGCGGGCATACAACACTGTACCCAAATGAAATTTTTATAATTTTTTCCCCACAAATAGAGCTTTCTTTTGGTGGTATTTAATTACAGCTGGGAGTTTTATTTTTTGCTAAACAAACAAAAAAAGATGCAAAAAAAAAAAATCATGTTTAATAGTTTGTTATAAAATTTTGCAAACAGGTCATTTTTCTCCTTCATTGAAGTGCACTGATGAGGCGGCACTGATAGGCTGCACTGGTGGGCACTGATAGGCATAGTTAAGGCGGCACTAATAGGCACAGATAAGGTGGCACAGATAAGGCAGTACTGATGGGCACAGATAAGGCGACACTGATGGGCACAGATAAGATGGCACGGATGGGTGGCACGGATGGGTGGCACTAAGGGGCACTGATAGGTACCACTGATAGATGGGACTGATGGGCACTGATAGGTGGCACTGCTGGGCACTGATGGGGGCGGCACTGATGGGCACTGGTAGATGACACTGATGGGCACGGATATGTGGCACTGGGGTGCAGCACCGTTGTTGAGGCAGATTGTGGGCACTGATGGGTGGCACGGTGGGCACTGATGGGTGGCACTGCTGGGTGGCACTATGGGCACTGCTGGGTGGCACTATGGGCACTGCTGGGTGGCACTGAAGGGGGGCACTTATTTATTAATGAGGTGGCACTGGCAGGGGGCAGGTGAGCACTGGCAGTGCTGGTCGGTGATCGGCTCTTTTTTTTTTTCCTCGCGCTATCAGCACGAGGAGGAAAAATAGCCGATTACCGGCCCCGTTGTATCACATGATCAGCTGTCATTGGCTGACACCTGATCACGTGGTAAGGGGTCGGTATCGACCCCTTGCTCGGATCCGTGATCAGGCGAGTCTCATAGACTCGCCGAACACAGAGCGCGCCGGCCGCTCGTGCAATAGACGTAGTCCCGGCAAAGGAGGTCCGCGCTGTAGCCGTGATTTGGCTATAGCGCGGATCCCTAGTGGTTAAAACTTCTTTTGTTGCTTAAAATCCAGGGATGGATATACATACAGCATGAAACACGTTTGCCGGCAAAATAAAATTTCAAACACCCGCACTTCCGCGGAGCTTCGCGCTGACGTCATTACGCCCCACATGACCCCGGAAGTTTTTTGTTTTGCCGGCAAACGTGATTCATACTGTATGTATTTCCATCCCTGGATCTCAAATTTGAGATCTAGGTCCAAGGCAGCAGGCATCATCCTCATATAACTACTGGAAGTCCAGCGACATACAGCTAAGTCACTGGTTGGCAAGTAGTAAAGATATTCAGCAATGTTGGATTTACATTGGGGGACAATGTTTTTTTTTTTTTTTTTTTTTCATAAAGGACTTTTTCCATGTTTTCTGTGTTTTATTCATTTACTTCATTCATTTATTGTCTGTTTCTTTGGGACAGAGTTGGTTCTAATCCTTAGACCCCTTTCACACTGCGAGCGCCGGCCTTTATTGCTAAGGAGCCGCTTGTTTTAGTGGTGCTTTAGCGTTGTTTAAGAGGCGCTTTTGCGCTGCTTTTCAGACCGCTACTGGGGCGCTTTCAACCCCAAAGAAGGGGTTAAAAACGCCCGTGTTGCGGCACTTCTGAATCGCTTTTTTTTTTTTAATCAATAGTTTTTATTAAAGTTTAAATTTTTATCAAGACAAATGACAGAAATTATGACTAAATAACAGATCAGTTACAGTATTTAGATACATAGATAATAGTATCCAAAAATAATAAAAAATATAATATAAAGAAAACCATATTAATTATCTCAATTATAATCGGGATAATAAAGCTAACGATCGGGAGGTTATTAATACATCCATTGTGGAGGCAATACGCAAAAGTAATATACCGTATATACTCGAGTATAAGCCGAGATTTTCAGCCTCTTTTTTGAGGCTGAAAGTGCCCCCCTCGGCTTATACTCGAGTCACCGCTGTCTGACTGCCCGAACAGCGTGTCGAGCAGACAGACAGCGGCCATTCTACCTTTCAAAAGCCGCGCCTCCGCCTCCGCCTGTGATAGGCGGAACACTCAATTTCCCAGCAGTCAGTGTTCCGCCTATCACGGACATCGGCTCATCCTCGGATGAGCCGATGTCCGTGATAGGCGGAACACTGACTGCTGGGAAATTGAGTGTTACGCCTATCACAGGCGGAGGCGGAGGCGCGGCTTTTGAACAGGGGAATGGCCGCCAGGGCGCCGACGAAGAGCGGCGATCCTGGCATGGGACGACACGGAGGCTCGGGACGGGACGACACGGAGGCTCGGGACGGGACGACACGGAGGCTCGGGACGGGACGACACGGAGACTCGGGACGGGACCGGACGGAGGCTCGGGACACAGGTAGGCTGGACACACAAGGCTGCACGGACACACACACACACACACACACACACACACACACACACACACACACACACACACACAAACACACACACACACAGGGATGGATGGATGGACACACACACACACACAGGGATGGATGGATGGATGGACACACACACACACACAGGGATGGATGGATGGATGGACACACACACACACACACACACACACACACACAGGGATGGATGGATGGATGGACGCACACACACACACACAGGGATGGATGGATGGACACACACACAGGGATGGATGGATGGACACACACACAGGGATGGATGGATGGACACACACACAGGGATGGACGGACACACAGGGATGGACGGACACAGAGGGATGGACGGACACACACAGGGATGGACAGGCATATCTCACCCTCGGCTTATACACGAGTCAATAGGTTTCCCAGTTTTTTGGGGGTAAATTGGGGGCCTCGGCTTATACTCAGGTCGGCCTATACTCGAGTATATACGGTAAATATTATCTTCATATATTTATATACTGCCAATTTAAGTAATTCAAAGATGATGAACCTAAATATATTCCCGAACACCCCTATGGGTGCTAAACTGTGTTCGGGACAGTAATAGTAACCTGTCATTTAATAGATACAAAACAAAGATTAAAATATTAGAGCGAGGTAAGTAATTTTTTAATTCAAGTTATCTAGGAACAAAGAACTCGTGCAACGTGAATCGCTTTTTTAGGCGCTTTGGAAGCGCTGCCCATTCATTTCAATGGGCAGGGCGTTTTGAGAGCGCTAAATGCAGCGCTCCCAAACTGCCCCAAAGATGCTACTGCACAAGTGTGAAAAGACACACTGCAACGAATGGGAGGTGTTTTTTTAGGTGCTATTTAGAGGCTATTTCCATCACTAAAACGCCTGAAAACCGCCACAGTGTGAAAGGGGTCTGAACGTGCCGCAGGTGGTCTCTTGGTGAAATCTGGAGTTTTTATGAATTCAGCTGGGTGAGTCGGAGTGGTGGAGGTAGTAAAACAGTCAAGGCCAGCATCAGAGGACTCGTCTTAACCAGAGGTTCACTAAGGGGTGGCGCTACATACAGAAAGAAGATTGAAAACAATTCTATTTCAAATGACAATTTTACACAGTATTTAACTCCTTGTGCAAATAAACAAATATGCTAAAAAATTACATAGAACCCCCAAACATTATATATATATATATATATATATATATATATATATATATATATATATATTTAGCAAAGACCCTAGAGAATACAATGGCAGTCAACTTTTTTTCTTGCCCGGTATTCGCAATTTTTTTTTAACGCGTTTTTGTGCTTTAAAAAAAAAAATAACGGTAAAGTTAACCCAATTTCTTTGCATAATGTGAAAGATGAAGTTACGCCGAGCAAATGGAAACATAACATGTCACGCTTAAAAAAAATGACACACGCTCGTGGAATGGCGCCAAACTTCGGTTCTTAAAAATCCCTATAGGCGCCGCTTAAAATTTTTTTTTTTTACTGGTTACATGTTTTGAGTTACAGAGGAGATTTAGGGCTAGAATTATTGCTCTCTGCAGCTGCTGACTTTTAATAATCGGACACTTACCTGTGCCAGGGTCCAGCGATGCGGGGGAACGAAGCCCCCCCCCCTCGTTCCCCGCTCCGCTCGCGGCGCCGGCATTCTTACTGTGGGCACCCGGCTGTGGCTTCGCAGCCGGGCACCCACTGCGCATGCGCGAGCGGCTACGCGCGCCGTGATACGCCGCACAGTCATCTGGGACACGTGACAGGCCCCAGATGACTGTGCGCCGCTGAGGGGAAGTGATGTCACCAGCCTGGGCAATGAAGGAGGCAGACTACGAGGGACCCCCTAGCAACAGGCATTTCGAGCTGAGAAAAAAAAAATTCCAATTATTTTATTTTTATTTTCTTTTTTATGAATTTTAAGCAATTTCTTTTTTTTTTTTTTTGGTGGCAACTCCACTTTAAAGATCATTGCGAGTCAGTGGTAGGCATGGCTTTCTATGCCTGCGCCACCATTGACAGTTACGACCCACTAAGAAGAAGTGATGTCACCGGAAGGTGGACTCCATAATAAATATCCGCTTCATTTATTATCAGAAGAGTTTTCTTTTTCTCTCTGAATTTGCACGGGGGTGATGTTATGTGGGCAATTTACATGCAAACAGTTCTGAGCAGGTTTTGTAAGTTGGCTGGTCCTGTAGATCGATTGTGTCACATACTGAAGCCAAATCACAAGGTGCAGAACATAATGAAATGGTGTGAAAATCGCTTTTACTTCTTAAGTTTATGCAGCTGTTGCCACATAATTAGCAGCAGAATGCAGAGGACTTGCAGCCGTCTAGTGAAATCTCCAGAGTCGGGGGCTCTGAGTAATGCCTGGAGACTGAAGATTATCAGTTTAATGATGCCTGCCCTGAATTTACCATTCTGTAATGAAATGGATGTGGACACTCAGTGATTTAGTATTTATATATTATTAGAATCAGAGGCTGACTGGCATCTTTTGGAGCAACCCAGAGATCCACGTAGGGTTTCCACCTGTCCGGGATTCACCAGGACAGTTTAGCTTTGGAACCATGTGTTCAGGTTTCAGACTGCCTGAAACCCGGACACTTTATTAAGACCAGACTATAACTTCCCAGCAGGGTTGCTGGCTGCAGCTGTCTAAGCCGAGAGTGTCTGTTACATTTGCCTTAAAACCCCATACACACGATCAGAAATTCTGCCAGCAAAAGTTGGATGAGAGCTTTTGGTCAGACTTTGGTCCATCAGACTTTTGCTCGCAGAATTCCCACCAGCAAAAGATTGAGAGCAGGTTCTCTTATTTTTCAGTCAGAAAAAGTTCCGATTGGAAATTCCGATCGTCTGTACAAATTCCGACGTGCAAAATTCCTACGCATGCTCGGCAACAATTCAACGCATGCTCGGAAGCATTGAACTTCATTTTCTCGGCTCGACGTAGTGTTGTACGTTGACGGTCGAAAGCTCAAATAACTTTTGTGCAACCGTGTGTATGCAAAGCCAAGCTTAAGCGGAATTCCATCGGAAAAAACATCCACGTTTTTTTCCGGTGGAATAGGCCGCTTTGGTAGCTGCGTTGGAAGGCAAACTACACTGAGCCTGGGTGACAGAGGATGCAGAGGATGAGGACGGCTTTGTTATCCACTCCACCAACTCTTCTGCATGTTCTGGCTCAATAACACGGCCAGCAGCAGAAAAAAAGGACAAGCGTGCCCCACGGCCACTTGCAGAGGATGCACCATGTCCACGACCAGCACTGTTGACTGTAGACACAGAGCCCGCTTGCCCTCTTTTAGTGGCCTGTGAGCGCCTGCCTCTCCTTGGTGGCATTCTGGACATGATGTATATTTTGTTTGGCAACGCCACACTGCAACTGCACTACGGCTGCACTGTATTGTGTACTGTGTACAACGCCTGAAGTGTGGTAGAAACAGTACACCACAGAATGCACTGTAGATATAGGCTACACTGAATTCAGAGTATATATATATATATATATATATATATATATATATATATATATATATATAAATAAAAATATATACAAGACTGTATTTATATATTAATACACCACCTGAAGTGTATTAGAAACTGTACACCACGAATGCACTGTATATATAGGCTACACTGAATTCAGAGTTATAGTTTTATATATATATATATATATATATATATACATAATAAATAATTTATATAATAATATATCTATATATATATATATATATATATATATATATATATATATATATATATATATATATATATATATATATATATATATATATATATATATTAAATGCAGAGTATATATATATATATATATATATATATATATATATATATATATATATATATATATATACTAGACTGACTGTGTGTGTGTGTGTATATATATATATATATATATATATATATATATACTAATTGAATAACCTGTCTGCTTAATCTAAATCACACTATGTCTCCGTCCACACCAACAACACTACACACGACCGCCGTGTAGGCAGCCTTATATAGTGTGGAGCGTGGACTTAGTCCCCCTGAGCCATGATTAGCCAAAGGAACCCTACCTTTGGCCAATTATGGCTCTCTTAGCAGAGGGCGCTGGGATTGACCAAAGCATGCAGGTCAGGTGCATGCTTTGGCCAGTCATCATATTGCAATGCACTGCCATCTCACAGTGCATTATGGGGCGTTACGTGGAGCTCAAATTTCCCACGAATGCCCTATATGTTTGGTTCGTTCAACGTTCAACTTGAACTGCGGCTCATTCCTATTAACCGCTTAAAGTGTAAGTTCACCTTTACAGAAAAATCTGTAAGGTGAACTTACATAGGTCCCCCTCCTCGCCCCCCCCCCCCCCCCTCTCAGTCCCTCTGACCTGGACTGTGGCAATCTCCGGTTCTAAGCCCCAGTGTATCAGCGGGGCTTAGAAATCCTCTCTGCATCCACGCATCTTCTCCATAGCTGACAGGACGGGCTATGCGGCTTCTGTTTGGTCGGCGCTGCCCATGTGATGGTGCTGAACAATTAGAATGCTCCAAAACATCCCTCCTGACGAGAGACATTTTGGACATTCACCTCAGGGGGTTTCTAAGCCCCGGACTCCAGGCGTGGATATACAGGGGCTTAGAGCCGAAGACTGTCGCGGTCCAGGAGGGGGACCTGTGTAAGTTCACCTTACAGAGTTTTCTTCTTATCCTTTAAGGACCAGAAGGATTTACTCCCTTAATAACCAAGCCACTCTTTGCAATATGGAACTGCGTAGCTTTACGGTCGTGCGACACTGTATCCAAATAAAATTGACGCCCTCTTTTTCCTACAAATAGAGCTTTCTTTTGGTGGTATTTGATCACCTCTGTGGTTTTTAATTTTTTGCATTATAAACAAAGAGCGACAATTCTGAAAAAATTTTTTTTTTGCTATAATAAATATCCCCCCCCCCCCCCAAAAAAAATAAAAAAAATATTTCTTCCTCAGTTTAGCCCAATATGTATTTTTGATTAAAAAAAAATCACAATAAGCGTATATTGATTGGTTTTCGCAAAAGTTATCGCGTCTACAAAATAGGGAATATATTCGTGGCATTTTGTTTTTTATTTGATTTTTTTACTGGTAATGACAGTAATCTGCGATTTTTAGCGGGACTGTGACATTGCGGCGGACAGAGCAAACACTTTTGACAATTTTTTGGGACCAGTGACCAGCGATCAGTTCCAAAAAAAACGCACTGATTACTGTGTAAATGACACTGTCAGGGAAAGGGTTAACACTAGAGGGTGATCAAGGGGTTAAATGTGTTCCCTAGGGAAGTGTTTGTAACTGTGTGGGGGAGGGGACTGCTTAGGCGTACAGAAGAGATCGCTGTTCCTGATCACTAGGAACAGCAAATCTCTCTCTTCCCTTGTCAGAACGGGGATCTGTTTGTTTACATTGACAGATCCCTATTCTTGCTCTCTGTGGAGCAATCGTGGGTGGCCGGCGGACATCGTGATTATTACCAGTCACAGGCACCAGCTACGGCGCATAGCCCCCTGTATCTATTGCAGGAACTGGCGTACAGCTACAGCGATTTGCGCAATAGAACCAACCTGCCGCAGTTTAATGGCCGCTGGTCTGCAAGTGTTAAACATATAGAAACAACAATCCTTTTACTGGAATCCTGAAAAAAATCATAAGATTCAATAATAAAATCTGTCCATCCCGATACACAAAATTTCATCCCCTTATCAAGGTCACATATCTCCATGGACCCTACGCTGGAACTACATACAAAGTAACAAAATCACTGTAATATGATTCATAGTAGTCTATATGGTGTCCAGAACGAGAGAAAGGGAGTCTTTCAAACCTCAGGGTGGTCCCCTGCGGTGGTAGGACAACCAAGGACAATTGGGGTGGGATATCAGTAGACCCCGTTGTCTCTTTCAGTTTCTAGGCTTGTAGATTTAAATCAGTGCTACAAATGATCAAAAACCATTAAATGTCCCCTTTCTGGGCGTTGAAGATCTCACACAACTTCTCACCTGTGAGATAGCGGAGGGTGAAGACAAGTCCCATGGAAGAAACTCTGATCTTGGGTCAAAAAAAAAAAGGCTGAATGGAAGGTCGTCATCTACGTCTCATTATAATATCATCTTCTCTCATAATTTCCAGCCTTTTAAATGAGTTTGTTGTTTGTGTGATACCACAAGCCGCATTTATTATTCATCTATTCAATATTTGTTTTCTGCACTTATTTTAGCTTTGTTTATTTATTTTTTTATATTTTGTGTTCTAGACCCTCTATCAAGTGTTTATTTGTTTATTTCACCATATTACTTAGGGATTGAGCAGCTCAGCACTTGTTCCATTTGTTATTTTATTTCTTAGCGTGGGGACTCTTTTGGGTATCCGCAGCCACATTAGCTTTTTTCATTATCCCTTTCTGGAAACCTCCTTATATTATCCCTGGACCCCACTTTCCTGAACCAGAGATTGGACCACCTTGCTGGAGGCTACATCTGCAGACTGACTAATGCTTGGAGCATGTGAGTACAGCCTCTTAATAAGGCTGGTTCATAGTCTCCATCCATGGACCGTCAGCCTCTTAATAAGGCTGGTTCATGGTCTCCATCCATGGACCGTCAGCCTCTTAATAAGGCTGGTTCATGGTCTCCATCCGTGGACCGTCAGCCTCTTAATAAGGCTGGTTCATGGTCTCCATCCATGGACCGTCAGCCTCTTAATAAGGCTGGTTCATGGCCTCCATCCATGGACCGTCAGCCTCTTAATAAGACTGGTTCATGGTCTCCATCCATGGACCGTCAGCCTCTTAATAAGGCTGGTTCATGGTCTCCATCCATGGACCGTCAGCCTCTTAATAAGGCTGGTTCATGGTCTCCATCCATGGACCGTCAGCCTCTTAATAAGACTGGTTCATGGTCTCCATCCATGGACCGTCAGCCTCTTAATAAGGCTGGTTCATGGTCTCCATCCATGGACCGTCAGCCTCTTAATAAGGCTGGTTCATGGTCTCCATCCATGGACCGTCAGCCTCTTAATAAGGCTGGTTCATGGTATCCATCCATGGACCGTCAGCCTCTTAATAAGACTGGTTCATGGTCTCCATCCATGGACCGTCAGCCTCTTAATAAGGCTGGTTCATGGTCTCCATCCATGGACCGTCAGCCTCTAAATAAGGCTGGTTCATGGTCTCCATCCACGGATCGTCAGCCTCTTAATAAGGCTGGTTCATGGTCTCCATCCATGGACCGTCAGCCTCTTAATAAGGCTGGTTCATGGTCTCCATCCATGGATCGTCAGCCTCTTAATAAGACTGGTTCATGGTCTCCATCCATGGATCGTCAGCCTCTTAATAAGGCTGGTTCATGGTCTCCATCCATGGACCGTCAGCCTCTTAATAAGACTGGTTCATGGTCTCCATCCGTGGACCGTCAGCCTCTTAATAAGGTTGGTTCATGGTCTCCATCCGTGGACCGTCAGCCTCCTAATAAGGCTGGTTCATGGTCTCCATCCATGGACCGTCAGCCTCTTAATAAGACTGGTTCATGGTATCCATCCATGGACCGTCAGCCTCTTAATAAGACTGGTTCATGGTCTCCATCCATGGACCGTCAGCCTCTTAATAAGGCTGGTTCATGGTCTCCATCCATGGACTGTCAGCCTCTAAATAAGGCTGGTTCATGGTATCCATCCATGGACCGTCAGCCTCTTAATAAGACTGGTTCATGGTCTCCATCCATGGACCGTCAGCCTCTTAATAAGGCTGGTTCATGGTCTCCATCCATGGACCGTCAGCCTCTAAATAAGGCTGGTTCATGGTCTCCATCCGCGGATCGTCAGCCTCTTAATAAGGCTGGTTCATGGTCTCCATCCATGGACCGTCAGCCTCTTAATAAGGCTGGTTCATGGTCTCCATCCATGGATCGTCAGCCTCTTAATAAGACTGGTTCATGGTCTCCATCCATGGATCGTCAGCCTCTTAATAAGGCTGGTTCATGGTCTCCATCCATGGACCGTCAGCCTCTTAATAAGACTGGTTCATGGTCTCCATCCGTGGACCGTCAGCCTCTTAATAAGGTTGGTTCATGGTCTCCATCCGTGGACCGTCAGCCTCCTAATAAGGCTGGTTTATGGTCTCCATCCATGGACCGTCAGCCTCTTAATAAGGCTGGTTTATGGTCTCCATCCGTGGACCATCAGCCTCTTAATAAGGCTGGTTCAAGGTCTCCATCCATGGACCGTCAGCCTCTTAATAAGGCTGGTTCATGGTCTCCATCCATGGACCGTCAGCCTCTTAATAAGGCTGGTTCATGGTCTCCATCCATGGACCGTCAGCCTCTTAATAAGACTGGTTCATGGTCTCCATCCATGGACCGTCAGCCTCTTAATAAGGCTGGTTCATGGTCTCCATCCATGGATCGTCAGCCTCTTAATAAGACTGGTTCATGGTCTCCATCCATGGATCGTCAGCCTCTTAATAAGGCTGGTTCATGGTCTCCATCCATGGACCGTCAGCCTCTTAATAAGACTGGTTCATGGTCTCCATCCGTGGACCGTCAGCCTCTTAATAAGGCTGGTTCATGGTCTCCATCCATGGACCGTCAGCCTCTTAATAAGGCTGGTTTATGGTCTCCATCCATGGACCGTCAGCCTCTTAATAAGGCTGGTTCATGGTCTCCATCCGTGGACCGTCAGCCTCTTAATAAGGCTGGTTTATGGTCTCCATCCGTGGACCATCAGCCTCTTAATAAGGCTGGTTCATGGTCTCCATCCGTGGACCGTCAGCCTCTTAATAAGGCTGGTTTATGGTCTCCATCCATGGACCGTCAGCCTCTTAATAAGGCTGGTTCATGGTCTCCATCCATGGACCGTATTCTACTCAAGCATATCTTTAAGTTTATTCTAAAATATTTATACTGAATGCTTAGTACAGGTTGTCCTCTTCTAGCAATATATCTCATTGGAGTATCCTTCATCACCCAAGACCCCCCTCCCAACTAAATAAGCTTCCAAAAAAGAAAAAAAAACCCTAGACCAGGTTTTCTCAATCAGTGTTCTTTGTAACAGTAGGGTTCCTCCAGAGGTTGCCAAGGGTTCCTTAAAGAGGAAGTAAAGGCAAAAAAAAAAACATACCCTGTAAGGCAAAGGCATAATGAGCTAGTATGCATAGCATACTAGCTCATTATGAATAACTTATCTGAGAACAAAGCCCCCGAAGCGGTCCTCCGTCTTCCTCTTCGCCGCTGCCATGTATCCCGGAGCGACTTCCAGGTCTCGTTGCTCCGGCGCAGTGATTCGCCGGAGCCGCGATGACGTCACTCCTCACGCACATGCGCACGGGAGCCGACACTCGCAACATATCGCCACGATCTGCGGCCTGCCCAGTGCGCCTGCGCCGCTGTCTACGGCGCATGCGCTGTAGACAGCGGTGGCTGTCTTCGGGTAAATATCTCCAAAACCGTATAGGTTTAGGAGATATTTCTTGGACCTACAGGTGAACCTTAATCTAGGCTTACCTGTAGGTCAAAGTTGGTTGTAAGGGTTTACAATCACTTTAAGCAAATTGCAATAGGCGATTTCTGCCTCGCAGATAAGTTCCCTCTGACACCACTGATCATTTTAGCTACACTATATTACCAAAAGTTTTGGGGCAAGTGCCTTTACACACTAAAAGAAAATATGTTGCTGATTTACTATAGAAAATGAAGAAAGCTGGGATAAATGTTTATGACGCTGAGGGCCCCCTGAGATGTTCTGTGCATGCAGTGTGGTCCTCGCTTATCCTGTATGTTAAACAAAGGATAAGCGAGGAACACATTTCTGCTTTTGTGCCTTCTGATCTGATAACATCCACTACACAATACAAGTAGATTATATTGCCAAAAGTATTGTGACGCCTGCCTTTACACGCACGTAAACTTTAATGTCATTGAGTATTGAGTTGGCCCACCCTTTGCAGCTATAACAGCTTCAACCCTTCTGGGAAGGCTGCCCACAAGGTTTAGGAGGGTGTCTATGGGGAATGTTTGACCATTCTTCCAGAAGAGCATTTGTGAGGTCAGGCACACATGTTGGATTAGAAGTCCTGGCTCGCAGTCTCCTCTCTAATTCATCCCAAAGGCTTTCTATTGGGTTGCGGTCAGGACTCTGTGCAGGCCAGTCAAGTTCCTCCATCCCAAACTCGCTCATCCGCGTCTTTATGGACCTTGCTTCGTGGACTGGTGTGCAGTCATGTTGGAACAGGAAGGGGACATCCCCAAACTGTTCCCTCAAAGTTACCTTTGCTGGCAGTGGCAGCCCCCCTAATCCCCTACATGCAGGTTTTATTTTGAAGTACATGATTAGAGCCTGAGGCTCTAATTGACTTTAAAAAGGTTGGGTTCGGGGAGCAGAGCACTGCGGCCTGAGCCCACCCAGTTGTGTGACATTAGCAAATTAATATTCGCCAATGTCTTCCTGTTTCTCTTCTCAGCCAATCAGGAAGCAGGTTGTGAGACCCGATTGGCTGGGAGTCCTAAGACCCGATTGGCTGGGATTCCTAAGTCCTGATTGGCCGGGAGGAGAAGTGACCACAGGGACTCTGGAGGAAACGCAGAGTGGGAAACTGCCGAAGCGACGACCTGGAAGGGGTAGGTACGGAGGCTGGCGGGACGCCTGGTGGGCAGCGGGTGAGTGAAGCAGCGGTCAATCTAACAACGCGGGTGGTGGCAATCAATCAATTAAGCGACGGGGGTGGGGGTGTGGTTGGCTGGCTGGCTGGAGGGTTGTTGTTATGAAGATTGAGTAACAGCTGTCACTGCAAGCCGGGTCAGAAACTGGAATCAGGATGCAAAATCAAAGGAACACAGGATACAGCAGAGATCACCAAACTACAGCCCTCCAGCTGTTGTGGAACTACACGTCCCATGAGGCATTGTAAAACTCTGACATTCACAGACATGACTAGGCATGATGGGAATTGTAGTTCCTGAACAACTGGAGGGCCGTAGTTTGGAGACCCAAGGGATACAGTGCAGGCTGAAAGACAAAGCAGCACTTGTCCTGAGCACTGACATAGTTTAAATCAGCCCTCAAAAATTCCACTCGCCTGCTCTCACTGGCAAGGGTGGGCTGCCTGGTAGCGAGTGGGGCGAGCACTGCCGGCCGGCAGGTTGTATGGGAGTCCTTCTCCCAGCGCTCGTGGAGGGGAAGACAGAGGAAAGAGCCGGCTAGATGATTCAGAGTGCGAGGGACATCACTAGCGGCTTTCATTTCAATAGCCGAGTGTTCCCCGCACTCGCTGTCACACACAGCCCCGCCCCCTGGTCCCGGGGAATTTGATAGACAGATCACCCATCCAATCCTGGGACGAGTGACGTGGGGGCGGGGCTGTACGGGACGCCGAGTGGCGGGAACACAGCAATTGATATCAAAGCTGTTCCAGTAATGTCCCCTGCACTCTTATCATCACCAGTCTATCCAGTTCAACCTGAGTGAGTGTCTACAATTGTCCCTATCCCTGTATATCGCACACTCACATCGGTCCCTACCCTCAAGGAGCCCACAATCCAAGGTCCCCATTCATATACTAGGGCCAATTTTGGACAGAAGCCAGTTAACCTGCCTGCATGTCTTTGGAGTGTGGGAGGAAACCGGAGTACCCGGAGGAAACCCACGCAGGCACAGGGAGAACATGCAAAACTCCAGGCAGGTAGTGTAGTGGTTGGGATTCAAACCAGCGACCCTTTTTACTGCTAGGCGAGAGTGCTACCCACTACACCACTGTGCCGCATTGATGGATATGGGTGAGGCTGCATTGGTGGATACAGGTGAGGCTGCACGATGGACACGGGTAGGCTGCACGATGGACACAGGTAGGCTGCACGATGGACACGGGTAGGCAGCACGATGGACACGGGTAGGCAGCACGATGGACACGGGTAGGCAGCACGATGGACACGGGTAGGCATGATGGACACGGGTGAGGCTGCACTGGTGAACACAGGAGGGCTGCATTGGTGGACACAGGTGGTTTGCATTGGTGGACACGGGTAGGCTGCATTGGTGGACACGGGCAAGGCTGCATTAGTGGACACGGGTGAGGCTGCATTAGTGGACACGGGTAGGCTGCATTGGTGGACACGGGTAGGCTGCATTGGTGGACACGGGTAGGCTGCATTGGTGGACACGGGTGAGGCAGCACAATGGACACAGGTGAGGCTGCATTGGTGGACACAGGTGGGCTGCATTGGTGGACACGGATGAGGCTACAAGATGGATACGGGTAGGCAGAATGATGGACACTGGTGAGGCTGCATTGGTGGACACATGTGAGGCTGCATTGTTGGACATGGGTATGCTGCACTGATGGATACGGGTATGCTGCATTGATGGATATGGGTGAGAAGGCATTGATGGATACAGGTGAGGCTGCACTGGTGGGCACGGGTAGGCTGCATTGATGCATACGGGTGAGGCTGCATTGATGAGCATGGATAAAGTTGCTTAATTCTGCATAAAACATTTAAGTGTAATTTCATGAGATCATTTACAAGGGCGTGTTTAGGGGTGGAATTAGGGGCGGGGCAGGGTAGGTCAACTGGTGACGAGAAACCCTTGATTCCTGGGTAGTAGCTCAGGACTTGACATTTTGAGCCCTGGTTTAAATAGCGCATTTGGTGCAACATCTGTCACAAGTGTACACGTGAGCACACGATGCACACAGGTATACACGCGCATACGTTTTCGCCAAATTCTCACGTCTATGAGAGGAAGAATGAATTAGCCCGTGAAGAAGCACAGAAGTCCGTCCAGAGAAACCATGTTGTCCACAGACATGCCCTTCCTGATAGCCTGGCCGCCTTGCCCTGCCTTGCAAAGGAACCTCCAGAGATCTTCAGCGGCCCCTTCAGGGGTAGCGCTACACTCGATGGATGAACTCTTGAAAACAATTCCAGTGATTTAACCAAACGTCTCCTTTACTGTTACTAACTCCACAACCCTACAAGCGCAAAAAGGACGTTGGTCTCCTCGTACACCATAACCACCATGAATTTTGTTTACTTTTTAAATGAGAATTATTATTTCTTTTTTTTTCCAGCGAGACTTTTACATCAGGCGCCAAATGAATATTCATTCTAGAGAAATCAAACTGTGATTTCCGGCGTAAATCAATTTGACGGTGGTACAGACCATAAAGCAATAATGCACACTCTCCCACACAACAAATTCTTCTTTGAGGGAAAAATAATATGAAAGTTTATGCCGGGAACAGACAGCTGTAAAGAGCTCATTTAAGACAAACAAACAAGAAATACATAAAATAAAATGTGCTCACCTGCCAATAAACCGACATTGCGTGCTTCGGGCGCCGATGTCGGAGTTTTTTTCCGGTAATATGTTTAACACTGCTGTAAAAAAAAGTAATGGCGAAGTATAAACATAAAAAATGAGAGTTTGGAAAATAAAGCTTCAGCAGTCGACTTTGTTTACCAACCTTCAAGCCTAATTACACCTTTTAGTAACATTTCAGGAATAAATGCAAAGTGATACAATTGTCTTTTTTTTTTGTTTGTTTGTTTTTTTACCTAATTATTGTTACATAATTGTTTGCCATCATTTTGAAGTATTTGACTGTTTTTGATAAACGTCTTTCAGTCCCGTCCTGTCAAAACAATAGTTGTTGGCAAAATTCTAAATTTAAAGGGTTATTAAGATACAAAAAAGGCATTAAGTGACATAAATAACATAAGATACATTAATAACATATCGACTATTGAAAAAATGGATCAGTTAAAAGATTATAATGTAAAAGCATTTACTCTACCATACCTGCTGTCTTGATCAGGGGTAAGGCTCGGAATGCCGCAGCTAAGACAGTAGAGAGCAGGGCCATCTTTAATACTGATTGGACCCTGGGCAAAACTTTTCTTGGCACCACCCTCCCCCCCCCATGCAGTTTTGCTCTCCGCCCGCTCTGAGACATATAATAAATAGTAGCTAGGCTCAAAATTTGTTTACTGAATCAGATCAGGCAGCTATTGCGATTGCGATTGGTTGACAGAGGTTACAGTGTATCATTACCGCTCACTGACTAGTTGCTAGAGGTTACAGCACATGATTTCTGCTTGTTGATTGGTTGCTAGAGATTACTATACACCAACACTGCTCACTGACTGGTTGCTAGAGGTTACAGCCCATGATTTCTGCTTGTTGATTGGTTGCTAGAGATTACTATACACCAATACTGCTCACTGACTGGTTGCTAGAGGTTACAGCACATGATTTCTGCTTGTTGATTGGTTGCTAGAGATTACTATACACCAACACTGCTCACTGACTGGTTGCTAGAGGTTACAGCACATGATTTCTGCTTGTTGATTGGTTGCTAGAGATTACTATACACCAATACTGCTCACTGACTGGTTGCTAGAGGTTACAGCACATGATTTCTGCTTGTTGATTGGTTGCTAGAGATTACTATACACCAACACTGCTCACTGACTGGTTGCTAGAGGTTACAGCCCATGATTTCTGCTTGTTGATTGGTTGCTAGAGATTACTATACACCAATACTGCTCACTGACTGGTTGCTAGAGGTTACAGCACATGATTTCTGCTTGTTGATTGGTTGCTAGAGATTACTGTGGACATGACCTCTGGGGGCATGATATATATATATATGAATGCCACTGGCTGCTGCTATTTACATATGAATGCTGCAACAATTTACATATGAATTACGGTAATTTACATGTAAACACAGGGTCTGCAGGTGAGTTGTCTGTACACAACAATAGGGCAGAGCTGGGCAGCATTAGTAGCAGCACTTCACACTGAGATATCGGGACACAGCAGAGGACTAAAAAACCTCAAGGGACGAGGGAATTTAAACTGGGAATGTTGGCAAGTATGAGGCAGCTGCTTTGGGCCCCACAACAATGACAGGGCCCAGGGCAGCTGCCCCTTTTCCCTTTTGCCTTGCCTTAAAAACAGCCCTGGTAGAGAGGCTCCCACCATCCAGCTGGATAAATGAACAAGCAGGTCACCCTGGAGGACGAAGCGGGCTCACCCGAGGTGCGGGGTCTAAGCATTAATGGGTATTCACCAGAACCCCTGATGGTGGTGATGGGTTTTGCTGCCTGTTAGTACCAAGTCGTGGTCTTCAGTATCACCTCATTCAGGAAGTGAGCAAGCCAGGGGTCCAGTAGCAGATATATCAGGTTAAGATCAAGCAGTCAGTAAACAAGCCAAAGGTCAGTAACAAGTGGTTAAAGGTTGGGATCAAGCAGAAGCATAGTCAAGGAATAAGCCAAAGGTTGATATAAAATGGTAGCGAAGATAAGGAAGGCTGAAGGATTAAAGGGGTTGTAAAGGTTCGTTTTTTATTTTCTACATAGGTTCCTCTAAGCTAGTGCATTGTTGGTTCACTTACCTTTTCCTTCGATTTCCCTTCTAAATGTTTTTTTTCTTTGTCTGAATATCTCACTTCCTGTTTCTCCTCAGTAAACTTCTCACCATCATCTGAGCGGTGGTTAGTCAGCCAGAACAGCTTACTGAGGAGGAACAGGAAGTGAGAAATTCAGACAAAGAAAACAAAGAAAAAAAACATTTATAAGGGAAATCGAAGGAAAGGGTAAGTGAACCAACAATGCACTAGCTTAAAGGAACCTATTTAGAAAATAAAAAATGAACCTTTACAACCCCTTTAAGATATTGGCTGGAGAGAGCACAAGCTTGTGCATTTGCAGTGCATGGCTGGCTGTGGAACCACAGCCGGGCGCCCACAGTGACAATGGCGGTGCCGCAGAGAAGAGGGGGAGAGGAGCGGGGGCTTCGTTCCCCCACATCCCTGGACCCTGGGACAGGTAAGTGTCCGATTATTAAAAGTCAGCAGCTGCAGTATTTGTATAAGTATAAGGCCGCGTACACACGGGCGGACTGTCTGACGGACTTGGTCCGCTGAAACGTGTTTCAGCGGACAGTCCGCTCGTGTGTGGGCTTCAGCGGACTTTTTCAGCAGACAGTCTGGCGGACTAAGTCTTTCGGAATTTCCGAAATACAGTCCGTCCAAACTTGGTTTTAGCGGACAGTCCGCTCGTGAGTAGGCTAGTTCGAGGGACTAAGTATGGCGCATGCTCAGAAAGGATTTACACGGCGAAGGTGGCATTGCTGTGTATTGGACGTCATATTTCTAGTCCCGTCGTACGTGCTGTACACGTCATCGCGCAAGCTTTCAGCGGACTGTCTGTTCATCGTGTGTGGTCAAGTCCGTTCATTCGAAAGTAAGACGGACTGTCTGTCGGATTGCCTAAGCGGAACTTGCATAAGTATAAGCAGAACTCCGGTTTAAATAAGGACGTTTATTGGAGGAGCCAAGAGTTTAAAGGTTGACCAGAAACAAGAGACAAGGCAATGTTGTCTTAGGACTTGGGTCTCCAAATTACGGCCCTCCAGTTGTTCAGGAATTACAATTCCCATCATGCCTCTTGGGACGTGTAGTTCCGCAACAGCTGGAGGGCCGTAGTTTGGAGATCCCCGTTAGGGGATCAGGCAGGGAGCTGTCCAGTATCACAGGGGGCACAACAAGATGAGCCACAACCACGGAGATCGCAGGTTCAAATCTGGACCCCGACACTTGCGTATCAAACTATGCTTAGTGAAGTCCAACTCCCACCAAATGTTTTCAGTTTGAGGGAAAGAATAGAACCATCATCAAGTCTTTACTGCTCTATGACCCTCTATGACCCTATCCTCCCACCCCTTATCACTTCTTATTGGGTCAGGAGGTGATGAAGAAATTCTCCAGAGAGGACACAGACTGCAGTTAAATGGATAAGGGTGAGAACATCTTTCAGGTTACTCTTGTTACAATTGTGCCCCGACTTGCTTGCTATTTCCTTGCGACTTTTGTGATTATACATTGCAGTCTATGGCACTCAAATTGCACCAAAGTCGCAGAAAGGTAGTGAAGCCTTGATCAAGCTGCATGTAACACCCCACCCCATTGTGCTTGTTAGCAGGCATCGAGAAGAGGGGAGGGAGTGGCCTGTCACTGAGTATACGCCCACATGTGTGACTCTATAGTCACATGGGCTGCTCAGATGTGATAGGGAGGAAATGCTCAGCATTGAAAAACTGAGCATGTGCAGAGCTGCCAACACCGATCTGCAAAATCCCCAAATGCAGTGGGGACATGTCCAGGAGGGGGAGATAGAGAGCAGCAGGATCAACCAGGTTTTTTGCAGAATACAGAAAAGGAATCTCAGAGATGATGAGTGAGGATAAACAGCATGGATTTATTGATAGATTTTTATGATGGGGGTTTAGTGGCACGTTAACCAGTTCCCACCCAGCCTAGCGGACTGATGGCTGAATGGGATGTTTCATTCTTTCTGGGTGGATGTCATCATAGGACATCCTACCAGCCACACCACTCATGCGCACCCCTGGGGACACGCAGAACGGCGATTGGTGGTGAGCTGTGTCCTCGGACACAGCGCATCACCGATCAGGGTAAAGAGCTGATGACATTGACACTTTACCATGTGATCAGCTGTGTCCAATCACAGCTCATCACATGGAAACAAATTCCGGTTTTCAGCATTTCCTTTCCTCAGCGCTGTCTGTGTGTGAGGAAAGGAAAGTCGATAACAACCTTTCTTGTGACAAGTGACATTTACACTGCTAATCAGTGCCCTGATTATCAGTTAAGCCCCATCAGTGCCAATCAGTGTTACCTCATCACTGGCCATCAGTGCAGCCTTATCAATGCCCATCAGTGCAGCCTCATCAGTGCTGCCTTGTTAGTGTCATCAGTGCAGCCTCATCAGTGCTGCCTCATTAGTGTTATCAGTGCAGCCTCAATGAAGCCTATCATTGCCATCAGTGCAGTCTCATTAGTGTCATCAGTGCAGCCTCAGTACCCATCAATGAAGCCTATCATTGCCATCAGTGCAGTCTCATTAGTGTCATCAGTGCAGCCTCAGTGCCCATCAATAAAGCCTATAATTGCCATCAGTGCAACCTCACTGGTGCCATCAGTGCAGCTTCAGTGCCCATGAATGCAGCCTATCAGTGCCATCAGTGCAGCATCATCAGTGTGTCAGGGCTGGGCTTAGCCCTTCCTTGTCTGAGCTGGCTGCTCAGCTGTCGGCTAATTACCAGCTCCCATCTCTCTCCACAGTTACTCAGCTGTTGATGATATCCTGCTCGTCAGTCCTGCCTACTTAAGCCGTCCAGCCCAGAGGATCTCTGCCTTCGCCTTGGTCAACATCACAGAGACTATCTCCTGCGATCCTGTTCAAGGCTTGTTTTGCTGACATCCCTTCTGGCTGCAGATCCTGCTTGCTGTTTGACTACGCTCATCTCTGGCTCCCTGACGTTTGTCTTGTCTGACTATCCGTTCTAGTTCCAGAACTCTGGCTATGTTTTGACTACGTTGGTTCTATTTACTTTTATTATTTAACAAGTGTGATTTAACTGTACTTCCGTCTCGGTCTGATTTCATGGTTTCTGATACAGTGCCCATCGGTGCACCCTCATCAGTGTCCATTAATACAGCCTATCAGTGCCATCAGTGCAGCCTCATTATTGTGATCAGTGCAGCCCTATTAGTGTCATCAGTGCAGCCCTAGTAGTGTCATCATTGCAGCCTCAATGCCATCAGTGCAGCCTCATTAATGTCTTCAGTGCAGCCTCATTAGTGTCATCAGTGCAGCCTCAACGCCATCAGTGCAGCCTCATTAGTGTCATCAGTGCAGCCCTAGTAGTGTCATCATTGCAGCCTCAATGCCATCAGTGCAGCCTCAATAGTGTCATCAGTGCAGCTTCATTAGTGTCATCAGTGCAGCCTTAACGCCATCAGTGCAGCCTCATTAGTGCCATCAGTGCAGCCTTATTAGTACCATCAGTGCAGCCTCATCAGTGCACATCAGTAAAGGAGAAAAATTACTTATTTGCAAAATTTTATAACAAAAATTAAGAAAAAGTTTTTTTCTAGTCTTTTTTTATTTGTTTAGCATATAATTAACCCCCCCCCCCCCCCCCAGTGGTGATGAAATACCACCAAAAGAAAGCTCTGTCTCCAAAAAATGATAAAAATGTCATATGAGTACATTGCCATTCAAAGCGTGAGAGCGCTGAAAGCTGAAAATTGGCCTGGGCAGGGAGAGGGTAAAAGTGCCCAGTAGGCAAGTGGTTATTAAACTCAGTTATAAAGAAGAGAAATAATTACACTTTGGGTGAAAACATTTAGACCCCTTTCACACTGGGGCGTTTTTCAGGCGCTTTAGCGTTAAAAAAAGCGCCTGTAAAGCACTTGAAAGAAGCCGCATCTGCAATCCCAATGTGAAAGCCGAGAGCCCCTTTCACAATGTCAGCACCCGAAAAACACTCGTAAACTAGCAGCGCTTTACCAACGTTTTTCGAGCGCTAGTGGGGCGCTTTTAACCCCTGCTAGTGGCCAAATAAAGGGTTAAAAGCACCCAGAAAGCGCCCCTGCCAAAGGCGATTTGCATACGCTTTTCAGGTGTTTTGCAGGCGCTTCCCGTTGATTTCAATGGGAAGGGGCGCTTTAGGAGTGGTGTATTCACCGTGTATTCACCGTGTATTCACCGTTTATTCACCGTTTATTCACCGCTCCAAAAGCGCTGTAAAGAAGCAGCTTAAGGGATCTCAGTGTGAAAGCACTCGGGCTTTTACATTGGGATTGCAGTTGCGGCTTCTTTCAAGAGCTTTACAGGCGTTTTTTAGGCGCTTTAGCAGTGTGAAAGGGGTCTAAGTGTTTTCACCCAAAATGTAATTATTTCTCTTCTTTATAACTGAGTTTAATAACCACTTGCCTACCGGGCACTTTTACCCTCTCCCTGCCCAGGCCAATTTTCAGCTTTCAGCGCTCTCACGCTTTGAATGGCAATGTACTCATATGGCATTTTTATTTTTTTGAGACAGATAGAGCTTTCTTTTGGTGGTATTTCATCACCACTGGGGTGGTTTTTAATTATATGCTAAACAAATGAAAAAAAAAAGACTAGAAAAAAACTTTTTTTTAATTTCTGTTATAAAATTTAGCAAATAAGTAATTTTTCTCCTTTACTGATGTGCACTGATGAGGCTGCACTGATGGCACTAATGAGGCTGCACTGATGGCACTAATGAGGCTGCACTGGTGACGTTGAGGCTGCACTCTTGCCACTAATGAGGCTGCACTAATGGCATTGAGGCTGCAATGATGACACTACTAGGGCTGCACTGATGACACTAATGAGGCTGCACTGATGACACTAATGAGGCTGCACTGATGGCATTGAGGCTGCAATGATGACACTACTAGGGCTGCACTGATGACACTAATGAGGCTGCACTGATGGCAATGAGGCTGCACTGATGACACTAATGAGGCTGCACTGATGGCGATGAGGCTGCACTGATGACACTAATGAGGCTGCGCTGATGGCACTAATGAGGCTGCACTGATGACACTAATGAGGCTGAACTGATGGCACTAATGAGGCTGCACTGATGGCACTAATGAGGCTGCACTGATGGCATTGAGGCTGCAATGATGACACTACTAGGGCTGCACTGATGGCACTAATGAGGCTGCACTGATGGTGATGAGGCTGCACTGATGACACTAATGAGGCTGCACTGATGACACTAATGAGGCTGCACTGATGGCACTAATGAGGCTGCACTGATGGCGTTGAGGCTGCACTGATGGCACTAATGAGGCTGCACTGATGGCGTTGAGGCTGCACTGATGACACTAATGAGGCTGCACTGATGGCATTGAGGCTGCAATGATGACACTACAAGGGCTGCACTGACGCCAAAGCGCCTGAAAAACACCCCAGTGTGAAAGGGGTCTTATAAATAGACTCCTTGGTAGTGTGCCCCCCCCCCCCCAAAAAAAAACTAACAAAAAAAAACAGTACCATTGCCTCCAGAATTGCTATTTTAACAACCCCTTTCCATACTCGGCGTGGAGAAGGTTGCTTTCGTTCCTTTGACTTTCATGCTGCTACTGTGAAGCCCGGTTTAGCTCTGTAAAGCCCGGCGTGATCAGTAATAACGTGTGAAGTTCCCGTCTGTTCGGTAATACCACCACCAAGCTTATTTTTCAAAAAAACAGGTTGATATGTTTGCTGACTTCTGTATTCCAAGAGAAATGAAGCATGGAGGAGCGCGGGGAAGAGAGCGCGCCGGTAATGTTAGTATTCCGCACCTCTCGTTAGGCCGCGCAGTAAACGAGGCGATGGAGAAAGCCGGCGTCTGCCAGCACAGCACAATCCAGGCACGCTTGTTATTTGTGTCGCAGACTGTTAGCGAGGAGTAGATGAACGCCGGGGGGAGAACGGAAAAGGCAATTTTATCTGACAATGAGATTCGCCGTATTGAGGGAACGAGAGAACACTACAGAAATGTTATTCTCTCCCCTAACCAGGATAACAATGAGGAGAGGATTAAAGAGCCGTGATTGCTCACTTAGGGGGACGCTTCTGCTTTAACAGACGCCTGCAGAGTCGCTTTAGCCATTTAAAGTGACACTATTATCCAGATTAGGAAAAGATCAACCGTTATAAAAAAAAAACAAAAAACCCCAAAGCACTAATGGCAAGCCGAGATGACAGCAAAGCAAAACTTCATATTCATTGCAGGCCGGATCCAAGTCGCATCGCTAAAAAATTCACAGAAGCGTCTTCTTCTTAATGTCATTTCAAATGTTGTTTTGAGTCATTTTAAATTCTGCAGCTTTCATTTTTTTTTTTTTTTAAGAAAAAGAACGTTTATTGAGCATTTAAAATACATAGGACAATAGAAAACACATGTAGGGTGCAACCAGGGCCGTTTTTAAGGCAGGGCAAAAGGGGCAGCTGCCCTGGGCCCTGTCATTGTTGTGGGGCCCAAAGCAGCTGCCTCATACTTGCCAACTATCCTGGTTTAAATTCCCTTGTCCCTTTGAGGTTTTAGTCCTGTGCTGTGTCCCGATATCTCAGAGTAAAGTGCTGCTACTAATGCTGCCCAGCTCTTCCCTATTGTTGTGTACAGATGACTCACCTGCAGACCCTGTGTTTACATGTAAATGACCGACATTCATATGTAAATAGTGGCGGCCGGTAGCATTGATATATATATCATGCACCCCTGAGGTCATATCCACAGTAATCTCTAGCAACCAATCAACAAGCAGAGATCATGTGCTGTAACCTCTAGCAACTAACCAGTGAGCTGTAATGTGTTCTGTAACCTCTAGCAACCAGTCAGTGAGCAGTAATGATACACTGCAACCTCTGGCAACCAATCAAAATAGCTGCCTGATCTGATTCAGTAATCTGATTTCGAGTCTAGCTGCTATTTATTGTATGTCTCAGAGCAGGTGGAGAGCGAAACTGCATGGGGAGGGGGGCCCCAAGAAAATTTTTGCCCAGGGTAAGGTTGCCACCTGTCCAGGATTCACCCGGACAGTTCGGGTTTGGAATCATGTGTCCGGGTTTCAAACTGCCTGAAACCCGGACACATTATTCAGACCGGACTATGGCAGGGTTGCTGACTCCAGTTACCTAAGCTGAGAGTGTCTGTTACTCTCTTTCACACTGTCCAAAGCCAACACTAACAGATCCCCAACATACAGACGGGAGAGGAGAGAGGGCTCCATCTGCTCCTCTTCCCCCCACGCCTACCCCTCTGTGTCTGCCCCACACACCAATCCTCGGCACTGTGCCTCAGAAAAGGAACGTGGGGCCTGTAAATTTGAAGTCCAGCGGCCTCAGATACATCTGGATGAGAGGTGCTGACTGTCAAGGGGTGAGTGAGCTCACCATCCATCCCTGTCTGTGACTGAAGTCCCACGTTATCTCTCCTGCCTCTGAGTGAGAACACAAAGGTAAATCAGGGTTCTCAGAGCACCCCTTACATCACAGTTCCCCTTTACACCAGAGGCCACAGTGTTCCCCCTTACATCAGAGTCCTCTCCGTACATCAGAGTCCTCTCCGTACATCAGAGTACTCAGTGTTCCCCCTTTCATCAGGGTTCCCAGAGCATCCCTTATGTTGGAGTCCCCAGAGTTCTCCCTTACATTAGAGTCTGCAGAGTCCCCCCCCCCTTACAGCGTGAGGGAAGTGTTTGGGTTTGACTTGAAGAAAAGGTGGCAACCCTAGCCCAGGGTCCAATCAATATTAAAGACGGCCCTGGGTGCAACATGCACCAAATACAAGGATAAAACAGCTGTTAACAGTAGTACCGACTGAGAAAATGATTCTTGGTGTACAGGTATAATAGTACATTTACAATAGTAGTATGGCGTGTTCAGGGAGGGGAGGGGGAGAGGAGGACCTCAGAAAATGAGGGTCATGAGCAGATACACGGCATACACTGCATGATGCCGTTCAGGGGGGGGGAGCATGGGAACGTCAGCCGGGGGCCAGGCATCCCCCCTTCACATTTGGGGGTCAACTGGTCTTATCGCACAGGTTCCTGGTAGTTTTGGGACGGAGCAGCTTCAGGTTACAATTGTTCCGTACAGGTATCAGGTTCCCCCACCCACTTGTCCCATATCTTGGCAAATTTGCCCGGGCATCCTCTGTGCTTATACAACAATTTTTTTATAGGGAAGAATAGCGTTGACAGCTGCCTTCCATTTCCGGACAGTAGGGGGGGTGATGAGCTCATCCCATCCGGGTGGGGGCTATCAGCATCCTGGAGAGAAATAGAGTCTCTTGCAGGAAAGTGGTCGGGATCCTTGTCTCCTCGGGTATGAGAAGAATTCCTAATAAACATTGACGGGGGCAGAGTGTCAGTGGGGAGCCCATTTGGTCATGGAGGAATTCAACAATCTGTTTCCAGTAATCCAGAGAGTCCTGCAGCCATACCCCCTCCCTGAAGGGGGGGTGGGGGGGGTCAGCGGAGGGACGGCATGACAGGTGCAGGACAGCCCTGTCGCCGCTTTAGCTAGCAGCCCCGCGGCCGCTTTAAGAGGAGGGGTCAGGCGTAGCTGAGGGGCGGAGCTACGGCATGGTACGCGATAGCGGCGTACCATGCTTTCACTCAGAGAGCGGAGGAGGAAGCGATTCCCACCCACCCTCCCTGGTTATGTTGAGTGTATTAGGTTGGGGGTTATAGGGGTGGGCTGCAGGCGGCGCTTGGGGATTTTTGAGTAGGAAGGGGGAGGTTTCAGGTAGAAAAGACTGTTGTACCCATCCATGGGATGGGGGTGGTTAATGTACTTTCAGGTTAAGAGTTGTTAACCTGGAAGGGTTAAAAAGGGGTAGGTCACTACGATGGTTTGGGTATAGCCTCCGAGACAGGGGATTCCGTCTGGAGGTCAAGAGGTCAAAAGTGGGAAGTCATTCGCAGTGACCAGTGTGTTGTTATGCTGGTACCCATGACCCGTTTAAAGGCTGGGAATGTTTACAATTGAAAGTTATTTATGGTATTTTATTAAAATATATATTTTTGTTGATAAATTAAGGCCAGTTGGCCATTTACTCCATACCTTGTCCGTGGTTTATTAAAGGTGGGGATCAGGTTTTGGAGGTGGGTGCCTGTCATGGGTAGGAGGTTATGGATACGCATTTATGGGGGCTTAAGTCCTTACAAATGTCATGCAGTATGGGACATGACCATATGAGATGGTAGAACATGGCCTGGGGATCCCCGCATTTAGGGCATGCCGAGTCGTGGCCGGGCCTAAATTTGGACAGCCGTATGGGGCTTAGGTATGATCTGTGGAGCATATAAAAGGTGTGTGAGTCTGTCTGAAAGTTTAGGGGAAACCAGCTTGAGAGCATTCAGCTCAGTGTCCCAGTCCCCGTCCTCGAGAACCCCTACGTCCGCCTCCCATCTGGTCTTAAGTCCATATGCACGTCGGGTGGCCCCCGGCGTCAGCAGGTTGTTGTAAAAGAAAGAAATTATTTTCTTAGGATCGTCCCCTAGGACCACGGTCACGAGCGGGAGCGTCTCAAGTCTGGGGGTAAGGGTTCCGAATTGGGAGCTAAGGGCATGGCGGAGCTGAAGGTAGCAGAAGAGCATTCGGTTGGGGAGGTCAAAGTCATCTTTGAGGGCTTGGAAGGGTCTGATAGTTGCGTTGGTGATGACCTGGGACAGAAAAAATAACGCCCTTGGCCAACCACAGGGAGCGGTCAGGGATGGTAAGTAGTTCAGGGAGCAAGGGGTTATCCCAAAGGGGGGTGTGGGAATGAAACCTGGGGGCTCCAGTAATGGAAGTAGCCTGTTGCCAGACAAAGCAATGGTGGGACAACATGTCACTCCCCGGGGTGGGAAGCCTCTGAGAGCCGCGCATGAGGGGACGGAACGGATGTGTGACCTGGGCTGAGTGTGGGGAACACGCCAAGGTGGTGTAGCGATCTCTGTCAGACTGATTAAAGTAGTAAAAGTGGGACAGTTGGGAGGCTAGATAGTAAGGCCCCTTTCACACTGAGGCGGTTTTCAGGTGTTACAGCGCTAAAAATAGCGCCTGTGTAGCGCCAGAAAAAACCGGCCCCTTTCACTCCAGTGTGAAAGCCGGAGGGCTTTCACACTGAAGCGGTGCGCTGGCAGGACGGTGAAAAAAAGTCCTGCTAGCCGCATCTTTGGAGCGGTGAAGGAGTGGTGTATTCGCCGACAAAGCGCCGACAAAGCGCAGCTGCAGCGGCGCTTTGCAGGCGGTTTTAACCCTTTTTCGGCCGCAAGCAGGGGGTTAAAACCACCCCGCTAGCAGCCCGCAGACCGCCGCTAAAACGACGGTAAAGCGCCGCTAAAAATAGCGGCGCTTTACCGCCGACGGCCGTATCCGCCCCAGTGTGAAAGGGGCCTAATAGAAAAGGTCTGGCAAGGCAGTGCCGCCCAGATGGGAAGGACATTTCAGAGCACTCCATGAGAGCTTATGTCGGGACGAGCCCCAAACAAACGTATTGATGAGGGCCTCCAGGGATTTAAAGATTCTAAGTGGGAGGCACAGGGGAGCGTGCCAGAACATATAGAGCAGCTTGGGGAGGAGGATCATTTTGACCAAATTTACACGGCCCATCACCCAAAGGGGGAGATGGGACCAAGCCTGAGTTTTGTGTTTAAGGAGGGAGAACAAGGGTTCTATGTTTAAGGTGTAATCTGTCAATGATCGCGAGCATTGTACCCCCAGATAATTTATCAGACTTGCTCTGACCAGGGTAATGCCGCCTGGTCAGCAGAGGGGGCTCCCAGATCTAAGGGAAGGATCTGGGACTTGGACCAATTAATCCGTAACCCAGAGTATTCCCCAAACTGCTCTATCACCTGCAAGGCCGCCATCAAAGAGGGACCCGAGTCTTCTAGATATAGCAACATATCGTCCGCATACAGACTTAGGGTTTCCGTCAGAGGGCCCGACCGCAGACCTCTAATGTGCGGGTGATCCCGGATAGCAATGGCCAGCGGTTCGACCGCCAGGGCGTATAAGAGGGGAGACAATGGGCATCCTTGGCGAGTTCCCGGGGACAGGGGAAAAGAGTCTGAGATCCTGCCGTTGACCTGGATGCGGGCAGCGGGAGCTCTATATAGAAGCTGAAGCCATTTCATAAAATTAGGGCTGAAGCCAAAGTTGGTCAAACACTCCCATAACTGCATCTTTCTTTAGAAGCCGAGTCAGCCGGATACACAGCTTCTTATTTCAGGCACTTCTTGGTATGCTATCTATACCAGGGTCCTCTCTATACTACAGTGTCTGGAAAAAGTATTCATACCCCTTGAAATTCCCCGCATTTTGTCATGTTACAACCAAAAACCGTAAATTATTATTAATAACGATTTATATAGCGCCAACAGTTTACGCAGCGCTTTACAATGTATAGGGGGGACAACACAATTACAGTACAATACAAAAGGTACAGGAGGGCCCTGCTTGTAGAGCTTACATTGTAAAGGGAGGGGGTGGTGGTACAAAAGATAATAGCTGCAGAGAATGATTTGATGGGGGTGTCTCGGGGACAGTTGTTAAGTGGGTGTGGGATAGGCTTCCCCGAATAAATGAGTTTTCAGGGAACTCTTAAAGGTGGACAGGGTAGGGGCTGGGCGGACCATCAGAGCACAGACACAGCTAAGGTCTTTGATGCCATTATGACGCTACAGGGGACACTCACCGCCAAAATAGATAAGGTCAAGATTGACATCTCCTTGCTATGCCAGGACTTATCCAAGGTAAAAGACAGGGTAACTGAGGCAGAGACACGCATTGGAGCGGCAGAGGATATCCTGCACCCCCTGAGCCACACCACGGAGGACCTGCAGAGCCAGATCCACCAGCTATATGCTCGCCAGGATGATATGGAGGATCGTTTGAGATGATGCAACCTCCAGTTCATCAGTTTACCTGAAAAGGCGGAAGGTACCAACCAAGGCTGAAGGTACCAACCCTGACTGAATACTTGGAATCCCTCCTGATCCTGATCCCTTCTGTTATGTTTGCAGTGGAACGGGCACCCCGAATCCCAGCTAAACCTCCACATGTGGGAGCCCCCCCCCCCCCCCCCAGGACCTTTATTGCCAAGTTTCTTAAATTTAAAGACAAAGATAAAATCCTGCGACTGACCAGAGAGAAAGGCAACATCACCCTGGGCAACGCCCATGTCCCAGTGTTCCCTGACTTCTCTAATGAAGTCCAAAGAAAGAGTGCACAGTTCCAAGATATTAAGAGGCGGCTCAGGGCGGTACACCTTAAGTATGCCATGTTGTTTCTGGCCAAACTGAGAGTGGAAGAGGATAGCAGAGCTCTATTTTTTTGAAGACCCGAGGGCGGCAGCACACTGGTTGGATCAATGCGGATGTCCGTATGGATGATCGGGCACACAGGTGTTTAGTGTGAGTACTGTTATGACTGCTGAACCGCTGGCCATTGCCATCAGAGCACACCCTGATATTCAGGGACTGCGCCGAGGCCCCACATTCGTCAAAATAGGAATGTATGCCGATGACACCATATTATACCTTGCAGACCAGGGACCATCACTCCAAGCTGCATTAAAACGTATTGAACAAATGGGGGGATACTCGAGTCTGCGTATAAATTGGGACAAGTCCCAGATTCTTCCAATCAATGTGTTTCCTCCTCCCTTCACAACCCCTCCGCTACCACTTGCTAGGGTATCCAAGATTAAATACTTGAGTGTGGAGGTGACTAGGGATCTGGTGGACTATACTCCCCTGAATGTAGCTCCTTTGTTTGACTTACTAAGAAGCAAAACGCAGACATGGTCTAGATTGCCATTGGCGGTGATGGGGCATGTAAAATTAGTAAAAATGATCATACCGCCCAAGATTCTATATCTGGTGTGGGATGCCCCTCTATACATCCCCTTAAAACTCTTTAAGCAGATGGAAGCTATTTTAAATTTGTTTGTCTGGGGGAATAGTAGACACAAACTAGCTTGGCAAACCTTAAAAAAAAAAAAACACAGATATGGGGGGTGTATCCCTCCCGGATCTACAGGACTATTACCTAGCCTCACAACTATCCCACGTGTACCATTTCATCATGTTGGAAATGCAGCGCTACAGATCGTATACACCCATTCAGGCTATCCTACGTGGAAAAAAACACCAGGTCCCACTGCAGGGTACAACTCGGGCAGGTTGATACATCACCAAAGAATATGGGAAATATCTCTCAAAAAGCAGAACGTGGGGAAATTTCATTTGCAACACCCCATTGTGGCTTAATAGTCAGATGCCAGAATTGGAAACAATTCCAGACTCAATAGTCTGGGCTAGACTCACGGAATACTGTATCTCCATCAGGTCCTGCCCGCTTCCGGGCTTAAGCAGTTTCAGACCCTTAAAGAGGAGTTTTCCCTCCCACACTAACTAGCATTTAAATACCTTCAGCTCCGTCACGCACTTAGAACCCAGTTACTGGACCTGGATGTAGCGATGGAGCCTCCCCCTGTGCTGAGTATAGTTTTGGGAGATGACCCCTCTAAGCTTCTATCACACCTGCACTACACAATTATGCCCCATACACACTATCAGTTTTTCCTTCAGATTTACCAAAACCATATAATATGAGGTCAAACCTTAGGAGTTTCAATGTGTATGCAATCAGTCAGACCCTTCTACTACATGGTTTTGGTAAACCTGAAGGAAAAACTCAGCAGAAAAACTGATAGCGTGTACGGGGCATTAGACAGCGGGGTGCAGTTGCTGTTTCACACAAAGCCAAGACGGTATGGGAACAGGACGTAAGACCCATAGATGACACTGACTGGAACGAGATTTTAGAGGAAACCAAGACAGTATCTCCCAAGATGTCCGATAGACTGACCCAACTGTATATAGTACACAAAGCCTACTCGGCGCCGATGAGTTTGGCAAAGTTCCAGCACATGAAGGATCCAACGCGCCGCTTGTGCTTGGATGACCCAGACTCGTTTTACCATCTCATATGGAGCTGCCCTTATGTTCAGACGTATTGGGCGCAGGTTGTTCGTTACCTCCATGATAATATGGGATTCCCTGTGGTGCTGGATCCTAAGTTATGTATTTTGGGGCTACTGCCAGATGTAGAGGTGGACAAGTATCACACAATATTCATTTTTGAAACTCTATTTCTAGCACGTAAAGTGATAGCTCAGAGAGGGATGCAGTATTTGCCCCCCACGCTACAGTTATGGAAAAAAAAGCAGTAAATGACACCCTACCATTCAAGAAACTGATCTACGCACACAGATCAGGGCTAAGACGGATGTAACAGGTACGTGACATCAAGGCGGTAACTAGTCCATAATAATATTTCCCAGTTGAACAGTGATTATGTGGTTACCACAATATAGTAAGATGGGTAAAGCAAAGGTATGTCATAAGCCTGTGGCTCCTAGATAGTAAGTGGAGCTGCAGAGGGTCTCTGAGGAGAAATATGTTCCTCATATATCAGCGACAACGAGTTAGTAAAGCGAGGGTGACAAGATCGGCAAATCGACAAATCTCCAAGGATCCCAGGGCCTTCAAACACGACACCAAAGGGCATGCAGGTAACCACCAAACCGGAAACTCGGATTGTGGGGGACACCAAGGCTGGAACTCAGGCTTTGAAGGCCAGACTGGCCTTCATATCAATAAAGTTGTTTTTTTCCAAGTAAAAAAAGATATCCAGGGCTAAGACGGATGTAACAGGTACGTGACATCAAGGCGGTAACTAGTCCATAATAATATTTCCCAGTTGAACAGTGATTATGTGGTTACCACAATATAGTAAGATGGGTAAAGCAAAGGTATGTCATAAGCCTGTGGCTCCTAGATAATAATTGGAGTTGCAGAGGGTCTCTGAGGAGAAAAATGTTCCTCATAAAATATAGTGGTTGAAAGTCAACATATCATAGGTGTATGGTTGCTCACTATCCTCTGCCGCTCATGTGATCACAGAACGTGATCATCATACCCATAACACTATCACGTTCTGTGATCACGTGAGCAGCGGAGGATAGTGAGCAACCATACACCTATGGCTGTATTCACATAATAAATGGGCGATGAGAAATCAATCATGTAAAAAAAATTGAAAGGGATAGAAATGTGAGTGAAGAAAGTCCAATGAGTGTAAAGGTCCTGGGAAGGACCGGTGTGAGTCCACCACCAAATAGTGGCTAATCAGGGATGGAATACACTGGCTCTGCCCGGCATGTAGAGCATCAGGGATGGTACATCTTCAACCAAAAGTAGAAGTATATCTACTCTTTCCGGAAAACAGGTGGACTCGAATGTCAGCGACAACGAGTCAGTAAAGCGAGGGTGACAAGATCGGCAAATCGACAAATCTCCAAGGATCCCAGGGCCTTCAAACACGACACCAAAGGGTGTGCAGGTAACCACCAAACCGGAAACTCGGATTATGGGGGACACCAAGGCTGGAACTCAGGCTTTGAAGGCCAGACTGGCCTTCATATCAATAAAGTTGTTTTTTTCCAAGTAAAAAAAGATATCGGGGCTAAGACGGATGTAACAGGTACGTGACATCAAGGCGGTAACTAGTCCATAATAATAATTCCCAGTTGAACAGTGATTATGTGGTTACCAAAATATAGTAAGATGGGTAAAGCAAAGGTATGTCATAAGCCTGTGGCTCCTAGATAATAATTGGAGTTGCAGAGGGTCTCTGAGGAGAAATGTGTTCCTCATAAAATAGAGTGGTTGAAAGTCAACATATCATAGGTGTATGGTTGCTCACTATCCTCCGCCGCTCATGTGATCACAGAACGTGATCATCATACCCATAACACTATCACGTTCTGTGATCACGTGAGCGGCGGAGGATAGTGAGCAACCATACAAATATGGTTGTATGCACATAATAAATGGGCGATGAGAAATCAATCATGTAAAAAAAATTGAAAGGGATAGAAATGTGAGTGAAGAAAGTCCAATGAGTGTAAAGGTCCTGGGAAGGACCGGTGTGAGTCCACCACCAAATAGTGGCTAATCAGGGATGGAATATACTGGCTCTGTCCGGCATGTAGAGCATCAGGGATAGTACATCTTCAACCAAAAGTAGAAGTATATCTACTCTTTCCGGAAAACAGGTGGACTCGAATGTCAGCGACAACGAGTCAGTAAAGCGGGGGTGACAAGATCGGCAAATCGACAAATCCCCAAGGATCCCAGGGCCTTCAAACACGACACCAAAGGGTGTGCAGGTAACCACCAAACCGGAAACTCAGATTGTGGGGGACACCAAGGCTGGAACTCAGGCTTTGAAGGCCAGACTGGCCTTCATATCAATAAAGTTGTTTTTTTCCAAGTAAAAAAAGATATCCAGGGCTAAGACGGATGCAAAGGTCCTGGGAAGGACCGGTGTGAGTCCACCACCAAATAGTGGCTATTCAGTGATGGAATACACTGGCTCTGTCCATCTTCAACCAAAGGGAGAAGCATATCTACTCTTTCCGGAAAATAGGTGGACTCGAATGTCAGCGACAACGACTCAGTAAAGCGAGGGTGACAAGATCGGAAAATCAACAAATCTCCAAGGAACCCAGGGCCTTTAAACACGACTCCAAGGGGTGTGCAGGTAACCACCAAACCAGAAACTTGGATTGTGGGGGACACCAAGGCTGGAACTCAGGCTTTGAAGGCCAGACTGAACGGCCAACAAAAGCTCTCGTCTGGAAGGTCATGGAAATAAAAAATGCCTCCATATGGTGTAGGCCAAAAAAGTGGGGTTTTTATGATATAAACCAACATACATTGGTAATGCTGTGTACACATGATCGGAATTCTGGCCAGAAAAAGACCGATGAGAGCTTTTCATCGGAAAATGCGACAGTGTGTACGCTCCATCGGAATTTAACTGTCCGAATTTCTGCCAGCCAAAAATTGACAGCATGTTCTCAATTTTCCAGATGGAAAAACTTTCTATCTGTAATTCGGATCGTGTGTAAGCAATTCCGACACGCCAAAAATCACGCATGCTCAGATTCAACTACGAGACGGAAGCTATTGGCTACTGGCTATTGAACTTCGTTTTTCTAGTAACGTCGTACGTCTTGTACGTCACCGCGTTCTAAACGATCGGAATTTGATGTGACCGTGTGTAGGCAAAGACAGCTTGAGCCAAATTCCGTCGGAATTCTGTCGGGAAAACCATCAGAGCTTTTTCCGAAAGAGAATTCCGATCGCGTGTACGCAGCATAAGAATAAAAACTGTGATCATAGAGTAAAAAAGGAAGGTCAACGTGGGAAGCAGAAAGCCAAGCCCAAGCAGCTTTTTACTTTTCATTTGTTGAGTTAGCGCAGTAATATTTCCCATTTATACTCAACCATACACATATAATATGTTGATTTTTCAACCACTATATTTGTATTATACTGTGTGATGAAAAAAATAATGGATGCCTAAGCTCCTGAAGAAGTATATATATATATATATATATATATATATATACGCATAACATGTAGAGGCAAGCTACTGCAAAACAGAACCAACTCCCACCAACACCAAAACCATTTGCTATTGCAACAAAATGTTGTTATTACTATTCAGGATCCATGCCTTGGTGTATGCGTTGTGTGCGGTATCAGTATCTAGGCAACTTTAAAAAGTTTTTCAGTCATTGTCTGTCTGATTGTTTTTCATTTGTAATCAATTTATACTAAAAACATTTTTAAAACCACTTCCCTTGTAATAGGAATAAAAGTGATCAAAAAAAAAAAAATGTTGTAAAAGAAAAAAGAAAAGTAAAAGAAAAAAAAGAAAAAAATAATAATTTAAAATGCCCCTGCCCCTGTAGCTCACAGTCAGAAGCAAACGCACATGTTAGTCCCGCCCACATATGCAAACGCTGTTCAAACCACACATGTGAGGTATCGCCGTGTGCATTAGAGCACGAGCAACAATTCTAGCACTAGACCTCCTCTGTAACTCTAAATATGTAACCTGTAAAAAAATTTAAAGCGTCGCCTATGGAGATTTTTAACCACTTTCAGACCGGACCATTTTGCTGGTCAAAGACCAGACCACTTTTTTGCGATTCGGCACTGCGTCGCTTTAACTGACAATTGCGCGGTCGTGCGACGTGGCTCCCAAACAAAATTGACGTCCTTTTTTTCCTACAAATAGAGCTTTCTTTTGGTGGTATTTGATCACCCCTGCGGTTTTTATTTTTTGCGCTATAAACAAAAATAGAGCGACAATTTTGAAAAAAACGCATTATTTTTTACTTTTTGTTATAATAAATATCCCCCAAAAATATATAAAAAAACATTTTTTTACCTCAGTTTAGGCCGATACGTATTCTTCTACATATTTTTGGTAAAAAAAATCGCAATAAGCGATTATTGATTGGTTTGCGCAAAAGTTATAGCGTTTACTAAATAGGGATAGTTTTATAGCATTTTTATTAATATATATATTTTTTTTTTACTAGTAATGGCGGCGATCAGCGATTTTTATTGTGACTGCGACATTATGGCGGACACATCGGACATTTTTGACACATTTTTGGGACCATTGTCATTTATACAGTAATCAGTGCTATACAAATGCAGTGATTCCTGTGTAAATGACACTGGCAGTGAAAGGGTTAACCAGTGGGTGGCAGTGTAGGGGTTAAGTGTTCCTAGGGGTGTGTTACTAACTGTGGGGGGGTTGGGCTTTCATTTAGTGAACACTGATCTGTGCTCCAATCACATGCAGCAGAGATCAGCGTCACTAGTTGCTAGGCAGAATGGAGAAATGCTGTTTACACGGCATTTCCTCCATTTAGCTGTCCCGTGAGACGATCGCGGGGATGCCCGCGGCGATCAAGTCCGCGGGTCCCGCGACCGAACTCACGGGGGTCCCGACCAGCGCAGGGCGGCATTGAAGATTGGACGTACATGTATGCCAATATGCCTGCCCGTGCCATTCTGTCGACGTACATTGTCGTGCGCTGGTCGGGAAGTGGTTAAGTACTGTTTGGTGTCATTCCATGAGTGTGCGCAATTTTAAAGCGTGACATGTTGGGTATCTATTTGCTCAGTGTAACATCATCTTTCACATTATATAAAAAAATTGGGCTAACTTTGCTATTTTATTATTTTTTAAATCGTGAAACTGTTTTTTTTTTCCAAAAAAAACACACTTGAAAAATTGTTGAGAAAATACCGTGCGAGATAAAAAGCTGCAATGACCGCCATTTTATTCCCTAGGGTGTCTGCTAAAAAAAAAATATATATAATATTTGGGGGTTCTGTGTAATTGTCTAGCAAAAAAATTATGATTTTTACATGTAGGAGAGGAGGGCCAGAATAGGCCTGGTATAGAAGTGGATAATTTTAACATTGTGTACCTCAGTGCCTATAAAGTCCAAATACCAATTCTCTACCAATAGAACTTCTAAAAAGACAGAAAGTGACTGGTGCCCAATGTTCTTTCCATCATTTTGGCCATGGACTCAGATCTGGGGTGTAATGCTGGCCCACCCCTGTTTCTGGAGGTGCCACCATGCCTCCGGGGGTCAGGAGGTGGATTCTACACTTGTATGACTTTGTTTATCAAAAGACTGTCCATGTAGGTCCTCATCCCACCTTAAAGGGAAGCCTATCGGGCAGTTGCCATCATGAGAGGTATGTTTCACCCTCTCCTGCCTCTGGTCACTGGGTACACAAATGGTATCAATCATCGGGGGGGGTCGGATCTTGGAACAGGATGAACTGCTCGGTGATAGCTTGGACTGGCACTAAAATGGCAGCCACATCACAGCCATGGCAAAAAGCAGTCGCAAAAATCCCCGCTGTAGGTACTATATCACTCAATACTGACTCTTCTCATTCTTAGATAAGATAAGAGTGCCTGAGAAAAGATTCACCTTAAAAAACAGGAAAAAAGTCCCATTTTATATGTCCCCCATGCCACCAATAATAAGAAGAGCATGCACAAGCTTGGACATTTAAGTCTTCTAAGCTGTCCTCTGCTGATCTATGTGTGGGACATATTGTGAGGGACAGTGGTTGCGTTATCATGATGTTTTCTGAAATACAACATTGCCAGCACTTAGGAGCCCGTAAATCTTCCGAAGAACACGTCCCTCCTGACATCAGTTATATCACCGATGACTCACTGCCTTCTTCAGACCGGCCAGGCTCTGTATGAGCAGATTTATTATGTATAACAGGTATTGTAGACGTGACAATGACTCCATCGACTCCCCTAGACCTAAATAGAATGTGCAGCCTTTTTATGGTTAATGTTTTGAAAAAATAAAAAATGTTTCACATTAGCAAAAGTGCGCCTATTCCAGAACTGGCAAGGATGGGGTGGGGTTAGGATGATGGAAGCTGTTGTGGTAAGAGAAGATGGAATGAGGTGGTACATGTATGCAGTGGTGATAGAAGGTCTTGGTGGGGTTGAAATTTTGCAGGCACAGATGCGTGTGGCGGATGGTCTGTGTGTGTGTGGGGAGAGTGGTAAGAGCAGGGGTGACTGAGGGCAGGGGTTGGTGGGGACAAGATTGGGGAAGGCCTGGGTGGATGGCCGGGGACAAGCACAGTGAGGGCATGGGTGGGTGCAAGAGTAGTGAGGGTAGGGGTGGGACAGGGGAAGAGCGGTGGGGGCAGGGATGAATGGGGGTAAGATTGGTGAGGGGAAGGATGAGTTGGGACAAGAGCGGTGAGTGCAGGGTTGAATAGAGGAAAGAGTCGTGAGGGGAGGGGTGTTGGGGCATGTTTAGGAGGGGGATATGGGTGGGGGAAAGAGTGGTTAGGGCATGGGTGATTGGGGTCAAGAGTGGTAAGGACAGGATTGATTCGAGTTGAAGAGTGATGGGGGCAGATGTGAATGGGGCAAGAGTGGTTAGGGCAGGGGTGGGACAGGGGAAGAATGGTGGGGGCAGGGGTGAATGGGGGTAAGATTGGTGAGGGGAAGGATGAGTTGGGGCAAGAGCGGTGAGCACAGGGGTGAATAGAGGAAAGAGTGGTGAGGGGAGGGGTGTTGGGGCATGTTTAGGGGGGATATGGGTGGGTGGGGGAAAGAGTGGTTAGGGCATGGGTGATTGGGGTCAAGAGTGGTAAGGACAGGATTGGTTCGAGTTGAAGAGTGATGGGGGCAGATGTGAATGGGGCAAGAGTGGTGAGGGCAGGGGTGAGACAGGGGAAGAGTGGTGGGGGCAGGGGTGAATGGGGGTAAGATTGGTGAGGGGAAGGATGAGTTGGGGCAAGAGCAGTGAGGGCAGGGGTGAATAGAGGAAAGAGTGGTGAGCGAAAGGGCTGGTGGGGCATGTTTAGGAGGAGGACATGGGTGGGTGGGGGCAAGAGTGGTTAGGGCATGAGTGATTGGGGTCAAGAGTGGTGAGGACAGGATTGGTTCGAGTTGAAGAGTGATGGGGGCAGGTGTGAATGGGGCAAGAGTGGTGAGGGCAGGGGTGGGTAAAGGGAAGTGTGTTGGTGGCAGGGGTGAATGGGGGCAAGAATGGTGAGGACCTTGGTGGGTGGGGGGGAAGAGTGACAAGAAAGGGGGGGGGGGAGACTGGTGAGGGGAGGGGTAAGTGGAAAGGGGGAAAAACTGCTGAGGAGAGGGGTAAGTGGGTGATAAAAGAGTATGAGAGTCACTGGGTCACATCCCCCATACACCTTCCAGTCATCCTACTATTGTACACGTTGACTTTGAAAGTTAGGAAAGTCGCACGAGTCATCTGTCCTTGTGGATGCAGATCTCTGATAGAGATAAATCAGTGAAAGAAATGAGTGCTATTACTTCCCGATAAATAAATATTGAGTAAAGAGAGATAGGAAACAGCGGCAAACATGAAGTTGATGGTAACATGGATGGTAAATATTTGAAGAGATGATTAATAATCTTAATGCTGTGCTTAGCCAACTACGTTCACACAACACGGCTAACAGAGGCTTTTGTATGCTGGAAGTTTTACAGCTTTCCACGAAGGTAAAGAAAAATAGTGTAGCAACCAGATCTTCCGCGACGATGGCCGTCCTGGGCCTCCATGGATGATGAACATTGGGATTGTGCTGTAACTCCATGGAAAGATAATAGTTACAGCAGATCTCCCTTTCTAAAATATAAAAACATTTTACAGTGCAAGAGCATTGAAGAGTCACCCAATGGCGAGGGTAAGTGTGACAACATCTTTTGGGGCCTAAAGAAGAATTCCAGGTATGGATATATTTACATAGATACATTGTTCCAGCTTGGACCCGTGTAACTATCTATATACCATACCTGTGGGATCCCTCCAGAGCACCATTTCTCAAACTTTTTACCCCATAGGAATCCCTAAAATAATTCTCGGGTCTTAGAAAACCATTACTAATACCAATTTATCTGAGGTCAATGGGGAAAATTGCCCCTTGCCCCCAGCATGGGGGTCTGGGTACTGCCCTCGGGGACAGGTATCAATAAAATACATTTTTTTTTAAACAATTGTATTTTCAGGATCAGTAATTTTGATGATACTTAAAGTGCAACAATAAAAGTGAAAAATTCCCTTTAAATATAGTGTCTGGGGGGTCCCCTTAATGTGCCTGTAAAGTGGTGCATCTGTAGCACGTATAAAACATGCTGCAACAAAAAATACATTTCTAAAGAAAGAAAACAAGTTAAATCCAATTTCCGGATGGGGCGGTGCCACCGGGTGGCGTAGCCGGTTGGCCCCGCCCCTTGCATATATCAGAAATGTCCAAGCGCAGAGTGGGCAGATGGCGAGAGGGGCGCCCACTTGTCCCCCCCCACCCTTTCCTGATCTGGATGAGCGTGTTTGGGGTACAATCCTGACCTCTAGCCGATAGAACATCTTTGAGCAGGCAAACAAGACAGGCCTTCGCGTCCAACATCAGAGCCTGACATCACAAATGCGCTTCTGGAAGAATGGTCAAACCTTCCCCATAGACACCCTCCTAAACCTTGTGGACGGACTTACCAGAAGAGTTGAAGCTTTTATAGCTGCAAAGGGCGGGCCAACTTAATATTGAACCCTCCGGACTAAGACTGGGGTGGCATTCAAGTTCATGTGTGTGCAAATGCAGGTGTCCCAATACTTTTGGTAATATAGTGTAGTTGCTTCAAACTGTGCCAATGTAACTAAGTATAAAAAAGCCATACCTGGAGTTCATATTTGACTCTCCTTAAACATTATAATTATCTCATTGGAGCCACATTGACCAGAGTTGAAATCCAACCATCCCCACCTTTCATTATTAGTGGCCCGCCGAAATCTCGGTGCTGAAAATGTATTTTCCATATTTCACTCTGCACTCCACCACCATCGCAGATCTTTCCTGGAGCCATCTCCATCCACTTCAACTAATAGAAATAAAAATATTCCACACGGGAGGAGATGTTCGTTTCCATTGTTGGAGATGGATTTTCGATGAGGGTCCGGCTATCAGATCTGATCCTTCAGCATAGTAATTGTTAAGTACTGACGGAAAATAATTCTTTTTATCCAAATTACGACTGGAAATGAAAGACCATTAGCAATTTATGCCATTTTATTAAACATTATGGAACTTTTAAATCAGTTAAAAATGATCTCCGCTGTTTTTTTTATTTTTTTTCTGAATGCACATAAAGTTCTCAGAGACATTAACTCATTGTCTTCAAAGAGTGGCCTTACTTTTGGTAAAAGTTAAGAACTTTTTTCTTGCAGTTTAAAACTAAAGAACAGTTGTAACCTTTTATTAACGTTTGCTAAATCCACCTCCCCCCTACTCCCCCCCCCCCCCACATTGCCACCAAGGCGCCACCAGTCTACCCTTCACCTATATGCACTATATACTGTAATATCCCTCTTCTCTAAAAAGAATCCATATACATCCACTACTGAACAGCCCTGTAATCTATTTTTAATTACATTTTCTGCTCCATTGGACTGACCTCCGTGAGCTCCTGAACCTCGCTTTTTCTCCGTCACCTCCGTTTGTCTGGAAGGTGCAGTCATGTGCACTGCTCTATGCACTCTATACATTTTGTAGCCCATAGTCCATCCATAAGGTTGAACCAAGACAGGGGGGCTATGTTCCTACATATAGTGGGACCAAGATAAGGGGCTACGTTCCTACATATGGTGGAACCAAGGCAGGGGGCTACGTTTATACATATAGTTAAACCAAGACAGGGTGACTACATTCCTACATACAGTGGGGCCAAGACAAGGGGGCTATGTTCCTATATATAGTGGGATCAAAGCATGGGGGTTACATTCCTTCATATGGTGGGACCAAGACAGGGTGGTTACATTCCTACATACATTCCTACATATGGTGGGACCAAGGCAGGGTGGCTATTTTCCTATATATATAGTGGGGCCAAAGCAGGGTGACTATTTTCCTACATGCAATGGGCCCAAGGCAGGATGGCTATTTCTCTACATATGGTGGGGCCAAGGCAGGGTGGCTACATTACTACATACAATGGGATCAAGGCAGGGTGGCTATTTTCCTACATATGGTGGGACCAAGGCAGGGGGCTGCGTTCCTACATACAGTGGGACCAAGGCAGAATGGCTATGTTCCTATATATAGTGGGATCAAACCAGGGGGCTTACATTCCTTCATATGGTGGGGCCAAGGCAGGGTGGCTACATTCCTACATATGGAGGGACCAAGGCAGGATGGCTATTTTCCTATATATGGTGGGGCCAAGGCAGGGTGACTATTTTTCCTAAATGCAATGGGACCAAGGTAAGATGGCTATTTTTATACATACAGTGGGACCAAGGCAGGGTGGCTATTTTCCTACATATGGTGGGACAAGGCAAGGCAGGGTGGCTATTTTCTTACATACAATGGGACCAAGTCAGGGTGGCTATGTTCCTACATACAATGGGACCAAAGTGGGGTAGTTACATTCCAAGAAACAGTGGGACCAAAGCAGGATGTCCACATTTCTATACACAGTGTGACAATGGAGAATGAACTTAGCCACCCTCTAACAGGAATTCGGATTATAGCAGCACAAACTTCTTGCAGGAGATCATTCATTAAGCATTGGAGAACATTCCCTTGTAAGGTAAACAGCCTTTCTTGATCATACATCACGGGACACAGGAGCTTCATTACATAGTGGGTTATATAGGCACCTCTGGTGATTGGACACTGGTTGACCCAATTAAAGAGAATTCCTCCCCTATATAACCCCTCCCATCAGGGAGGCACCTCAGTTTTTTCGCCAGTGTCTGGTCGATGGTCACGTAAAACTTAGCTCTATGCGGGTCCCGGCGAGGGCCGAAGGGCTACAACAAACCGGATCCATACCTCGGGCCGATAATTGACTCCCAAGATGGTATGGTACCCGGGCCTCGTCTGCCGAAGACACGAGGTTTTGCCTGTAAGTCCTCTCCATTGGAAGACTGGACTCTGGGACAACCAGACTTGGGGTACTGTTTACTCAGGGCGCCCGTAAGTTTCTGGCAGAGTTTTTTACAAGGCCCAGGTAGGAGAATCTTTTCGTAAGATTCCCAGATACGCCTGAAGGTTGGCTAACAATACCCGCCGTGATGGGTGAAGGCTGGAATTGGTCTGAAATCAGCAATTCCTGCGGCGGGGAACAGGTATGGGAAGTCATCCTATATATTTAATATATGAATGGATTTCTTCATGGTGAGTAGTTGTATGTCTTACCTGGTTTCCACCACTTGAGGGAGTAAGAGCAAGCCTGATGCATACTTACATGCCTTTCAAACAAACACGCTCAGTGAAATGCCTGGTTCTCCCAGCTATTCACGTTTCCTTGCAGTCCCTGCCACAATATAACTAAAAAAGGGGTCCCACGCAGATCGGGGGGTCCCAGGTCACTCCTTTTGGGTTCCCCTTCCCCCCCCCGGATCCCGCGGTCCTCGTGCACGCGCGCGGGCGCGTGCACGCGCGCCGGGCGCGCTCCCGGCCTAATAGGGAAAGGGGGGGGTGTGGTTGCCAGCTGTGCACAATCAAGTGCTCCAGACTGCAAGGCAGGCGCCAAAACGGCCGTTTTTAAAAGCCCAGAGCGTCAGGGACTGTAAGGTGAGACACAGGAGCTGTGGGCTGTAAGCATCCGTGGGATTGGATCCAGGCGAACCTTAAGACACCTACTCGGCATCATATTGTGCAGTTAAGCTTATATTGATTTATTGTGAGACTTTAAGCACAACAAAGTGATTGCATTTTACACTAGTAACTCTGCTTTGTAGCTCAGTACTATGTCTCCTCGTAAGAGGGTTTCAGGGGCAGGTAACAAAAGCACTGGCAGGTCACCGCCTAGGTCCATTTCAAAAGTGCATGCAGATTACCATCCCCCTCTGCAAGAGTGGAGCCTGCATCTCAAGACGAGTCAGTGCCCCTTTCAGGCTTTGCAGCCTCTCCTAATGTCGCAGCCCCGGTCTATGTCACTGAGGACTCCCTTAGGGCTTCATTGGAGAGTTTTGAAGGGAGGATAAAGAATTTTATTTCTGCTTCCCTAAAAGATAGCAAGAAAAGGGGTAGATCCCCTCCCTCTGCTGAAATCCCTCTCTCAGACAGCTGCTCTGAAAATGAGGAGAGATCCCTATCTTTGGAAAGGGATCATGAGCAGTCGGATCAGTCAGAGGATGAGGAGTCAGTCCCCTCCTCCCAGGCACTCAGAAAGCAGGTGCAGTGTTACACTGAATTGGTGCGTACCACGTTCAGAATGCCAGCTGCTGAAGTCGCTACATCCTCTGTCTCTTCCCTGGGAGTCAGGAAAGCTCCACAGACTGCTTGTTCCTTCCCAATTCATCCTTTAATGGCTGACTTGATGTATAAGGACTGGGGACATCCCGATAAACTGTTTACTCCTCCCAAGAGGTTTTCTATGTATTATCCCGTGGAGGAAAGCTTCACCAAGAAATGGGGGGCCCCATCTGTGGATGCGGCTATCTCTTGTGTGAATAAAAACCTAACTTGTCCTTTGGATAATGCGCAGGTATTTAAGGACCCAGCTGACAAAAGGCTGGAAACCTTGTTAAAAGCCTCCTTTTCCATGGCCGGCGCTGTGGTACAACCTACAGTCGCAGCCGTGGGGTTGTGTCAGTTCCTTAAGGAACAGGTTAAACAGATGTTTGAACTCCTTCCTAATGAGGAAGTAGAGAAATATGCAGAGATGCCTCACATCTTATGTTTCATAATTGATGCGATTTTGGATTCTGTCCAACAAGCATCACGTTTGTCCCTCATGTTGGTACACATGCGTAGGGCTCTATGGCTAAAAAATTGGGCTGCTGAAATGTCATGCAAAAAGCATTTGACTGGGTTCCCGTTTAAAGGGGAACGGTTGTTTGGAGAAGAATTAGATAAATTCGTCCAAAATATTTCGGGAGGTAAAATCTACACTCCTTCCAGTCAAGAAGAGTAAACGTCCTTCATTCAGGCGTACTCTCTCTCCCGAAGCGTCGAGCTCTAAACAGTGGCGACGGCCTTCTCAGCCCTCCTCGGCTGCAAAGCCTCAGGGCCGAGCCCAGGGACAGAAAAGGACTTGGGGGCGGAAACCTGCCAAGCAGACCTCCAAGACATCCTTGTGAAGGGGCGCCCCCGCTCGGCGAGTGGGGGGAAGGCTCCTGCAGTTTGCAGGCGCCTGGCGGGTAGAGATTCAGGACAAACGGGTGATCTCTTCAGTATCTCTGGGCTACAGGCTAGAGTTTCATGAGATTCCACCTTCCCGTTTTCTAAGGTCAAGGATCCCCAGGGATCCGATAAAGCAGAAACCGCTATTTCTGGCCTTAGATCAATTACTATCCCAAGGTGTGATAGTAGAGGTGAGCCCGAAAGATCAGGGTTCAGGTTTCTATTCGAATCTCTTCACCGTTACAAAACCAAACGGAAGTGTCAGACCTATCTTGGATCTGAGAGACTTAAACCGGTTTCTACACATCCAGACCTTCCGGATGCAGTCAATACGCACTGTGGTCTCCTCCCTGCAAGGAGGAGAATTCATGGCATCAATAGATATCAAAGACACATATCTCCATGTGCCAATATTTCCCGCACACCAGAAGTTTCTGAGGTTCGCGGTAGAGCAGCGCCATTTTCAATTTGTGGCCCTGCCGTTCGGCCTAGCCACGGCCCCTCGAGTCTTCACGAAGATTCTAGACCCTCTCTTAGCAATTTTAAGAGTTCAGGGCATAGCCGTCATGGCTTACCTAGACGACTTGCTTCTCGTAGAGAGAACTGCAACATGCCTAAGTCGCAGCGTCACCAAAACGCTAGAACATTTGGGCCGCCTAGGTTGGATTATAAACCTAGAAAAGTCGTCTTTACAACCGACCACCGGGTTGGATTACCTGGGTCTGATTATCGACACCGCTCAGGGCAGGGTGTTCCTTCCAAAGCCAAAGGCCTTGGCCATTGGAGATCTAGTGCGCCTGATTCTGGGCAGAAGATTCTCCTCCATTCGGTTGTACATGAGACTGTTGGGAAAGATGGTCGCCTCTTTCGAGGCCGTTCCATTTGCCCAGTTCCACTCAAGGCCCCTGCAAAGATGCATCCTTGCGATTTGGAACAGGAAGCCCCAATCCCTGGATCTTCCTATGCGTTTATCCCCTCGGGCACGCAAAAATCTTGTCTGGTGGTTACAGACCAAAAATTTGCTGAAAGGCAAAACCTTTCTTCCCCTCTCATGGAAGATTGTCACCACGGATGCCAGCCTGACAGGCTGGGTAGCCGTGTTGCAGGAAACATGCTCGCAGGGAAAATGGTCTGCGACCGAAAGTCTGCTGCCCATAAATGTCTTGGAGATTCGGGCAATTTACATGGCACTCAGAGAGTGGTCTCACAGACTGCGAGGTTTCCCAGTTCGGATTCAGTCCGACAATGCCACCGCAGTGGCTTACATCAATCACCAGGGCGGTACCAGAAGTCTGGTGGCCCAAAAGGAGGTGAATCGCATACTTGTCTGGGCAGAAGAGCATGTTCCGTGCCTCTCTGCAGTCTTCATTCCAGGAGTGGAGAATTGGCAGGCAGATTATCTCAGCCGCCAGCAGTTGTGCCCAGGAGAATGGGCTCTGCACCCCGATGTGTTTCAAGACATATGTCACAAGTGGGGCACTCCAGACGTGGATTTGTTTGCGTCCAGATTCAACAGGAAACTGGACAACTTTGTGTCAAGGACAAGAAATGCACTTGCTCAGTGGTCAGATGCTCCCTGCAGTTCCCTGGGATCAGTACAATCTGATCTATGCCTTCCCCCCGAACCCGCTGTTATCGAGGTTCTTGGGAAGGGTCAAGAGGGAGACGAAGCCGGTCCTTCTAGTGGCCTCGGCTTGGCCCAGGCGACCATGGTTCGCAGAAATCATGAAGTTGGCAGTGGGCAGGTCATGGACCCTCCCTCTCCGGCCAGATCTGCTCTCACAGGGTCCAATTTACCACCCTGCTTTACGCAGTCTGAATTTGACGGTCTGGCTGCTGAGACCCACATTTTGAGAGGCCGTGGTCTTTCGGGGCCAGTCCTCTCCACTCTGGTCAATGCCAGAAAACCGGCCTCCAGGCGTATCTATTACAAGATCTGGAGGGAATATGTTTCCTGGTGTGAACCCAGGAGATGGCATCCTAGAAGGTATGTCATTAGCAGAATCTTGGCCTTTCTCCAATCAGGCCTTGAAATGAATTTGGCCATAAGCACCATCAAGGTGCAGATTTCGGCCCTATCGGTCTTTTTTCAAAGATCGCTTGCATCACATTCCCTAGTACGGGCTTTTATCCAGGGGGCTATGCGGATGAGACCGCCAGTCAAACCTCCGGTATGCCCTTGGGATCTGAATTTGGTTCTCTCGGCCTTAGAAGCCCAACCATTTGAACCTCTGCATCTGGCTTCTTTAACTCTCCTGACAAAGAAGCTGGTGTTCCTAGTAGCCATATCCACGGCTAGAAGGGTATCAGAATTGGCAGCTCTTTCCTGTAAAGAGCCCTATTTAATTATCCATAAGGACCGAGTGGTCATGCGTCCCAACAGGTCCTTTCTACCTAAGGTAGTTTCAGGTTTTCACCTGAATCAGGATGTAATCCTACCATCCTTTTTTCCAAACCCTCAGTCCACAGAGGAAGAATCCTTACACACTTTAGATGTGGTTAGAGCAATCAGTCTTTATCTTCAGGCAACTGCTCAGATAAGAAAGACTGACTGTTTATTTATTCTGCCAGAAGGCCCTAAAAGGGGTCAGGCAGCGTCAAAGTCCACTCTTTCGAGGTGGATCAGACAGGTTATTTCTCAGGCCTATGACTTAAAGGGGAAGATTCCTCCTTTTCAGGTGAAAGCGCACTCTACTAGGGCTGTAAGTGCTTCTTGGGCAGTGCATCACCAGGCCTCCCTGGCTCAGATCTGTAAGGCTGCGACTTGGTCATCAGTCCACACATTCACCAGACTCTATCAGGTGGATGTCAGAGGGCAGGAGGATATCGCCTTTGGGCGCAGTGTACTGCAGGCTGCAGTTTAGGTCCTCAGGTCCCTGGCGGTCTAGATTCATGATCTGTGTCTCCCTCCCCTCAACCTGAGCATTGCTATGGGACATCCCACTATGTAATGAAGCTCCTGTGTCCCGTGATGTATGATCAAGAAAATAGGATTTTTATATACAGCTTACCTGTAAAATCCTTTTCTTGAGAGTACATCACGGGACACAGGGCTCCCGCCCCTCTTGGGTTTTACGTGGTTTCTTATTGCTTTGCTACAAAACTGAGGTGCCTCCCTGATGGGAGGGGTTATATAGGGGAGGAATTCTCTTTAATTGGGTCAACCAGTGTCCAATCACCAGAGGTGCCTATATAACCCACTATGTAATGAAGCTCCTGTGTCCCGTGATGTACTCTCAAGAAAAGGATTTTACAGGTAAGCTGTATATAAAAATCCTATTATTTGCCGTTCAGGAAATCACCCACTAGGGGACCAAAAACACCCAAATCTGCCTAAAAATAAGCCCCTGTATTCTTTTCTTTTCTAAGGACAGGCATCTAGCCATAGACACCTGAGTGCTCAGGTGGGAACAGGCACCATTTAAAACCATTTGTTTTTTATGCTGAGTTACAAAATGCTCAGGCGTGAATGGGGCCCAATTCTAAAGTTGCCCCCGCCTCCAGTGTTTACAACCTATTTGACCAAAGAATTTTGGCGATGGCCACACCAGTGTACTGAGTCCTAATAGACTTGTATGGAGCCTTGATAATGCAACTAAAGATCCTTAGCATTGACCTTGTTCAAGTCAATGGGGACATGTTGTCAGAACTGACTGTATAGGAACCTGGCCTAGAGAGTGATATCTTGTTTTATTCTTATACAGTACATTTTCTAATCACCCTATTAGTTAATTTACTGTATCTTGGAGGTGTGAAAGTGTTTCTAAGCTTATAGAGTCAATTGCTTCAGTTACGGTTGAGCACCTTCAGTAATCGCTGTCAGAGTAGTTAGCACCATTTATGAAAATGTATTAGCTTGGTCTATCCCTGGAGAATGTAGCCCATTCAGTTGTACTAAAGATGAAAATAGTTATTTGGGTCCTACGGCTTCTTGTGGGTTACTGGTGCTGGTGCTGAGTGCTGACTTGGCTGAGAAGGAGGACCATACACTGATAGGAGAACCAGTGGCGTAACTAGAACCTTCAGGGCCCCGATGCAAGAAACCATGAAGGGCCCCCCTGAACTCCAGCCAGGGCCCTTCCCTCTGAGTCCGGCGGTGGAACTCCAGGGCGTGGTCACAGGTATGACTTTTGTGAGCCCTGTAGTTCCACCACTGGCCTTAGTAGTTTTTTTTTTATTAGTTTTTTTTAATTTTTAGGTGCTCCATTTGGGGACTGTCCCTAGGCAGGATGGGGTCCCCGTCCCCAGAAGAGATGAGGTCCTTTTCTCCAGGGCAGATGAAGTTACTGCCCCCACGTGAGAAGGGGTCCCTGTCCCCCAGGGAGATGGGGGTCCCTTTCCCCACGTGAGAAGGGGCCCCTGTCCCCAGGGAGAGATGGAGGGGGTAAGTAATGGTGTGTGGGGGTTGGGGTCCTCTCACTCACCATGACCAAGCTGCAGGCCACGCACTCATCCATGTTGGCCTGGGCTCCATCCAGTGTGCTGGACGGGTGATCAGCATATCTCCCAGAAAGACCTTTCATCATCTGTGTATGACGGGGTAGGAGGGGGGCTTACAGACAAGCCTGCAGTGTCCTCCGGGGGGCTCTCATAGGGCTGCACTGCATCTGTGTGCTTAAAGTTTGTTTACCCGGGAGACGTATGCAGTGCAGTGTGGGCCGGACTCGGGGGGGGGGTGCGGGACTATGGCTGGGGAGAACAGACATCGGACTGAGAGGCAATGCATGGAGCAGGAGAGGGGTACTCTGAGGAGCCAGCCGAGGACACAGGTCATGCGGGGAATGCACAAATAAAGAGCAGCCAGTGCGATAGCCGAGCATGGAGCTCTGCTAGTCACCCTCCACCTCCAGCCACCCGTGTGCATGGTGCACTACCCCTAGCTGCCTATGCTGCTGCCGGCCATATGTACTGGGGGCTGCATGGGCCCCCTGCAGCACAGGGCCCAGTTGCGGTCGTGACTGCTGCACCCCCTATAGTTACGCCCCTGAGGAGAACCATACATGAGAGATTGGTGCTGACTTGGCTGAGAAGGAGGACCATACACTGATAGGAGAACCATACATGAGAGACTCCCACAAAGAAGTGAATAAATGAATATCCCAGTGTACAGAAATATATCCTTACTCAAACAGTGTAAAAACCAGTGAAAAAATTGTAAATAAAGTGCTAAAGTGCATAATATGTCTCTATATCAATAAATAAATCAATAAATTGCTGAAGTGCATAATATATCTCTATATCAATAAATAAATACATTGATAAACCATGAAAGCAATCGATATATGAGCCAAAAGTAGTGTCACTCATACAATAGTGTAAAAACCAGTGATCAAATGAATAAAGTGCTAATGTGCATGTTATATCACCTTTATAAATAAATAAATTAATAGAATAATATGCCAGAAAAAAACATCAGTATGTAAACCAATGGTGCTATTACTCAGGGTGACATATATGATAGTCCAAGAGATGGATTACACAGTGAAAGGGTCACAAAATAGATTAAGCTATATAGTGGAACGTTGAATCCGTGATGCGACAATCTCCACACTCAAGTGATATCCACGTGTTCGCTAGGCACACTAGGTAATTACCTTACTGCTGTAATGTATACAGCGTATATAGCCTCTGGGGAGAGCACAGGGGGGCAGGTAGAGAGCTTCAGATTCCTGTAGCGTCACCACCGTCCATAAGGGTTACTCCATAGATTAGATCAGCATGGGCACTCAAAGGATAAATATAAGACCCACCATAGTGTAGTAGATTTGTAAAAGTTGCTAATTTATAAAAAAAAAAAAATTCAAACTACTCACACAATGTTAGATGTAAATCGCACAGTACGTAAACAGACTACGAGCGTACCACTCGGGTGTAAACGTCACTTCCGGTGTCCTACGCGTTACGTCACTTCACGTGACTTCAACTGGGATACTAGGTGGCCGTCGGAAGCGGCGCTAAAAGGACTGGGCGGATACAGCTCCGCCTCTTATTAAAAAAATTTAATTTATTGGTGAAGTACATAAAATAAGCAGCAAAGGAAAAGGGAAAAAAAGGGGAAAAAACGGAAGGAACGAGAGATGCTTATCTATGCGTTTTATGTGAAAGCTCTCTTCTTATTTTCAATATTAATTTTGTATTTATATGAGAGTGTTTAACTCATAAGGTGTGTGCAGCACCCAGCTAGGTGTTATTATTTTTTCATCCTATACACGGCGCAGGAGCCCATATGCACATACATGAGAGACTGGTGCTAACTTGGCTGAGAAGGAGGACCATACACTGATAGGAGAACCATACATGAGGGACTGGTGCTGACTTGGCTGAGAAGGAGGACCATACACTGATAGGAGAACCATACATGAGGGACTGGTGCTGACTTGGCTGAGAAGGAGGACCATACACTGATAGGAGAACCATACATGAGGGACTGGTGCTGACTTGGCTGAGAAGGAGGACCATACACTGATAGGAGAACCATACATGAGGGACTGGTGCTGACTTGGCTGAGAAGGAGGACCATACACTGATAGGAGAACCATACATGAGAGACTGGCGCTGACTTGGCTGAGAAGGAGGACCATACACTGATAGGAGAACCATACATGAGAGACTGGCGCTGACTTGGCTGAGAAGGAGGACCATACACTGATAGGAGAACCATACATGAGAGACTGGTGCTGACTTGGCTGAGAAGGAGGACCATACACTGATAGGAGAACCATACATGAGAGACTGGTGCTGACTTGGCTGAGAAGGAGGACCATACACCAGAGACAGATGCTGTCTAGGCTAAAAGGAAGTAACATACACTGGAGACTGATGCTGACTTGCCCAAAAGAGAGGACTATACGTTGGAGACTAAAAGGAAGGAGCAATAGGAGATTATGGGGCCCCCCAGGCAATCAGATATTATGGGGCCATACAGTATACACACACACAGTATACAATCACACAATATACACATACATGTACACGCAATATACACAGACATGTTTCTATTGGCTGAGAAGGTACTGGAGAGGTGGGGCAGCTATAACCTCAGGATTTTTAGACCAAAAGGATGTCAGGGACATTTCAGAGACGGATGTAGAAAAACAAAACACTGATTTTTACATAGTGTCCCTGGTTTTACTGAGGCTGGCAACCCTGATGGGGCCCCCTAGTGGCCCGGGGCCCTTGGGCAGTGCCTGAGTGGCCCAATGGTCAGTCCGCCCCTGCTTAATGCATACCTCCTAACTTTTTGAGATGGGAACAAGGGACATCTATTAGCAAAAGTATGTAGGCATAGGACACACCCCCCATCCCCCGCCACGCTAGATTAAGACAATTCCAACATTTTCAGATTATTCTGTTCGATCTGCCCAGCCCCTACATCACTACATGCAGGGCTGTCTTTAAGGCAGGGCAAAAGGGGCAGCTGCCCTGGGCCCTGTCATTGTTGTGGGGCCCAAAGCAGGTGCCTCATACTTGCCAACTATCCCAGTGTAAATTCCCTTGTCCCTTGAACTTTTAGTCCTGTGCTGTGTCCCTATATCTCAGTGTGAAGTTCTGCTACTAATGCTGCCCAGCTCTGCCCTATTGTTGTGTACAGATGACTCACCTACAGACCCTGTGTTTACATGTAAGTAACCGGCATTCATATGTAAATATTGGCGGCATTACTAAGTAAATAGCTGCAGCTGGTGGCATTGATATGTAAATAAAGGCGGCATTCATATGTGTATCATGCTCCCCTGCAGTGAGGAGATGATGCGCTGTAACCTCTAGCAACCAATCAGTGAGCAGTATTACTTAACAGTAATCTCTAGCAACCAATTAACAAGCAGAAATGATTTGCTGTAACCTCTAGCAACTAATCAGTGAGCCGTAATGTGTGCTGTACCCTCTAGCAACCAGTCAGTGAGCAGTAATGATATGCTGTAACCTCTGGCAACCAATCGCAATTGCTGCCTGATCTGATACAGTAAACTGATTTTAAGTCTAGCTGCTATTTATTGTAGGTCTCAGAGCAGGTGGAGAGCAAAACTGCATGTGGTGGGGGCTCCCAAGAAATTTTTTGCCCGGGGTCCAATCTATATTAAAGACGACCCTGACTACATGTCTCAACCACAATAAAGGTGTTGGAGGAGAAACCACAGCACACCATTGGGGAATATTCCAGAAGTGTTGGATTCTGAAGATTCTTTGGGTGGCCATTTCTATTCAGTACAGCAGAGACTGGCGGTATAGGTAGCGGGAGAGGTGAGTAATAACCGCGTTCTTTGCAAAGAGGCCTATATTGCATTTTTTATAGTGACAGAATCACTTTGAAGGACATTACAGAATTAGATATGATTTGTGAAGCAGAAAAATCATATTGGTTGAAGCCTTCAGGGATTCTACAATAACTAAAAACAATGGTAAGCTGATATACTATCATCTTCTAATGCGGTTACCGTATCCCAAGGTAAAGCTGATCTCTAATGGTACATGGGGGTGAATAATCACATACGATGTGTAATCTATTTAGATATTTTATACTGTGACCAAGAGTGCAAGACAGAAGATTCTGTAATAGATCTTTATATTACAACAAAGACCCGACTGTTCTGTATTTTATGATTTCGTTTTCTGTTTGAAATTTTTAGTCTTTGAGATATATTTTTGCCTATTTAGATTTTATTATTTGAAACCTAAAGTAGAACTAAAGGCAAAACCTTTTTATTTTATTTTTTTTCATTTTGGACAGAATAAGGGAGATGTGAGGGAATTTCTGTTAGCAGGCTGATTGGGAAACAGTGTAGGTGGGGCGGTGCGACGGGAAAAAAAAAACACACGCAATCCAAGTGCGATGAAAGAAACGGTTTCTAAAATAATGCAAAAGGCAGTTCATAATAACCCTGACAGAAAGGAAACCCACCCAGGAACACCTACATATCCTACAGCGTGTAGAAAAAAGGTTTCAGCCGAACTGACAGCGCGTGTTAGGAGCGGTAAAGTGCGGCCTGGCTGTCTCGTGCCCAGTGGGGGAGATGTCCAGAGAGGTAGTCAGGGCCGTCTTTAAGGCAGGGCAAAAGGGGCAGCTGCCCTGGGCCCTGTCATTGTTGTGGGGCCCAAAGCATCTGTCTCATACTTGCCAACTATCCAGGGCCGTCTTTAAGGTAGGGCAAAAGGGGCAGCTGCCCTGGACCCTGTCATTGTTGTGGGGCCCAAAGCAGCTGCCTCATACTTGCCAACTATCCAGGGCCGTCTTTAAGGTAGGGCAAAAGGGGCAGCTGCCCTGGACCCTGTCATTGTTGTGGGGCCCAAAGCATCCGTCTCATACTTGCCAACTATCCAGGGCCGTCTTTAAGGCAGGGCAAAAGGGGCAGCTGCCCTGGCCCCAGTCATTGTGGTGAGGCCCAGAGCAGCTGCCTCATACTTGCCAACTATCCAGGGCCGTCTTTAAGGTAGGGCAAAAGGGGCAGCTGCCCTGGACCCTGTCATTGTTGTGGGGCCCAAAGCAGCTGCCTCATACTTGCCAACTATCCAGGGCCGTCTTTAAGGTAGGGCAAAAGGGGCAGCTGCCCTGGACCCTGTCATTGTTGTGGGGCCCAAAGCATCTGTCTCATACTTGCCAACTATTCAGGGCCGTCTTTAAGGCAGGGCAAAAGGGGCAGCTGCCCTGGGCCCTGTCATTGTTGTGGGGCCCAAAGCAGCTGCCTCATACTTGCCAACTATCCAGGGCCGTCTTTAAGGCAGGGCAAAAGGGGCAGCTGCCCTGGGCCCTGTCATTGTTGTGGGGCCCAAAGCAGCTGCCTCATACTTGCCAACTATCCCAGTTTAAATTCCCTTGTGAATGAATGAATGAAATACTTGTATAGCGCACAATGTGAACTGAATCGCCTCTAGGCGCTGTGGCGAGCTTTGATGATCTGCTAAAAGAGGAAGGTCTTGAGTTTTTTCCTAAAAGCCAGGTGATTTTCTTCCAGGCGGATGTTGATTGGTAGAGCATTCCATAGCCGAGGCCCTTGGACAGCCCTTGGACAGTAAATCTCTTGTCCCTTGAAGTTTTAGTCCTGTGCTGTGTCCCGATATCTCAGTGTGAATTGCTGGTACTAATGCTGCCCAGCTCTGCCCTATTGTTGTTTACAGATGACTCACCTGTAGACCCTGTGTTTACAAATAACCGGCATTCATATGTAAATAGCGGTGGCATTACTAAGTAAATAGTTGCGGCCGGCAGCATTGATATGTAAATTAAAGGCGGCATTCCTATGTATATCATGCTCCCCTGCAGTGAGGAGATGATGTGCTGTAACCTCTAGCAACTAATCAGTGAGCCGTAATCTGGTCTGTAACCTCTAGCAACCAGTCAGTAAGCAGTAATGATATGCTGTAACTGCTGGTAACCAATCATAATTTCTGCCTGATCTGATACAGTAAACTGATTGTAAGTCTAGCTGCTATTTATTGTATGTCTCAGAGCAGGTGGAGAGTGAAATTGCATGGGGGGGAGGGGGGCCCAAGAAAATGTTTGCCCAGGGTCCAATCAATATTAAAGATGGCCCTGGAGGTAGTGAGCCCAACTCTTTCCCTATTCGTTCAGGAACATTTCCCTGTCCCCTATCAGGCGGTAGCGGTCCGTACTCTACCCAATTGCAAAATGTGTTCCAAGCCTGGGAGCCCAAGCCTAAAAATAGGCTCTGCCTGACCCAAGATGGCTGCTAGAGTCACATGGGGCAGCATCATCCAATTTGATCACTTCCCAAGTGACCCAGGAAACCAAAGAGCAACCATGTTACTCTTGACTTCCTTTACAACCGCAGTGCTGCTGTGGAATAGCGCCACCTGCAGTGGAGAAAGTAGACTGCACCTGCCTACAAACGTGCATGAGCATGGCTCTGTACATAGAAGGCGCTGTCATAAGGAGGGGACTCAAGATCACCAGCAGCCACTTGTGAAAGAAAACAATCTCTTATGCCGCGTACACACGATCGGAATTCTGGCCAGAAAAAGACCGATGAGAGCTTTTCATCGGAAAATGCGACCGTGTGTATGCTCCACCGGAATTTAGCTGTCCGAATTCCCGCCAGCCAAAAATTGATAGCATGTTCTCAATTTCCCCGAACGGAAAAAACTTTCTATTGGTAATTCTGATCGTGTGTATGCAATTCCGATACGCCAAAAAATCACGCATTGCTCAGATTCAACTACGAGACGGAAGCTATTGGCTACTGGCTATTGAACTTCCTTTTTCTAGTCCCGTCGTACGTGTTGTACGTCACCGCGTTCTAAACGATCGGAATTTGGTGTGACCGTGTGTAGGCAAGACAGCTTGAGCCGAATTCCGTCGGGAAAACCATCA